>NC_086325.1:63733983-64049608 GCF_036172605.1 Pelobates fuscus | reverse complement strand
CAGACACACATACACTCACACACACACTCACAGACACACATACACTCACTCACGCACACACTCACAGACACACATACACTCACACACAGTCACTCACAGTAACACATACACTCAGACACTCACACACAGACACTCACACACACACTCACAGACACTCACTCACACAGAGACACATACACACTCAGACACTCACTCACACACTCACTCACACAGAGACACATACACACTCACAGACACTCACTCACACACACAGTCACTCACAGACACACAGTCACTCACAGTAACACATACACTCACTCACGCACACACACACACACACACAGACACATACTCACATACACTCACACACACACACACACACACAGACACATACTCACAGACACTCACTCACACACACACACAGACACTCACACACAGACACTCACACACAGACACTCACACACAGACACACACTCACAGACACACACTCACAGACACTCACTCACACAGAGACACACACACTCACAGACACACAGACACTCACACACACAGACACTCACACACACAGACACTCTCACACACAGACACTCTCACACACAGACACATCACATACATTCACAAATTATTTTAATACATAAATCATATCCACCCAGCCTCCCTACCTGGAGAGCTGGTGTGGATCATTCCCTGGGGTCCAGTGGGGCTGCTGGGCGGCGTGCGGCAGGGCTGCGATCAGGCGCTGCGAGGGAGCTCTAACCTCTCTGCTCTGCTCCCTCTTGGGCTGTCTGCTGATGCCGCGGGAGCCGGAATATGACGTCATATTCCGGCTCCCGCGGTATCAGCAGACAGCGCGCGAGGGAGCAGAGCAGAGAGGTTAGAGCTCCCTCGCAGCGCCTGATTACAGCACAGCCGCACGCCGCACCGGGAGCCGAGATGGTGGCCGGCAGGAGGGAGAGCTTCCCTCCTGCCGGTCACTGAAATATTGCGCCCCCGGAGCCGGTGCGCCCTAAGGCGGCCGCCTGTGCCGCCTTATGGACGCGCCGGCCCTGGATGTCTCCATTTGAGAGATTACTTATAAAAGTTTGGTGTCTCTAACCACTTTTTGTATTAATTTATGTAGTTTATGTGGCTATTGGTCAACGAGTTCTTGGGCAACCTGTTTGCTGTCTTTTAGTGTTTCCCACCAAAGGTTTGAAAGGTTCAGGCTGACCCTCTGCATTAGAGTAGTTAGCTCGGTGTCTTTAGTACTGGTCTCGTAGAGATTTTGTGGAAGCAAGAATAAACATAACTGTAACGGATCACCTGGCACCCCGACCGGGTACCTCCGTTAATGGATGCTCCTAGTGCTTCCTGAGGACTCCAAGCACTCTGGCAGACACCACAATCACCGAATCCGAGAAACCTTTTAAATTCTCCCAAGCATATGAATGCGGTAGACCATTGAATAGGAACCATACGAATAGGCTTGTACTCCTAGCAGTTAACTGGAACAGCATGCAATAAATCCTTCCCCCCAATAATGAGACGACACATCACTTTGAGGGTAAAACAGGAACTCTGGACTGTCTCATCCAGCCTGGCTTTTATTACAATAATACACATACAGGCCACACCCAGGGGGAGGCATAAAATAACCAATCACATACATGGTTCAGCCCACACATCCCCTCCCCTCAGATAACATTAAACCCAATTATCCGGTACACCTTTTCAGCCAAGTTCTGGATGTACCCCAAAAACAGGGGGTACACCTTTAAATCCAGCATCGCTGGATAGCCCTTATTCAGGGGGGAAACATATCCAAAATTCAAGTCATTCGGATGAACAGTTCGGGAGATATGGGGTTCCAAAGATTTGACCGACCGCATGGGTAAAGTATCCGAAAACAGTTCCATGCATTTTGGCCCTGCGGTCGGTCACAAACAAGGGAATGAAAACAGACGAATTGCCTGTGTTATAGAGCCTGGAGAGGGTTTGAATGAATTCCCTTGTTTATGGGGTTCTTTCTACCGAACGGCGGGCCATTCGGTAGTTTTTATACGAATTTCTGGAAGTATGGAGGTCTCAGCGGTGTTTGCCTAGTCAAGTGTCCGATTTTAGTTCCAGACACTCGACGGCAAAACACCGCTGTTCGGTAGTTTAAGATGGCCGCCGCCACGTGTTTGTTTCCCGAATGGCGGCCACCCAGAGGACAAAGAATACATTACACTGATTGCCAATTACCCGTTTGCAACATTGTTGCAAACTGTAATTGGAGGCACACTTATTCCTGGGTGGTCTGGTTGTTCGGTAGTTTCACTCAATATAATGAATGGAGTGATTCTACCGAACAATCAGGTGAATGCTGCATACATATCCCAGGTTAAGCTTAACACACAAATACACATATAATATTACAGGCAGTACACTAGAATATGTAGCACAGTCTTAAAGGGACAGTAGTCCCAAAAGTCCCAATATGTCCATAGATGCTGTTAAAAGGGCCAGTAGCAGCAATATACAGTACAATATGCCCCAAATAACCCAGGGGCCATAGTCAGTAGGTAGGAGGCTAGCAAACAGGCTTCTCCAGGGCCCAGTGGCGAGGTTGGTTTCGCCACAATAACTTTAAACCGAGCTTGAGTACCAATGGCATGAACTGGATAAGCATGTCACTTATCTTAGTGCGTTTAGTTTGACACATCCATGCGGAGAGAATCAGCAAACCGCTCTCCTCCCTAAGCCAGTGTATTATTTATCTGGCAGGCTAAAGGGAATAACTCAAGGGTCACCACACTGTATACCCAAATATTTGTATTCAAGGTATTGCAAAAATTGCCAGAGACACCACTTGTCAGACCTGCTACACATCCAAGGAGGCATTTAATTGATCTACCAGAGACAATCAATGCATCAGTAATGGCAGAAGATGCATGCCTAGGTGTGTGCAGGTATTTGTTACTGAATGGATATTTGTTTGTGCATCTGTATTTCTGTGGACGTATCTGTCCACCTGTTAGAATTTGTTAGAAATTTAAAGCACTGCCTCTCCCCAATTTGAGCCCTGGATCCTCCCCTAGTTTGGTGTGCCTTTTTTAGCACTCTTATCTTTTTGTAGGACTCCATATAACATACCTATTAACATTGGGGAGGATGAATTGGACTGCGGTGGTTTGGGTTGGTCAATGGGGTAATGCTAGGTCCTCATATACATATAAAACCTTTATTTGCCTGTACAATTTTGGTGACAGTCACATTTTGATTTCTATTTGTAGGCCACTCAGAAGAGATTACCCTTCAAAAATATTAATGAACATGTCTGCTTCTTTGCTAATGCTAAATCTACTTTTTTTGGTTAACTCGTGGATATCGAATTTCCAAATTCATGGCCTGTGCATCACCTCTGCTGCTCTTCTCCATTACTTGTTGCTGGCGTCTTTCACATGGTTGGGTCTAGAGGCCGTGCACATGTATTTTGCATTTGTCAAAGTTTTCAATTTGTACATCCATAACTACATATTGAAATTCTGCATTGCCGGATGGGGTATGTATAAAGCTAATATGGCTAGTATTTTGCTACGAGATTCTTAGATTTGTGTGTCCTGTAGTTCTTCTGTCCTTTATCCTTTTTTTATTATTATTTTTTTTTTATTTCTTATATGCAGTGGGAAGCAGTTATCAAAGTATTTTAAAACACTTAAACTGACAAAGGAAAACATTCTATTTTTGGCTGTTGTGGAAGCCTTAGAGATTTACACATAAAATTATTTTGTAAAAAATGAAAAAAAAAATATATAAATATATATAAAACATTACAGGTGAAATTAGTATCTTGTAATACCTTTTTTTATTGGACTAACAGAATCTTGGAATCGCAAGCTTTCAGGAGAGCCTCCCTTTCTCAAGTCTAAAGCATTTCTCATATTCACAATAAGGGGTCTATTTACTAATGTCTGAATGTCCCAATACCAAATGGGGTAAATGGTCCCTTGTGCCTCCATGTGTTATGGAACTATGTCTCCTAAACAACAGGCTCCATCCCCATGGATGTATATTGCAAGGAAAACCTGTCACTGGTCCCCCTGTGCCCCCAGCTGGGTTTTTGAATTCAATAATGCCAACATCAGTGGTCAGCTGGTAGGGGCTCTTCTAAAAAGGCAGCAGGTGGGGACTATGTAATAACACAGAGTGGAAGACAAGTTATTGCCAACTCTTCTACCCCCTCCCCCATGAGCTTCAGTTGGGGGTGTATTACAACTAAGAGACATGGACATGCTCTTGCCCACCTTCACTACCTTATAGGCTCCATGGGTGAGATATTAAATAAATAAAAAAATTAAATACTGGTCAGGCCACCTCACCAGTAAGTTTCCCTGGGCAATTCACCTAATGTTTTCTGTCTTTCTGCCTAATAATAAATATCTGGCTATCTCAAATCCTCATAGATTATAAGATCATTTGAACATGGCCCTTTTCACCTCTTGTCTCTGTTAATATTCTTGTATCAAATATCCCATTTCTATAATGTATGGTTCTATGTTTCTATGTAAAGAACTAAGCTGTAAGCAAAAAAAAAGTCATACTTACTTCAGAAGTCGTCTTTCTTCTTAAAACCACAAAAGGCCTAAAAAAAAAATCCACTATAACTCGACGCAACTAATAAAATGAGAAAAACCTGAATTGCAAAATAAAGCGTTGAAAGAAGTAAAAGCATGCGGCAAATAAATAATCCACGTTGGTATATCAAGGGCACCACGACAAACTGACATTTCAAGGCAGGAAACGCCTTTATAAATGTTTTCCCACACGTTGAATTGGTGGGTAATTAGTGGGTAAGAGCTCTCTGATTGATTGACTTCCTTACTTGACTGGCATCCTCATGGGTTGAATCCCTTTCTAGTGACCATGCAGCAGATTAAATAACAATGAGTAGCCCTTCTGCTTATTGTTTAGTAAACATGTCCTCACCCACAGCATGGCTGGCGGGGGTATAGTTATAAGGGATATTTTAAACTTCCCGTTATAGTTATATGGCCGTTTACCCCTATATTTACCCCCATATGCTTTTTCATTATTATTTTTTTTTACGTAGACAGTAAATACTGCTATTATTTGTTGATATTTTTGCTGCAATATTTGTGTGACTTGTGTCTGTAACATGTAAGGTGAACGCTATATAGCCTTTAGTGGCCCCGAAGGGATGAGTAAAGCTATTTGGATTTTATACTTGTGGGTTGGAAATTCAATATTTGTATCTGAAACTGTACCATGAAGCAGTATTGTGAGCACACTGCGATACTGCTGTATACCTATAACGCTAACATAACTGTAATGCTTTCAGTGGGAAAGTCTCAATTGCAGGGTACTGTCCCACCATCCTGATTTGCTACCCAATGTTCCGCATCCTGAGACATCATCAGATAGCACAGTGCAAGCACGTGCAGCAGGCACTATGTAGTGGGCCAGACTGGAATAGTTCTGTGAGTTTGACGTGCCTGACTTCAAGCTCACATGCCCCATTAAGTGTGACCCTCCCACAAGTTGTGTCATTGGCAATGCCCCCTAGAAAGAGTCTTGATTCTGCATGGGGGAAAACTTGGGAGATATACTCTAGAGCAGTGGTTCCAAAGCCAGTCCTATCCAGGATTTATGTATGTCCCTGTTTTATTTCAATGAAGATACTGGCGAACAAATGGACTGTTGGTGGGTCTTGAGGACTGGTTTGGGAAACACTGATCTAAACTATTATAAATAGTGTACAGATGTTTTATTATTTTTGCAGTTGGGTACAGTTATCATATCTGTAAGAGTTTTTGGATATCATTAGGATAATTTCTAAATATATTACAAAATGTACTTGCTTGACTGTATATATTTTTTTGCTAGGTATACCTGCTTTAATAGTTGCAATTGTACTGGCTATAGATAGAGATTCCTATGGTATTCTACCTGATGAAAAAGCATCTGCGGTCTCGCCTGATAATTCGGAATCATTGTGAGTTTTATGTTTAACAAATTATGGTTAAAGTACATTGTTTATAAGGATTATATTACACTCTTGTTCATGTTATTAGTTGTAATAATATTTTTAACATGTGTACTTTGATGCAACTAATAATTTAACAAGCTACTTAAATGAACACTCCAACCACCATAACCACTACATCCCACTGTATAGTTATGCTAGCA
This sequence comes from Pelobates fuscus, assembly GCF_036172605.1. Taxonomy (NCBI): domain Eukaryota; kingdom Metazoa; phylum Chordata; class Amphibia; order Anura; family Pelobatidae; genus Pelobates; species Pelobates fuscus. Next base: position 64,043,461 of record NC_086325.1, on the reverse strand, counting down.
GGAGTACCATTGCACCCTCCCGGGGTAAGTAGTCAAACTGTGTAAGAATAGTTTGACGACATACCTGCCAGTCACCTCTCAAACCCTCCCCTGGTACCTGAAGCTCCTGCAAAAAGTTTTAGTTAGCTCCACTGATGGAAGTCCATCTCTATTAAATTAAGTGGTAAATGTAGCAAAATTTTATTTTATTTATTTATTTTTTCTGATGTCGAAGATAGTTATAAACATTAATAAATCAGTATGTTTAGGAAATACTTATGAATAGAAGTTGAACTGTTTAAAATTGCAGCCCTGTGCAGGCCCGTAGCGATGTTTTCCCTGATGGAGTAACTGCATTGCCACTTAGAGGAATAGGCTGAATAAACTCGCAGGACTTTTGCCCGAGTTCATTCTTATCTTTTGTTTTAAAGCCATGCAACTAGTCTTCATTTATTTAATGTTCTCCTTTTTGGGGAGTGGTGTTGTGCCTCAACGTTTCTGTTATCAGGGGTGGTCATTTCATTACTGTACTCAGATAGTATCTCTGACAGCTTGACCCTATGCATAGGCAGTCCTCTGTATGCTCAACATGCTTTCATTGTTTTAACACTTAGCCTGTACGCGTTATGTTTATACTGCCTAGTGAATTTAAAAGTTTGGTTTCTCCCAGGTACATCATCATAACAGCCTAGTCTGATAAGAATATACTTTTCCTCTTGTAATGTGCATGCCTGTTCTCATTCTGATATATATATATATATATATATATATATATATAATTATTTTTTTAATTCTTTATTTTTGTTGCGCATACCATGACAAAAAGCTTGCAATACCACGATAGCAATCGCATGCGAGATAAAACATAAGAAAACATAGACTTGGCATGTGAGGTAACTGCACATTCCATGCTGTAAATGTTAAGCGAAGTTATACCAGTAAAGCGTTATAAGATGTCTACCATAAGTTGAACTTTCTAGGATAACACCAGGCTATGTCTTACTGCTTAAAACACTTAAACTAAATCCACAAGTAATAACCCCAAAAGGCCCCCCAAACAAGCTAGAGCCTACAAGGAGACAGATATAAAGTGATAAATCTGCTTGACAGGTGAAAAATTTAGAAGTTCACTGCAAGTAGGTAAACTGAGACCTAGCTCTGAGTTCAGCCTATACCCTGCAGGGTCCTTGCACAGTCCTTCCAAGGACGTCCCAGTGGTAGGCCATACAACTCTCTCTCGTGGTGCGATCTGGCTACCGCAGGATAGTCAGGTAAGTCCTGTGCAGACATCAGGGGTCCCCTATGTGGTTCCCAGTTCCAGCATAACAGGTGATCCGGACTCACAGCTTGCAACACCAGCACCACGCTCGCTCTGCAACTGTGCCCCACTTGGGCCCCGGCACCATAGAGGCTGCTTTCGTGCTTCATAATCACTGCCCGAAGGTTCTCTCCATCTGTCAGATCTTTTGTTACAGCTGGCCCCAGGAATGCCCTCAGCTTTGCCCATGAGAACTCAAGTAGTCCAGCAAAGTGGTACAGGACAATATTAGCATCGCAGGCATCAAAGTGACACGCAGCTGCTGCTATTTTGTACATGCTGAAGTGTTGGTTGTGCAGTCAGCAGGTATGCCGCACACCCTCAGCAGTTTAGGAAGGCTCTCAGAGGGTAGACCAGGATCACCCCCACCGGTCTAAAGGGGGAGGGGGAAAAGGGGCCAACAATCAGGAACAGAGATTGGCCAATTGCAACCCTGAAGTTTTGTGTATGTTTTATTAATATCTTTTGAATTTTAATAAGCATTAAAATGCCAACTTACTACAAATACTCTTCATTTGAATCTATGTCCGCTTTGATGTAATATTAACTAACCAACATATAGCAATGTGTGAATCGTACACAGAATACCAATGTGTATGCTCTCTTTTTCTGTAGTTGCTGGATCAAGAGTGACCTGGTGTTCTACATCACTGTCGTGGCCTATTTCTGTGTCATGTTTCTTGCAAATATATCCATGTTTATTGTGGTGCTAATTCAAATTAACTCCTTGAATTCAAAGAAGAAGAAGGATTGGAAGGCCCTTTTTCTCCATGACATTAAGAACACACTCAGCCTCACATTCTTACTTGGCTTAACCTGGGGTTTTGCATTTTTTGCTTTGGGCTCTGTAAGAATTGCGTTTATGTATCTTTTTGTAATTTTCAACACATTACAAGGTAAATATATAGAACGAATGTCTTTTACAATTAGATTTGCTAACGAACAAATACGGGAAGAGATGTGATACCTAGGTGTAGTATAGGATTCACTGTTGTGTTTGTGTAGTTAAAAAACTCAAATGCCAGTATTACAGAAGTAGTTTACAAACCCACCGATATCTACTCCATGGGATGGAAGGGGTTCCCTGGTGTTCCTAATAAATTATGAAAGATCAGCTCCTTAGATGGCACACATCTCTATCACATGTTTACTTGCTCTGTTAGGGCCCTTTAAGATCCAAGCTGCCAGAACCCTGGCATGTCAGACTTGGAATTTTGTGAAACTTTAACCTACATTGGCATAGAATTCTGAAATATATAGATCAAATACTGGACACTCCTTGTATAGTAAAGCTTTTTGTTTTATCATTTAAAGGAAAGTGTCACTTCTCTTGAATTTGTAACATTAAATGAAAACCTCTAATTTGTGTTGTGTTGTGTTGTGTTGACCATTTGTATTGTGTTGTGTTGACCAAATTGTGTTGACCATTTTTCGTGAGATGTGTAGCTTTCTAATCTTGAAAATAACAGATCAAGCAAATTACATGTATATTCCAGTTCAGGCCAGGGCAAAGGATTAAAAGTATTTTTATCTAAGACACTTTGACAATACTGAATAGGATCACTCTTTGAACATCTTGGTCATTTTAGAAGATATTTTTTAAATAATTTGCAAAGTGTCTACCAAGAACTACTGATGTGCGCGTGTACCCTGTTTTACTGACGTGTTTCCGTATTGTTCTTAGGTTTCTTTATCTTTGTGTTCCACTGTTTAATAAAAGAAAATGTAAGGCAACATTGGAGAATGCATTTGTGCTGTGGGAGATTTAGACTTGACAACTTCTCTGGTAAGAATATGTCTATTTATACACTTTAAATGACTCACAGGTAGAAAGCAGAGGATATGATACATAACATATTCTTTTGACAGGATTTTAGAAAACTTTTTTCTTATTTTTAAGTAATAAAATTGTCCTTCTGACTTTGTTAATGTGTTTTTCATAATTCTTTTTTATAGTTCTTTTTATAATTCCATTTTGAAATGATTTTTTGTGTTAAATTAGGAGCAATTTATTTTTATGACTCCCCGTCCCAAAGGAAAGTTAAAGCAGAACTAGATAGTTAATAAGGTGCTAGTTAATAAGGTGCCAATGCATAAGCTCTTCATCTGTTTTCCTCGCAATTCATTGTGGTGCCTTGAGTGCTGGCTGCAGGGCTGCCATCAGAAATTTTGGGGCCCCTGACAAAGCACAAGGTCTGGGCCCCCCCCCCGACCCCTCCCTCCCGGGCCCGCCCACGCCCTACCTAGTCCGCTGACAATGATGCGGGACTGAATGTGGTGTGTATAGTCAGGGCCGGACTGGGAATAAAAAGCAGCCCTGGAAAAATGTTATACCAGCCCCATCATAAATTGTGCCAGCTATGACAGATATACAGTTACAATTATTTAACCAACAAGAAGGAGCGCACTCACAGGACTTAAAATAAACAAAAGAGCTGTTTTATTCTAATCAGATGTGCAACATCTTACTTCAACGTTTCATCCTTATAATTTTGAAAGGTCCAGTAATGGGAATGAAACATTGACTGAATGCTGCTGCACGTCTGATTTAAATTAATCTTATTTTGGTTAGTCCTCATTCCTATGACTGCACTCTTCGTTGTATGTAGTTTGATACCAGGGAATGAACGACTGAGAGAAAGGCAGGGTTATCCACTAAACTAATATTTTTGTGAATGAAAATGTAAATTGCTAAATAGTCAAGCTGTCACTATACCCAAGTTAAAATTTTGTTTCAAATCCGCTATTTTGGTTTAAATTATGAAATTTAGATTTTCACTTTTTAAAATTAAAACTATTAGTAATAACCCTTTGGCAAATGTCAAACCCTTCATACATTATATATGTATATATATATATATGTGTGTGTGTGTAATTTCCAAGTGTATTATGCATTAAAATATTATATATTATAAACATAATAATTATTAAAATTATGCTTGCGATTTATATACATACATACATATATATATATATATATAGTGATATAATACCATTTGTGCATATGTATCTATGCAGAATACTTTCACAAATCACATAGATAAAGCAAAGCTATATTTTATTTTTTTAATTCAACATGTCCTTTAAAAAAAAAAAAAAAACACAAGCATAAACACAGATTTTTGATTAATGGATACTCACTGGCACGTACTGATGCCCACACACTCACATACACTGGCGCACAATGATCCATACTCACACACATACAGTGATCCATACTGACACTAACACAGTAATCCATACTGATACATACATTGATCCACACTGACACTCACACACAGTAATCCATATTGACACTCACACATACATTGATCCATACTGACACTCACACAAACATTGATCCGTACACTGATCCATACTGACACATACATTGATCCATACTGACACTCACACATACATTGATCCATACATTGACCCATACTGACACTCACACATACAGAACTCCATACTGACACTCACATAATATCTTCAAAAACACCTCCCACACACAATTACACACTCAAATATACACACACCCTATGAATCCTACCTTGCTCTGTGCTCGCTCAGCTCCTGGCTGAGAAGCAGCCTGCCTGCAGCTCTGTCTGGCCCCACTTCTCTCCCTGCCTGCAGCTGTCTGGCCCCACTCCTCTCCCTGCCTGCCAGCACTTTACACACAGGAAGCAAAAGGCAGAGGACCCGCGTGGGCTGCCCTGCTCTGCCTGATTACCGGGTCACATGCTTCCTGTGTGTGAAGGCTGACAGGCAGGCACAGGACTGCCTCCCTCCCTGCTCCTTATCCTTCACTCGCGAGCAGCATTAACAGGTCACTTTGGAGTGCCTGCTGCTCACTGTGTGTACTGTGTGGGGAGAGGAAGGGCTGCTGCACTGTGCGGCCCCAAGTGCACCGGCCCACCGGGAAATTTCCCGGTATCCCGGTGGGCCAGTCCGGCCCTGTGTATAGTGGAAGTGAATTAGAATGTGTGTAATGGATGTAGTGTTTGTGTGTATTAGATACTGTTTGTGCAGTGAATGCAGAGTGTGTTAGTGTAGCGGATGCAGTGTGTATAGTGAACGCAGAGTGTGTTTGAGTAGTGGATGTAGTGTGTGTACAGTGATGTAGTGTGTGTTTGTGTAGTGGATGTAGTGTTTGTATGTACTAGATGAAATGTGTTTAGTGGATGCAGTGTCTGTAGTTGATGTAGTGTGTGTATTAGACGCAGTGTCTGTGTATAGTGAATGCAGAGTGTTTCAATTTGTGGTGGATGTAGTGTGTGTACTGTGAATACAGGATGTTTGTGTAGTGGATGCTGTGTGTACAGTTAATGCAGAGTGTGTGTCAGTATAGTGAATCCAGAGTGTGTGCATAGTTTAGTGAATGCAGAGTGTGTGTTAGTGTGTAATGAATGCAGAGTGTGTGTTAGTGTGTAGTGAATGCAGAGTGTGTCAGTGTAATGAATGTAGTGTGTGTGTTAGTGCAGTGAATGCAGAGTGTTTGTAAATGTGTAGTGAATGCAGAGTGTGTGTTAATGTGTAGTGAATGCAGAGGGTGTGTTAGTGTGTAGCAGATGCAGAGTGTGTGTTAGTGTAGTGAATGCAGAGTGTTAATGTGTAGTGAATGCAGAGAGTGTTTGAGTAGTGGATGTAGTGTGTGTACTGTGAATACAGGATGTTTGTGTAGTGGATGCTGTGTGTACAGTTAATGCAGAGTGTGTGTCAGTATAGTGAATCCAGAGTGTGTGCATAGTTTAGTGAATGCAGAGTGTGTGTTAGTGTGTAATGAATGCAGAGTGTGTGTTAGTGTGTAGTGAATGCAGAGTGTGTCAGTGTAATGAATGTAGTGTGTGTGTTAGTGCAGTGAATGCAGAGTGTTTGTAAATGTGTAGTGAATGTAGAGTGTGTGTTAATGTGTAGTGAATGCAGAGGGTGTGTTAGTGTGTAGCGGATGCAGAGTGTGTGTTAGTGTAGTGAATGCAGAGTGTTAATGTGTAGTGAATGCAGAGAGTGTTTGAGTAGTGGATGTAGTGTGTGTACAGTGATGTAGTGTGTGTTTGTGTAGTGGATGTAGTGTTTGTATGTACTAGATGAAATGTGTTTAGTGGATGCAGTGTCTGTAGTGGATGTAGTGTGTGTATTAGACACAGTGTGTGTGTATAGTGAATGCAGAATGTTTCAATTTGTGGTGGATGTAGTGTGTGTACTGTGAATACAGGATGTTTGTGTAGTGGATGCTGTGTGTACATGTGATGCAGAGTGTATGTTAGTGTAGTGAATGCAGAGTGTGTGTCAGTATAGTGAATCCAGAGTGTGTGCATAGTTTAGTGAATGCAGAGTGTGTGTTAGTGTGTAATAAATGCAGAGTGTGTGTTAGGGTGTAGTGAATGCAGAGTGTGTCAGTGTAATGAATGTAGTGTGTGTGTAAATTTGTAGTGAATGCAGAGTGTGTGCTAATGTGTAGTGAATGCAGAGAGTATGTCAATGTGTAGTGAATGCAGAGAGTGTTTTAGTGTAGTGAATGCAGAGAGTGTGTTAGTGTAGTGAATGCAGAGAGTGTGTTAATGTGTAGTGAATGCAGAGAGTGTGTTAGTGTGTAGCGGATGCAGAGTGTGTGTTAGTGTAGTGAATGCAGAGTGTGTTAGTGTGTAGCGGATGCAGAGTGTGTGTTAGTGTAGTGAATGCAGAGTGTGGTAATGTGTAGCGAATGCAGAGCGTGTGTCCGTATAGTGTATGCAGTGAGTGTGTTAGTGTGTAGTGTATGCAGAGTGCATGTTGTATTAGTGAATGCAGTGTGTGTATTGTATAAGTGTATGCACTGTGTGTGTTAGTGTATGCAGTGTGTGTTGTATTAGTGTATGCAGTGTGTGTGTGTTTGTGTATGCAGTGTGTGTTGTATTAGTGTATGCAGTGTGTGTTGTGTCAGTGTATGCAGAGTGTGTTGTGTTAGTGTATGCGGTGTGTGTGTTGTGTCAGTGTATGCAGCATGTGTGTTGTGTTAGTGTATGCAGTGTGTGTGTTGTGTCAGTGTATGCAGAGTGTGTGTTGTGTTAGTGTATGCAGTGTGTGTTGTGTCAGTGTATGCAGAGTGTGTTGTGTCAGTGTATGCAGAGTGTGTGTTGTGTTAGTGTATGCAGTGTGTGTTGTGTTAGTGTATGTAGTGTGTGTGTGTTGTGTCAGTGTATGTAGTGTGTGTGTGTTGTGTCAGTGTATGCAGTGTGTGTGTGTTGTGTCAGTGTATGCAGTGTGTGTGTGTGTTGTGTCAGTGTATGTAGTGTGTGTGTGTTGTGTCAGTGTATGCAGAGTGTGTTGTGTTAGTGTATGCGGTGTGTGTGTTGTGTCAGTGTATGCAGAGTGTGTGTTGTGTTAGTGTATGCAGTGTGTGTGTTGTGTCAGTGTATGCAGAGTGTGTGTTGTGTTAGTGTATGCAGTGTGTGTTGTGTCAGTGTATGCAGAGTGTGTTGTGTCAGTGTATGCAGAGTGTGTGTTGTGTTAGTGTATGCAGAGTGTGTGTTGTGTTAGTGTATGTAGTGTGTGTGTGTTGTGTTAGTGTATGTAGTGTGTGTGTGTTGTGTCAGTGTATGTAGTGTGTGTGTGTTGTGTCAGTGTATGTAGTGTGTGTGTGTTGTGTCAGTGTATGCAGTGTGTGTGTGTTGTGTCAGTGTATGCAGTGTGTGTGTGTTGTGTCAGTGTATGCAGTGTGTGTGTGTGTTATGTCAGTGTATGCAGTGTGTGTGTGTGTTGTGTCAGTGTATGTAGTGTGTGTGTGTTGTGTCAGTGTATGCAGTGTGTGTGTGTGTGTGTGTGTGTTGTGTCAGTGTATGTAGTGTGTGTGTGTGTGTGTGTGTTTTGTGTCAGTGTATGCAGTGTGTGTGTGTTTTGTCAGTGTATGTAGTGTGTGTGTGTTGTGTCAGTGTATGCAGTGTGTGTGTGTGTTATGTCAGTGTATGCAGTGTGTGTGTGTGTTGTGTCAGTGTATGTAGTGTGTGTGTGTTGTGTCAGTGTATGCAGTGTGTGTGTGTGTGTGTGTGTGTTGTGTCAGTGTATGTAGTGTGTGTGTGTGTGTGTGTGTTTTGTGTCAGTGTATGCAGTGTGTGTGTGTTTTGTCAGTGTATGTAGTGTGTGTGTTGTGTCAGTGTATGCAGTGTGTGTGTGTTGTGTCAGTGTATGCAGTGTATGTGTGTGTGTTGTGTCAGTGTATGTAGTGTGTGTTGTGTCAGTGTATGTAGTGTGTGTGTTGTGTCAGTGTATGTAGTGTGTGTGTTGTGTCAGTGTATGCAGTGTGTGTGTGTGTGTGTTGTGTCAGTGTATGTAGTGTGTGTGTGTGTGTGTTTTGTGTCAGTGTATGCAGTGTGTGTGTTTTGTCAGTGTATGTAGTGTGTGTGTGTGTTTTGTGTCAGTGTATGCAGTGTGTGTGTTTTGTCAGTGTATGTAGTGTGTGTGTGTGTGTTTTGTCAGTGTATGTAGTGTGTGTGTGTGTGTTGTGTCAGTGTATGTAGTGTGTGTTGTGTCAGTGTATGCAGTGTGTGTGTGTTGTGTCAGTGTATGCAGTGTGTGTGTGTTGTGTCAGTGTATGTAGTGTGTGTTTTGTGTCAGTGTATGCAGTGTGTGTGTTTTGTCAGTGTATGTAGTGTGTGTGTGTTTTGTCAGTGTATGTAGTGTGTGTGTGTGTGTTGTGTCAGTGTATGTAGTGTGTGTTGTGTCAGTGTATGCAGTGTGTGTATGTTGTGTCAGTGTATGCAGTGTGTGTGTGTTGTGTCAGTGTATGTAGTGTGTGTGTTGTGTCAGTGTATGCAGTGTGTGTGTGTGTGTGTGTTGTGTCAGTGTATGTAGTGTGTGTGTGTGTGTGTTTTGTGTCAGTGTATGCAGTGTGTGTGTTTTGTCAGTGTATGTAGTGTGTGTGTGTTGTGTCAGTGTATGTAGTGTGTGTGTGTTGTGTGTCAGTGTATGCAGTGTGTGTGTGTTGTGTCAGTGTATGCAGTGTGTGTGTGTGTGTGTTGTGTCAGTGTATGTAGTGTGTGTTGTGTCAGTGTATGTAGTGTGTGTGTGTTGTGTCAGTGTATGCAGTGTGTGTGTGTGTGTGTTGTGTCAGTGTATGTAGTGTGTGTGTGTGTGTTTTGTATCAGTGTATGCAGTGTGTGTGTTTTGTCAGTGTATGTAGTGTGTGTGTGTGTTTTTTGTGTCAGTGTATGCAGTGTGTGTGTTTTGTCAGTGTATGTAGTGTGTGTGTGTTGTGTCAGTGTATGTAGTGTGTGTGTGTAAATGTCCAATGAGGAGAGGGAGGGGGGGGCATTTTAACATTATTAAAAAAAAAAATTAATTAATTAAATTGTTTCTCCCCCCTCCCTGCTTACCTGTGTCTAGGGAGGGGGGAGATTCCATCCCTGGTGGTCCGGTGGCATGGTGGGGCCCCCCGGCATCCTGTTACCGCAGAGGGGGCCCAGGCAGCACACAGCTTCTCCTCTTCTCTCCTCCAATAACTCTCGCGAGACCCGCGGAGTGTTGCCATGGCAACCGGGTCTCGCGAGAGTTATTAGCAGGGAGGAGAAGAGAAGAGGCAGTGTGTTGGGCCCCCTCTGCGGTAACAACTGTCACGGTTGTCACCCCCTGATGGCGGCCCTGGCTGGCTGATCCCAGCCATCGGTTAAGTGGCGGGGGAACATTCTGAAATTTCAACTAGGAAAAGAAGCTCATTGAAATTGTTATAGCTACATTAACAAAACAAGAATTAAAAAATGCGACAAATTAAACATGTTACATCTCCTAAAGCAACAGATATAACATTTATCATAAAGATAAAAGATAAATTCAATTGCTTCTGGAGCTATTATATACTTTCTTGCCATCTTTCTAGTAGTCCTGTACACCCATACTTGGAGGTCCACCTTTTGTTTTGCTCCTCTGAAATGCTCTTGGCCCTGCTTGGGGACTCATCCCCCACCAGGGCAAGTCCTCCATAAAGATAAAGATATTCACATGCTAACTAATAACACTGACATGTCAGTGCATCCATCAGAATTACAAAGGACTGACATCTGTGTATTTCCCCTGGTAGCGTGAGGAATTCTTGCTGGGGAATATTTCTCTAATGGAGAGCAGAAGTACCACCTGTCTGAGGGTTCTCCTGTCCAACTCAGTTTCTAAGTCCACAGCATAGATCTGTATGCCCTTGTATAAAGGGGTATGTAGAGATATGATAGACAAGTGGGAAAGGGACCAATTTTTTTTTTTTTTTTTTTTTTTTTATTCTTAAAATTTCTTTATTTGATTTTTAACATATAACATACACATATCTCATATAAAAAATGTTAATATATATATAGAAAATATACACATATATAATTCTTCCATTTTACAGATTCTCATTTGTACATACTAAAACCTCACACATATACACACACAAGACATAGTGGGATAAGGTAACAGCCTAGTTGAGTTGCTTTGAATATGATTATGTATATATCAATTCGATATGATGAAGCCCTAAATTAGGGTCTTTGGGAGCTACTGATTCCTTTCTAACAGCTGTAGACATTTTTTACTCATTTCATATTTTCGTACATTCTCCTTAGTTCTAAATAGTGTTTTCTCGTTTTTAAGCTGTAAAACCAATTGGTTTTCCCAGTTTTTATACTCAATTGTTGTGGGATTTTTCCATTTTCTGGCTATTAGTATTTTAACTGCTACAAAAGCATGGTTCACTAAATATTGTTGGTATAAACATAGGTCCGGCCAGTGGAAGTGAAGTAGAGCAGTGATTGGGGATTGTTCTATCCAGATTGTATCCCAAATATATAATTTTCTAAAGACTTCCACCCAAATTTTTTGTATTATTTTGCAGTTCCACCATATATGTATAAAGCTACCAACTGCTGATCCACATCTCCAACATTGGCTGGACTCCCTTTGATCGATTCTGTTTAATCTACTTGGTACCAAATACCACCGATAGCAGATTTTATAGTGTGTCTCAAATAGAATCGTATTATGAATATTTTTTTTGACTTGTGTCAACATATTGCCCCATTCTAGTAAGTCTATTTATAGATTGCATTCTTGTTCCCAGCTCTTTATCTGTTTAGATGAATTAATTTTAGGGGAGGATCTTATCAAAGCATAGCATTTAGCCATATTTTTGTTTGGATTTTCATTTCCAAAAATCTGTATTATAAGACTATTCCTATTATTATTACTACTTGCAAGGTTCTTCCCCAGACATGATTTTATCCTTAGATATCGAAAAATCTCCGTTTGGGGGAGACCAAATACTTCTGACAAGGTTAGGAAATCTTTCATTTTATCTCTCAATAATATGTCTTCTAGTATTAGGATGTTCCTTCCCCTCCAAGAGTCAATTTTTAAGTCATTTATGAAAACCTCTAATAAACCTATCTCCATAAACCCATATAGATTTCCCAAAATTTTTAGTTTTTTTTTAATCAAAAACCATTCATTTAATAGATGGGAAAGGATTTTATTACCAATTACTTCTCCATGCTTTTTTGGTTGCCAAATAGCCCTTGTTAGTTTTATCCCATTCAATGTTTGGGTCTCTAAACAATACCAAGCCAATTTTCGAGAATCTATTTTTGTCAATAACTGGGTATGATATACAATAGTGGCTTCGTAATGATTTATCATGTCTGGGAAATTTACCCCTCCCTGTCCAATTGTATTAGTTAATTGATCTAGGCTAATCCGCGGTCTTTTCCCCTTCCAAATAAAGTTTTTAATTAACCTTTGTACAATCTCAATCCAGGGTAAGGGAATTTTTAAAGGAACCATTCTAAAAAAGTAGGTCCATCTAGGAATTATATACGAATTGATTATATTTATCCTTCCCAACCAACTAAAGAATAGACAATTCCATTTTTTTAATGTTATTCCAGTGGACTTCAGTAGCTTCTTATAATTAATCTCCACTATTTTGTCAATATCATCTGATATAAGTATGCCTAGATATTCAAAGCTGCCGTTAGCATCTGAAAAGCCATAGATCTTAAGAAATTCATCTTTCCAGTTTTTATTGCAATTTTTGAACATCACTAACGTTTTTTCTATATTTATCTTATAATTCGAGACTGTACTATACTGTTCTATCTCTTTCATCAGGTTCTCAATTGACTCGGCTGGGTCTGTAAGGGTCAAAATGGTATCATCGGCGTACATACTGATTTTCAGTTCTCTATCTAGAGAAGGGACCCCCCGAATATTGGGGTTATTTCTTATTCTAATCGCCAATGCTTCCATAGACAATATATATAAAATGGGTGACAATGGGCACCCTTGACGAGTACCATGAAACCACTCTGAACACAAATCCATTCCTACCACTCTTGCCATCGGGTTTTGATAAATAGAACCAATTGCTGAAAGCATCCAGCCATCTATTCCCATTGCCTTCAACACCCCCATCATAAATCCCCACCCGACCCTGTCAAAGGCCTTTTCTGCATCCAATGACAGGGTCAGGAGGGGAATCCCTGAGCCATCACTCCAATCCAGGACATCGATCATTCTCCTTATGTTAGTGCTCACCTGTCTTGTGGGGACAAATCCTATCTGATCACTGTGTACTAGATCTCCTACTATCCCTTTCAGCCTTTCTGCCAATATAGAAGAAAATAATTTAGAATCCACATTGATAAGAGAAATGGGACGATAGTTTTTTAATTCTAGGGGATCTTTGTCCTTTTTAAAAATAGGAATTATATTGGCTTGTAAAAGTTCTTTTGGGCCCCTGCCATTCATTGTTATTTCATTATATGTTTTGGCCAAATGTTCCACCAAAATATCTCCATAGATTTTATAAAATCTATTAGTCAGACCATCCGGACCAGGAGTTTTATAGCTCAGTAATTTTTTTATAGCTGTACGAAATTCTATTTCTTGCAAGGGAGCGTTGAGCTTTCCTTTTTGGTCTTCTGCAATCTTGGGGAAACATATTTCCTTCAGATAATCATTTATTATTTGATCTTTTGGTTGATTTGGAATATTATACAATTCTTCGTAATATATTTGAAAAGCCTTTGCTATATCTTCTGGTTTCTTTAATAGAATATGTTCCTTCTTAATACTATGTATCCTGTTTTTTCCTTCTGTTTTTTTCAATTTTCTAGTAAGCCATTTATTGATCTTATTATTTTCATAATAGAAGTTTGCTTTCATCCGATCTAATTTTTTTTCTATTCTTTCCCTTTCTATTTTTTCTATCTTCATTCTAAGCTCTGATAGTTGTTTAGATGACTCTGTGTTTAATACAGTTGTATTTTTCCTTGCTAATTGGTAATATTCAATATAAAGTCTTTCCCTACTCAGACCTTTTTCTCTCTGGATCAGGCCCGGACTGGCCATCGGGCACACCGGGCAAATGCCCGGTGGGCCGCGGTGGCCATGGGCCGAGGCCGGCAGGGGAAGTCCCAGGATCTCCCCTGCCGGTCTATGCAGAGCCGGCACTATCCGAGCGCCGGCCCGCTGTGTGCCATGAAGGGCCGGTGGGGAGATCAAAGATCTCCCTCACCGGCCCACTTGAATAGATCTGCGGCTGGGGAGGGAGGGAGAGGACCCGGCGGAGCTCTATCTTGCAGCTCCGCTGGGTTCCTCTCGCGAGATCCGGCGCGTTGCCATGGCAACGACCGGATCTCGCGAGCGTGAACTCTAGCCTCGCAGGCTGGAGTTCACTCACCCACTGGACCACCAGGGATGGTGTGCGAGCGCCGGTCCCCCCCTCCAAGATATGCCGGTCCCCCCCCCTCCCAGGCTAAAGGTAAGAAGGGAGGGGGGGGACATTATAACTGCTACTATAACATTATAACTATTATTTTTATTTTCTAACCCCCCAAACACACACACGCAAAATCCCTTCTAATATTCACACACATCAGTCTCAACCCAGCGCACTCACACCCAGCGCACTCACACCCAGCGCACTCACACCCAGCGCACTCACACCCAGCGCACTCACACCCAGCGCTCTCACACCCAGCGCTCTCACACCCAGCACTCTCACACCCAGCACACACAGCACTCTAATACCCCATCACACACAGCACTCTAATACCCCATCACACACAGCACTCTAATACCCCATCACACACAGCACTCTCTCACCCCATCACACACAGCACTCTCTCACCCCATCACACACAGCACTCTCACACCCATCACACACAGCACTCTCACACCCCATCGCACACAGCACTCTCACACACAGCACTCTCACACACAGCACTCTCACACACAGCACTCTCACACACAGCACTCTCACACCCATCACACATAGCACTCTCACACCCATCACACACAGCACACTCACACCCATCACACACAGCACTCTCACACCCATCACACACAGCACTCTCATACCCCATCACACACAGCACTCTCATACCCCATCACACACAGCACTCTCTCACCCCATCACACACAGCACTCTCTCACCCCATCACACATAGCACTCTCACACCCATCACTCTCACACCCATCACTCTCACACCCAGCACTATCACACCCAGCACTCTCACACCCATCACACACAGCACTCTAATACCCCATCACACACAGCACTCTCTCACCCCATCACACACAGCACTCTCTCACCCCATCACACACAGCACTCTCACACCCATCACACACAGCACTCTCACACCCCATCGCACACAGCACTCTCACACACAGCACTCTCACACACAGCACTCTCACACACAGCACTCTCACACACAGCACTCTCACACCCATCACACATAGCACTCTCACACCCATCACACACAGCACTCTCACACCCATCACACACAGCACTCTCACACCCATCACACACAGCACTCTCATACCCCATCACACACAGCACTCTCATACCCCATCACACACAGCACTCTCTCACCCCATCACACACAGCACTCTCTCACCCCATCACACATAGCACTCTCACACCCATCACTCTCACACCCATCACTCTCACACCCATCACTCTCACACCCAGCACTATCACACCCAGCACTCTCACACCCATCACACACAGCACTCTCACACCCATCACACACAGCACTCTCACACCCATCACACACAGCACTCTCACACCCATCACACACAGCACCCTCACACCCAGCACACACAGCACCCTCACACCCGTCACACACAGTACTCTCACACCCAGCACCCTTACACACATCATACACAGCACCCATCACACACATCATACACAGCACCCATCACACACATCATAAACAGCACCCTCACACACAGCACCCACACACACATCACACACAGCACCCCTCAAACACAGCATTCATCGCACACACATACTGCACCCTTCACATACACACTACATCCCTCACAGACACCCACTGCACCACACACACAATACTTCTGAATATATATATACACACACACACACACACATACTGCACTCCTAAACACATTACGTCCCAGACACACACTAGATCCCTTACCCAACTCTGGATTATAAACGCACACTAGATCCATTTATACACTCTGAATCCTTATATACACACACTCACTAGATCTCCTACACATTCTGGGTCCTTCAAACACACACTAGACTCCTGTATACACACACACTGCGCCATCTACACACACACACTTCATTCCTAAAATACACACTCTGGATCCCTTATAAACACACTAGATTCATTGTAAACAAACACATACTACACCCTAAAACACACACTCTCTACAACCCCTACAAACACTACATCACCTATATACACACACACTTACTACATCCCCTATACACACATTCTCTACAGCCCCTAGCCATATATGCATTACATTACACCAAATACACAACACTACTAAAACCGACCTTGTTAAACAATACCACACCACAATCAGCTCACTCTACACACACGCAATACCACAAGCAGGCTCCAAACACATGCACAATACTCTTTCCTGGCCCTTTTGTCTCCTGGTATCCATTTATAGAGACACCAGAGACAAATTGCAAGGAAACACAGTGCAAGCATGTTATTAAATTTGCTTGCGCTGTGCAGAACAAATACAGGGCTTTTTTCTCATGCTAGAGCTCTTTAGCAGAGCTCTGCGCATGGTCTGCCCTGGAAGAGTATTGAACCAACATGCTCACTTTGAGAGGGGGCGTGTTTGTCATTGGTGATGACGAAACACACCCTCTCTGCCCCGCCCCCTTCTCAGTGGGCCGCTGTGATAAAAAAATGCCCGGGCCGAATTTTTCTCCCAGTCCGGCCCTGCTCTGGATCTTATTTTTTAGCTTAATCAAGTACCCCCGAACGACCGCTTTGAAAGCACACCATATTGTGGCTGCTGAGAGTTCTTCTGAACAATTCTCTCTAAAATACAGTGTGATTAGTTGTCTTATTTGTTCTTGATCATTTTTGTTATTCAAAATGTAGTCATCTAGCCGCCATGTCGTGTTAGATCTTTTTTTGATTTCTGTTTTTATATTGAAGACCATGTAGCTATGATCTGACCATATGTTTTCTTATATCCTTATGTTTATTATTTGTTCTACTAGATTTGCTTCTCCCAGGATTAAATCTATTCTTGCAAGAGAAGAATGAACTTTTGATGTATGTGTATATTCCCTTTCTTCTGGATTATATACTCTCCATATATCTAATAGGTTATGTTCTAATAATATATTTCTAAGTATTCTGGCTTGATTGTTCAGATGCTTGGATATTGGTTTACTATCTCTGATTTTTTTATCTAGGACAGGATCCATTATACAATTAAAATCTCCCGAGACTACCAAAAGTCCCACTTTGATCTTATCAACTTTTCCCATTATCATTTTAAAGTATTTAGTTGGGAGTATATTCGGGAGATATACATTGACCAGAGTGTATATTTTCTCATCTAGCTTACATATTAATATTTGAAATCTTCCTTCTATATCTATTTCCTCATATATTATTTCTTTATTAATTTTTTTCGATAAGATTATAGCCACTCCTCTTTTCTTTTTTTTAAGGACGCTTGTGAAATTATCTCATATCCTTCATATGCCCATCTCCTATCTTCTGTGTTCCAATGTGTCTCTTGCAACATCGCCAGGTCTATTTGTTTTTTCTTGAGTAGTTCCTTCATCATAATTCTTTTATAAGGGGTGTTAAGCCCCTGTACATTAAGTGAAATACACTTCATATTGTTTTCCTTTATCAAGTAACTCCTTTCTGAGCTGTCATCCTACCCACTTCATTCACACACATCTGAGTTCTCATAATACAGAGAAACCCATACACACTCATTCTTACAAGCTGATATGCAGTGGCGTACATACCAGGGTCGCAGGGGTCGCGGCTGCGACCGGGCCCGGCCCACCAGGGGGCCCGGCCGCCCCTGCGACCCGGTATGTACGCTCTGGGCCAGCCTCTTCTCCTGGGGGGCCCAGGAGCCGGCCACCTCCGGGCCCCCCGAGGCTGGCCCTGCTTACACCCGGCGGCCGGCGGTGACCGGCCCCCCCAGGAGCCCAGCAGCACCACTGGACCCCAGGGAATCCCCTCAGCACTCCAAAAGGTAAGGAGGCTGGGGGGATTAAATTAAAAAAAAAACATGTGTAAGTGTGTGTGAGTGTTAGTGTGTGAGTGTTAGTGTGTGTGTGTGTGTGAGAGTGTGTGTGTGTGTGTGTGTGTGTGTTAGTGTGTGTGTGAGTGTTAGTGTGTGAGCGTTAGTGTGTGTGTGTGTTAGTGTGTGTGTTAGTGTGTGTTAGTGTGTGTGTTGGTGTGTGTGTTGGTGTGTGTGTTGGTGTTTGTGTTAGAGTGTGTGTCTGCTAGTGAGTGTGTTACTGTGTGTGTCTGTTACTGAGTGTGTGTGTGTTAGTGAGTCTGTTTGATGTCTGTTAGTGAGTGTGTGTGTTTGTCAGTGAGAGTGTATGTTTTGTAAGTGAGTATGTATGTCTGCTGCTGAGTGTGTCTTTGTCAGTAAATGTGTGTGTCTGTTAGCTAGTGTGTATGCATTTGTTCGTGAGAGTGTGTGTGTGTCTTCAGCACTTACCTTTCTCCAGCGCCGGACTCCCATGGCGCTGGGGATCCCTCCGCCTCTCAGCTCCGAATGCGCATGCACGGCAAGAGCCGCGCACGCATTCAAACCGCCCATAGGAAAGCATTACTCAATGCTTTCCTATGGACGTTCAGTGTCTTAAAATGGCGGAAGCGCCTCTAGCGGCTGTCAGTGAGACAGCCACTAGAGGCTGGATTAACCCTCAGTGAAACATAACAGTTTCTCTGAAACTGCTATGCTTTCAGCTGCAGGGTTAAAACTAGAGGGACCTGACACCCAGACCACTTCATTGAGCTGATGTGATCTGGGTGTCTGTAGTGGTCCTTTAACCCCTTAAGGACCAAGCTTCTGGAATAAAAGGGAATTATGACATGTCACACACGTCATGTGTCCTTAAGGGGTTAAGTGTGTGTGCATCTGCATGCAGTGGCGTACATACCGCGGTCGCAACCCCTGCGACCAGGTGCCCGCCGCCATGTGTTGCTGCCCCGGCCCGCGCAGAGTAAGCGCGAGGGGGGGGCCCACGGATCAATTTTCGCACCGGGGCCCCATGGGTCATGTGTACGCCACTGCTGATATGACAGTATAAATACAACCGTCTCTTCAGTCTGTAAGCCTAGAAAATCTCTCATGAGATGTCTAGGGCTAAGGTCTTAGTCAGACCCTAAAGTGGTAGCCCGTAAGGGGGACCTACGAGGCTGAGGTTATTATTATCTGTTCCCTGCTCCCTGCCGTCCTCCCCCTGTCTTCCCCCCTATCCCCTCGTCTCTCCATAGTACATTTTTACCTAAGGGGGAAAAGGAAGCCCGGGAGAAGGAAAACCGGAAGGAGGGAGGGAACGTAGAAAGGAGAAAAAAAAAACCAAAAAAAAACACTTTACTTATTTTAATTAATTTATCTTATGGATCAACCCATCGTAATGTTCTTTCTTAAGTCTATTGTGCAATGATAACATTATAAATTCCAAACATCACCTGCTTTTAAAAAGAAGCTTTGCCAAAAATAAATATTCCTCAGTGTTCTAAACACGTTCTATTATTAACCTTTTACTCTATTTGCCCCTTGGTGCTTAATTAAACAAAATATAATAAATCAGTAATATCTTATCTCCATATATTATTTTCATTTGGGTTTAACCATGTTCAGTGTCTCATTATTATTGTGATGAATTACATTTTCCTCCTCTTAGCCCTCATTATCTGTTATTTGACTCCCTTTGTTCAAGCTTAAATGTGTCGTGCTGTATTTAACCATATAATAGCCACTTTACTTTCCTTTCCAAAGATATCAACCATTTTCCAATATTAATATTCACCTATTTTCTAATCAATTTCTTTAATTAACCTTTTAATCCTACTACTTCTAAGTGCTTGATTATACCCACCATTCTAAATCAGCAAACATATATACCATTTATGTCGATCCACTCGGAAATCTTATCTCCCTTCTATTTGTTCTAAGTGGGTTTCCTACTTTTACTCATTTATAACATTAGGTTACATCCTATTTATTAATATTACTTTCCTACCACCCCCTGTTCATAAATTACCATATTCGTGACGTGTATTTATCACCAAAATAATAACTTTACCATTTCCCAAATCGTTTTATCGTATGCCCACCAACCAATTGTATTAAATATTCATCTTCCGATTGCCCATCATATTAAATTTTCTACTCCTCTCTGCTAAGCAGAGAGAGAGAGAAAAAAAAAATAAAATAAAAAAATTATACATATATATATATATAAATATTAATAATAAACCCTTTTCTTCCACCCCCTCTCTCCCCCCTCTTTAGACTCTTATCTCAAGGAATAATTCGTCCATTCTTGTAATTCTTTTGGGTTTAAAAAAACTTTCTTCTTATCATTCCAATTTATTGTGATGGCTTTGCCTGGTCCCCATCTGTAAGCTATTTTTCTTTCTTTGAGTGGTTTCAGCGCGTCAAAGTATTTCTTTCTCTCCAATCTTACAGCTTTAGAGAGATCTTGATAAATTTGAATGTCCTTAAATTTGTCGTCTTCTGGGAAGTTTTTATTTCGCAAAGCTTGCATTAGTTGTTGCTTGAAGGTCATTGAATGGAAAGAGACTATCAAGTCTCTAGGGACAGTGTTTTGAATTTCTTGCGGTTTTTTAATTCTGTATATATTTTCCATACTTGTAACCAGATCTTTATCTTGCAAATTCAGAGTTAGGAACAGGTCATTTAGATAGGCTTTTATTTTATCCTGGGTAATTATTTCTGGAATATTCTTTATCCTGATGTTTTTAGCTCTCGCTTTTTCTTCCAGCGTATTTAATCGATCTTCCATTGTCTCCAATTCCAATTTCATCTTGTTTTGTTCCTCTTTAATTGTTTTACAATAGTTGGTTACTTGTTCTTGCATTTCTTCTACTTTAGTTATCCTTTTATTAATTTCTTCCATACTCTTTGTCATTTGGATCGTGCTGTTCTCCAGCTCCTTTTTAAAGATTTCAGTTTGACTGTCTAGACTCATTTTTATAAAGTCTTGAAAGTTAGTCATGGAGCTTCTTTTATCTTCAGGTATGGATTCATCTGAAAAGGACATTTCTCCTCCTTGTTTGTTTTGAGGAGAAAAAAAGTTTGTTGGTAATTTTTCATTTACTTTTTCTTTTTTGGTCTCCTTGGTTTTTTTTTTGTATCCTTGGCATAGCCATTTTCTTCTTTACTATTTCCTTATCTCTTATGTTTTTCCTTCCATTTTTCCTTTCTTTTCCCCTTTTTCTTCTTTCCTTTTCTCTTTCTTTATCCTTTCCCTTTATTTCTTTTTCTGCAGATATTAGACCCCAAGAGATAGAGCCCCTTATTTTTCTTATAACTCTTATTTTTGTTGACTTTTTATTGTGTCTCTTCCTTCCCTTTCTTATTTTCCTTCCTCTCTTCCCCTCTCTTCCTTCCGCTGAAGATTGTAGTTATTTTAAAATTATTATTCTGTTAAGAACCATAAGATGTCCCCATACAAATGGTCCTGATGATCCATAGAGAGGAAAGATCTCTTATCTCCTTCAATTCACCGACTTCAAATGGTCTCTCTCTTTTTTTTTTTTTTTTTTTTTTAGCCCAGTCTGGATTTATAGCTTGTTACTTTTGCAATTTCTGTGATGGACCTTTTCAGCCCACCGATATAATTTAGATATTTATACACTGCTAAACAAACCCCATTTGTGCCTCCATTCAGACAGGCATATATTAAATTATCACTTATATGTCGTGGGACGTCCGGATATTATGAGCCTTTGCTTCTCAAGCCTTGTTATTCAGCTTGTTATTCAGTTTTGCGTGTTTGTCTGAATATTATGTCAGAATAATATTATTGCAACCTTTTATGAAAGCTAGCAGTTCGCAAAATCAAACCGATTCCAAAAAAAAAAGAAAAATAAGTATTTGACAACTTCTGAGTCACTGCTGAGCGAGCAGTTCCCTAGCTCAAGCAGGTTGTATTCAGGAGGAAAAAAATATAAATACCAATCGCCATCTAAGTCACTGTTAAGTGGTCACACTTTCCTTATGTGCCCCCATATAATTCGTTATTCAGTTTTGCGTATTTATCTGAATATTATATCGGAGTAATATTATTGCAACCTTTTGTGAAAGCTAGCAATTCGCAAAATCAAACCGGTTCCAGAAAAAAAAAAAAAAAAGAAAAAAAAATATTTAACAGCATCTGAGTCACTGCTGAGCGAGCAGTTCCCTAGCTCAAGCAGGTTGTATTCAGGAGGAAGAAAAAATAAATACCAATCGCCATCTGAGTCACTGTTAAGAGGTCACACTTTACTTATGTGCCCCCATATAATTCGAACAGACTTTAGAATACTTGCGTATTTGTAGTTCGACCCTGCCAGCACAGAGAACAGTCCCAAATAACGCCTTGCAGCTCTAAGTAAGTTCAGCGTACAAATTCAGCTTACATATCGGAATAAGTCGGTCCAAATCCATTTGTTAAGCCCGGACGCCATTTCCTCGTGGCATCCTCTCTTCCAGCCTCGCGTCCCCCCACAAGCTCCTCCTTACGGTGCGTGCACGCTCACATCTCCCTCGTCACGCCCCTCCAAAAATCACCGGGACCAAATTTTTAAAGAGCTTTAAGATAAAATCTATAGATATGCTTGCATTTATGTTAGAACAATGTAGAAATACTTTTTTTCTGCTCTTTAAACTTAATTTGTTTTTATCGGTGTCATGGCAGGTAACCTTTAAGACATATGAGCTCTGCATTAGACCCAATACTACCCAGTAGACTATAAAAATACAAATAAAAAGAGAAATGTATATATGTAAAAAACAGAAACGCAAACATTCTAGAAAAAAAAAACCACCCAGAACAAATAGGATTAATGTGTCCATTTCATTATACAAAATGGAAGCTAAATTTTTATACAATAAATACTAATTCTTGTAAATGTAATTTAAATTAAAGAATACATTTGTAATCTTCTGAAGACATGTTTATATTGCAGGGTTAAGACCGCCTCTAGTGGCTGTCTCTTAGACAGCCACAAGGTGCTTCCTGCATCTACACAGAGCTTATCTCTGTGAAACGATGCCGGACGTCTTCATGCTGTGCATGAGGACGCACAGTGCTTTTGTTTTGTATTGTTTTTTTTCCCCATTGCCGAAGAAGTGGAGACAGAGCCAGAGCCGAGATATGTTAAAAGGAGTTAAAAGCCCTTTAGGGATGGGAGGAGGGGGGAAGGTGGACAATAGCCTTATGGCTGAGGAACATTATAGCATTAGAAATACATTTTTTCTTCCTTTAATAAATGAAGACCACAAATCGGCATAAAATGTAATTGTGGAACTTTTAACCTCTAGAAGCAGCAATGCATAATTTGTCACAGACACACAGCATATGTAACAAAATTACATAAATAAAACTTCAGGCATATGCTTGTAATGAACTTGTTGATTGTTACAAGAATGCAAAATGTCACAAGCACCACTGAAATATAAAAATAAACATCTGATTTACCCATTTAAGGACTTCATAGACATCTGGCTAAACCAGGTATCTGTATTATACTTGGCAATTTATGCCGGCAAAAAAGGCATACATTGTTCTTAGAGCTGTCCTTCCAACTCTTCATGGCCATAAAGCAGCCAGCACATTCTGAGCCATATAGCCTGTATATGCACCCTCTCTTACCTATGGACCTCCAGTATATGAATTCTTTTTTTCACTGCTTTGCATGGGGTCGAGAGGGAAGGAGTTAAATGTTAAACCTACCATACTCTTGACAAAGTTACAATAAACAAACGATAAATTAAAAACTAAAAATACACAAAAAGGGAATAGCAAATGTACAAGTGGCGTATAGGGTCCTCTAATAAATAAAAGATGTTCCCAAGAACAATGTTTATTAGGAAGCTGCTACAGTACAGCAAGATACCGTTGTCTTTTGAATAATTAATTATTTTAAATATGAAACAATTGCAAGGTGAATGATTCAGAATAACAAAATTACCAGTAAACTATATTTATTGCAAAGATTTATCAGGAATATTTTTAACACGAGATTGTCATTGCACACAATATTATTGCTAATTAATAGTACTGTAATATGAAGTGCTGCTGTCAACACTTCTCTTACATTTCAGATTGGAGCAGGTTGAGCAATGCAGAAGCAAGACAAAACAGCCGCATTCGAACATCACCGTCAGATTCTTTCCAATCAACCAGGTCCAATGAAACAGCTTCTACTTCAAACGCTTCCAGCCTTTCGGGATTCTATAGCGTTGACTACCCAGGAAGGAGTTATTCAGACGGTAAGGATGATGAAATTAATAATATCTTTCAGTAATAGCATAAGACCTAACCCTAAACCCAGCAAAAAATGTGGGGCATTTAAAAAAAATATATAAAAAATCCCCATGGATGTATTTTAAGCAAAACATCGGGAAATAAATATCATGTAAAACTTGACCAACTTCAACGTGTAGTCCAAAAAACATCCAACTGGACCTTTTTTATGGACAACTGTTTAGTACTAGATTGCAGGAACAAGGTCATTCATCCTCCAACTGATGAATACAGCAATAGTGTGTGTACTGGCTGCTTTTCTTCTTTTTTTCCAAGG
Source organism: Pelobates fuscus (assembly GCF_036172605.1). NCBI lineage: Eukaryota > Metazoa > Chordata > Amphibia > Anura > Pelobatidae > Pelobates > Pelobates fuscus. Next base: position 64,019,095 of record NC_086325.1, on the reverse strand, counting down.
GGTCATCGGAGCATTGAGTTTTCAAATATGTTTCTACATACTACATCTTAGGTAGCTTCATGAAAACAAGTTGTATATGTAAAATTATGGTTCCATGCATTCTTCCCTGTTGATTTTTTTTCGAGGTCTTCCTAAAACCTCACAAAAGGCCTGCATGGTATGACATTGAATTGTAAGGAACTTGATGTGAATCTAAATTTTTGGGGCAAAATAGCTGGACTGCAAAGCATTCTCCAAATCAGCTATGAGAGACAGGAGATGACCATCTTAGGGCTCAGGGCTTATTGCTGACATATAACAAGAACTCAGCTTTACCAACCAAATGTATAAGAAGGTGATGTTAAAAGAATGTACAATGTGCAGTATATCATCATTTATATATTAATGTTTTCCCTTAGAAAATGTCATGCATTTTGAAAGTAAACTCCAGGCCGGAGCTTACCCATACCTTGCTAAATAGCTGTAACCTATTAAATGCATGAAAAGTTAATAGATTACAAGTATAAATATAAAAGAGATAAGCACATTTGAAGTTTTTGCATTTTCTGTCAATCCCCACGATCTGCAGCTGGTGCACACACGAGGAAATGACTTGGTCAATCACAATGCTCGGATAACTTTATACGGTACTGCTGAATTTATTCCATATGTCCCTCCACAGCAGGAAGCTATGGACAATGGAAATCCTAAATTCACCATGTGACTAATTTGTGTGAGTGGATTTGACTAATAGCTGTAGTGTTTTTGGCAAAATGTAGCAGTTACAAGTTACAAGATACTAAGAAGTGAGCTAATGATCAATACAAGTTCCATCAGAACCTGTTGCAAGGAACAGGCTCTAATTGTAAGGAGAACAGTACATAAAGAATAAATATGCCTCACATTCTAAAGCTGTCAGAAACTGCTTGCAACAAGCTGTTGTATAATGCTGAAATAGTGTGCTTACATAATTAACTAAAACGCATGTAACGCATTATTCTGCCATATGCAATGCTTTCTTCTAGTACTTACACTAAAAAATCTTAATCTCCTAGCAACCGAATATTTAAATATTTGAGCAATAAGCTGAACAGATTTCTTTAACATATGGATAATCTCATTGTATAGATTCCTTTGTTTTCAGGCTTTTCCCCGAGAATGTTGGAATAAAATGCAGCTATATTCATTTCTGATTTACTATAGCAGCAACAGCAAAGGTGGCCTGATTTCTTGTATTTTTTAGGATTAGAGCAACCATGGTGAACATATGGACCTGGGGTATTTGGCATCCAGAGAGAATGTGTCTGTTGGATGCTCTCAGCTCCCAAGAAGTTTAAAAATTAAAAATAAAACAGGCCACTTTGCACAGAGTCTCGAATTTTGTGTTAGTATATGTAGTTGGAAGGTATGATTCTAAATACATTTTTGACTTTCCCGGTTACTCTCTTGCATCCAGTATTGTGTCTTCCTCTCCCTCCTGTTCCCCACTTGTGTCTGCCCCTACCACCCCTCCCCCCACAATATCTCCAGCTCATTTTACTTTAACCCCTTAGCTGCTACTTCATTTCACATCCATGTGCTGAAGCATTTTTAAGCGTTTGCCTTCACTTAATTTAAACAATGTTATCAGTGCTATTTCTGTGAGTTCCCCTTACAAATTATAAATACATTTTCTCCATGGTGGTAACCTACAGTTAAAGAGACACATGGCCACTTGTTCAAAAGAGATAAGCCTTTTTCAAATAAGGGGTCTCTTGCCCCTCTAAGATTAAAAGAGAAAGATATGAGACATTTTAAGTGTCCCCATTCCCTTCCATAAAATGCAGTACTAATGGACTGTGTATTTGTCCCCTTTACAGAGGCATGAGGACTTCCAGAGTCAGTTAGGCGACCATACGTAGACAGCCACTAGAGGTGGAGTTAACCCACCAAGTTAATTATTGCAGTTTCTTAAAAACAGCAATAATTACCTTTGCAGGGTTAAGGGACCTGGGACAGTACACCTAGACCACTTCAATGAGCTGAAGTGGTCTGGGTACCTATAGTGTCCTTTTAATTAGTACAAAGGAATATGATTGTTCAGCCTCCCTTACTTACATACTTTAGCGACATGGAAGGGCAGTGATGGCAATAATGTTAATAAGTTTAAGGTGTGATTTCAGGGAAGGTAAGAATGGAGTTCCAAAATGTAGCACATTTCCAACTCAACTTTGTTTAATATAGCTGTTTTGCTGTAAACTGTATATCAGCGTATCACAACTCTCTGTTCATTGAATTACACACTTTTCCCTAGTCAGGAGGACTGGAAATTTTAAAGACAAACAAATGCAGGGGAAATGTTTTGTTTTTGTCCCTTTGAAAACCTAAAATATTCCTCCCAACTGTCCTAGATTAATCAAGGCAGTCTTGAACTTGCCTATCTGGCCTGATTTAGTTTTTCTGGAATTTAGTGTATTAGCACAACAGCAGCATGTAGAAGTCAGGGCAGGGCACACATATACAGATCTAAAAGGCAAAAAAAGGATGCATAAGAGCCAGAGAGAGAGGAAGTTTGGAAAGAAAAGAAGGTACTTCCTCAATAGCACCATATAGGACAGACAAATGTTACCAGCAACGGTGAATCCTCCAACTTATACATCCAAGACACCAGCGAACATTACCAATAAAGTGAAGAGAAAAGTCCCAATAAAGTGCAGTCCAAGTACATCAACACATGTGTGGTGGCACAATGCTATCCAAGGGAATCTCCATCTAGATTAGAGCTCTTTAGCAGAACTGATTGCATTGGGCACCTCTGATTGCCTGCTTCTCACATTTTCATGTCAGTTTGGTGGCAATACGGGACACCCACAAGTGACACAAGTCATGCCTCCATTCTGGCACCGTTCTATTCTATGTTGAAGTCCAATTCTTTGTAGTGTATTGCTTTGCTCAGTTATTATGTCAGCTCTAATTATTTTTGTTGAATTGAATAAACCTCAGCACTGCACAATATCTACACTCATTTACCCATTCACTGTCTGTTACCTAGTTTTCAGTGCCTACCATAAAACAACTTTGTATAATATCAACAGGTTTCCCCCCCACTATCCTGAGATGATAGTAGGGCAGTGATGTCTCCACTGCTTTATATGAGTGCAGCTGCCACTCGCATGGCTACAATAATGTATCTGAACAAAAAAAAAAAAATCCATGAAAAAAAAAGTTATTGGCAAAAGATAATACACTGATCAGCCACAACATGAAAACCACCTGCTTAACCCCTTAAGGACTGAGCCAAATGTACAAGTTGTGAACAAAACAAAACCTGGCATTTGCGCTATGTCTGTCCAACCGTAATTCACCAGTTTCATATTAAATGCACCCCCCCTTATTATATATCATTTTATTCAGGGGAAACATGGCTTTCATTTAATATCAAATATTTAGCTATGAAACAATTTAATATGAAAAAAATGGGAGAAAATAAGAAATTTTGTTATTTTTTTAGTTCTACATGACATTTTAACTGTCAATGTCATAATATTGTTTGCTTTTACTGCAATAAAATACACATATTTGTATTCAGCACAGTCTCACGTGTAAAACAGTACCCCCTATGTACAGGTTTTATGGTGTTTTGGGAAGTTATAGGGTCAAATATAGCACGTTACATTTGAAATTGAAATTCGTCAGATTGGTTACATTGCCTTTGAGACTGTATAGTAGCCCAGGAATAAAATTTACACCCATAATGGCATACCATTTGCAATAGTAGACAACCCAAGGTATTGCAAATGGGGTATGTCCAGTCTTTTTTAGTAGCCATTTGGTCACAAACACTGGCCAAAGTTAGCGTTAGTATTTGTTTGTGTGTGAAAAATGAAGAAAATGCCAATTTTGGCCAGTGTTTGTGACTAAGTGGCTTCTAAAAAAGACTGGACATACCCCATTTGCAATACCTTGGGTTGTCTACTATTGCAAATGGTATGCCATCATAGGGGTAATTTTCATTCTTGGGCTACCATAGGGTCACAAAGGCAACGGAAGCAATCTGGCGAATTTTATTGTGAAAAAATGAAACACAAGCCTTATATTTGACGCTGTAACTTTTGAAAACACCATAAAACCTGTACATGAGGGGTACTGTTGTACTCGGGAGACTTTGCTGAACACAAATATTTGTGTTTCAAAACAGTAAAAAGTATTGCAGCAATAATATCGTCCGTGTAAGTGCTGTTTGTGCGTGAAAAATGCAAAAAACGTCACTTTCACTAGCGATATCATCGTTGTAATACATTTTACTGTTTTGAAACACTAATATTTGTGTTCAGCGAAGTCTCCCGAGTAAAATAGTACCCCCCATGTACAGGTTTTATGGTGTCTTGGAAAGTTATAGGGTTAAATATAGTGCTAGCAAATTAAATTCCCTATACTTTCAGCATGGGTTGTCAGGCAGGTCCCGCTAATTGTAATTAATTAGGATACCTAATTATGTAAAAATATTACATAAATATATATGTGTAGAATTAATATATATATATATATATATATATATATATATATATATATATATATATACACACATACACACATACATACATGTATATATACACACACACACACACACACACACACACGTGTATATATAAAAACTATATATATATATATATACACATGTGTGTGTGTGTATATATACATGTATGTATGTATGTATGTATGTATGTATATATATATATATATTAATTCTACACATATATTTATGTAATATTTTTACATAATTAGGTATCCTAATTAATTACAATTAGCTTATTTGATTTATTTGTTTATATTATATATAAATATATATATATAAAAATAATTATATATATATATATATATATATATATATATATACATATGTAATCAGTATCAGTCTATGTGTAATTTGATATTAATGTATATATATATATTAATAGTAAAATACACCTAGTCAGTGTGTGTGTGTATGTGTATATATATATATATATATATATATATATAATCTAAATATATATATATATTTTTTTTACACTTATTTAATTTATTTTAATTTGATTTCCAGCCAGCAGGGGGACTAACTGTCATTACAGTTAGTCCCCCTGCTGGCATTGCTGCAGCCAGCTATCCCGGCCATGTGATTGTGAGGTCCTCGCAAGGACCTCACTCTCACATGGCCCGCGGGGGCTGAAGAGGGCAGACGTGCCGCGGGGGGCTCCCTGGGAGTCCCCCCAACCGCGATCGCCGATGTGGGATCATCGGCGACCGGGTAAGTAAAAAAAAAAAAACGGAGGGCGTACAATTACGCCCGGCGGCGTTTAGAGCCGCTTAAAAAAGGACGTAATTGTACGCCCTCCGGTCTTAAGGGGTTAATATCATCTAAGTCCCTCTCGTGCTTCCAAAACAGCTCTGATGTGTTGAGGCATGGACTCAACAGGACCTCTAAACATATTCTGTGGTATCTAGCACCAAGAAATTAGCAGCATAAATTTAAGGTCCTGCAAGTTGCCATTATGGATTGGATTTGTTGTTCCGGGACTTCCCACAGATGCTTAATCAAATAGAGATCTGGGAAATTTTGTGAGGATATTTATGGGGTGATAAATATAAAATAATATTTTCATTAAATTTATCAAAAATGTATTTAATAATTTTTATTATATCAAAATTGATATCTTAACACTGTTCCTCGAATAATAATAATAATAATATAAAGCTGAGAATTACTCACGATTTTTAATTCTCTTATATCCTAGAGGAAGTTCACAAGAGGATTTTTACTTCACACAGTAATCACAAATTAATTATAAAAATATAATTTATTGTGACAATAATAAAAATAATAATATGTAACATGCGTGACAATCAGTGAATAATTAGTATAACATAATTATACAATATGGCAATATTTTTAACAAAGATAGCTAACTAACGGCTGTATGCAGTTTGTCAACAATCTTACAAGATTTATGATAGGACACTGTTTAGAAACCAACTTCACAAAATACAACAGTGCAGCGAAAAGCAATAAAAAAAAAAAACAACAACTTTAGGCTGACAGTTAATCACAATAATTAACTATTCTACTGCTGGCTACAATCCTCATAGGCAAGATATCCTATTATATTGCAATTTTACAATTAAAGTAATGTTCATACCAGATCATTTGACCATTCCTAGGATCATACAAAATAATTCTACCAGATTTTACGTTTGCCGAATTTTAACTTTTCTAAATAAGATTCACTATCTTATATTATTATGATATTTATAGAGCGCCGTCAGATTCCGCAGCGCTTTACAATGGGTGGACAAACAGACATGTAGTTGTAACCAGACAAGTTGGACACACATGCAGCAACAGAGGGGTTGAGGGCCCTGCTCAATGAGCTTACATGCTAGAGGGAGTGGGGTAAAATGACACAAAAAGGTAAGGATAGTATTAGACTAGTGACCGTTGCAGAAGAGGAATCAGTTGGGAGCTATTAACAGTTTAATTGATACGCTTTTAAGAAGTGGGTTTTTAATGATTTTTTGAAGGAGTGGAGACTGGGTGAGCATCTAACAGAGGAGGGAAGCGAGTTCCACAGGAATGGTGCAGCCCTCGAGAAATCTTCAAGGCGAGCATCAGAGGTGGGAGTACGGATGGAAGATAGACGTAAGTCTTCAGCAGATCGTAAGGGCCTAGATGGGACATACTTGTGTATAAGGGAGGATAGATAGGTGGGAGCAGCATTATGTAGAGATTTGAAAGCAAGAACCAGAATTTTAAATTGAGCTCTATATTTTATAGGAAGCCAATGTAGGGACTAACAGAAGGGTGAGGCATGGGAGGTGCGGGCGGACTGGAAGATGAGCCTCGCTGCCGCATTCATTATGGACTATAACGGCGCAAGTTGGGAGCACGTAAGACCACTGAGAAGCGGATTACACTAGTCAAGGCGAGAAAGGACAGTGGAATGGACCAACACCATAGTCGTATCTGGCGTTAAGTAGGGGCGGAGGCGCGCAATGTTTTTCAGATGGAAATGAAAGGATTTGGCGATAGATTGAACATGAGGCTTGAAGGAGAGGTCGGAGTCAAAGAGAATACCTAGGCAGCAAGCCTGTGTGGTGGAGCTGATGGTAGCACCGTAGACTTGGAGGGAGACAGACACAGGAGTAACAACACTTGAGGGAGGAAAGACCAGAATTTCAGTTTTGGTCAAGTTTAGTTTAAGGAAGTGGGCAGCCATCCAGTTAGAAACAGCAGAGAGGCAGTCAGAGACACTAGTCAAGAGGGACGGGGAGAGATCAGTAGAGGACAGGTAGATTTGCGTGTCATCTGCCTAGAAATTATATCAGAACAAGTCAATACTTCTGGATAAAAATGTGGCATGCTAACATTTTGACAAATTTACCTTTAATATATGGTTATCTTTATTCCACCTGCAGGAATGGAATTTCTATAACCATATATTCTTTAGCTAATTATGATTTCTAATAATTGAAATCTGACCAAGATTTATCCAGATATATATTCCTGCTAATAATAAAAAGTTATTAATTTAATTTAATTAAATAAAACCAGCATAATTACCAGTTATGTTGTAGATTTTCTCTCAGATGTGTAGATATGTACCAGGAATTTTGAATGCAAGTATGATGAGGATTGTATGGAGATAGGTAAAAGTTCTCAGCTCTGGAGTTGTGTTAATTGGGAATAGATTTGTTACCATTTATACCTGTAGTTTGCCACTGTAATTTTCTGTGCATGCAGTTTGTACTATTGTCATTTAATGTTTCTGACCAATATTTCATGTAGACAGTTATTAATTTTTTGGGTGATAGAATTTGGTTGCTAAACTTTTCAATAGTATATAACACATGGCTACTCTACCCTCCTCCCCTTCAAACCCTGTCCCCCTCCCCTCTCTTTCCTATTCTCCTCCCATCTGTAAATACCTTCATATAACTGTTTAATCTTCTTCTCTGTTCTTCAGGCCTCACTTCACACTCAAACTCAGTGAAGAACTGCATTTTTTTCTCCCTCTCTTCCCTTTGTCTTTACTTTTTAACCCCTTAAGGACCAAACTTCTGGAATAAAAGGGAATCATGACATGTCACACATGTCATGTGTCCTTAAGGGGATAAAGGGAAACACTTTCTGCATGTCACTAATTGATAGGACCAATAGGGAACTGTAGGTGTGTCTTCCCTACAGACTATCATCTAGATTTTGGTCAGTAGGTAGCGCAATCACATCACCAAAATTTCTTGTCAGGGGATCCATTTACCTTTTTGTATAATGGGTTAACTGAAATTGGTGATGCTTTTTACGTAATTTTTCGGTTATCTTTATGGATACTATAAATTTAAATTCCTGCCAATTTCAAAGGCCTTTTCACTCTTATACCAGACAGAGTGTTGGCAATTTCGATCGTAATTTTAGAATTGACACCTCCTAACCTTAATTTCACCCTTTTCTTACAATGGAGCTTTATAAGATTCTGGTAGTTTTTTTTTTTTTTAGAAAGTAAAATTAATTACTTAATGTTATCTGTCATTGGTGTCTGGTGTTCTTGTGTGAAACTGTGTTGATTATTTATACTCCACTAACAATAGTAAATAATATGATATTTATCCATGAATAGTATATAATATTAACATGATACTAATTATATATGATTAATATAATAGTAATTTAGAAGTGGATAGTGTGTATATGTATATATAATTATGTATACATTTGTCTCTGGGTTAGTATTCCATCCCCCTTTTGCTGTTAGACATCATGCCTTATCTCAGGTTTTGTTTACATAAGTTGCATTCCTTAGTTCAGACTTGTATGAACAGAGTGATAGAGAGATATCTTGTATCTGTCTTAGCCTTGTAATACAAAATGGAGTCACCTCTGTTCTGAGAGTGACTGGCAGTATACACTTTTAATTTCTGTCTTAACACAAAATGTCTGCAGATATAAATATACTGACAATTTGGAGGCCAAGACAACAACTTGAATTTTTTGTCATGTTCCTCAAACCATTTCTGAACATTTTTTGTAGTGTGGCATGGTGTGGTATCCTGTGAAAGAGGCCACTGTCAGCAGGGAACACCATTGCCATGAAGGGGTATACGTCCCTCGGTAGGTGGTACTTGTCATAGTAAAATCCACATGAATGCCAGGAGTTAAGGTTTCCCAGCAGAACATTGCCCAGAGCATAACACTGCCACCACCTGCCTGCTTTCTTCGCATCCTGCTGCTATCTCTTCCCCAGGTAAACGACGCACCTGCACCCGGCGATGATCTAAATAAAAGAGTGATTTATCAGACCAGGCAACCATCTTCCATCGCATCATTTTATTTTAACACCTATCCATTAAAGGCACTTTTGGGGTTGGACTGTGGTCATCATGGGGACACTCTGACTGGTCTGCAGCTACTGCAGACCAGTCAGATACCAATTCAGTGTTTGTCCTTAGATTGCACCACTTTTGGCAGGTACTAACCACTGCATACTGGGAACATCCCACTAGACTAGCCATTTTGGAGATGGTATGACCCAGTCCTTCACCTGTCACTATTTGGCCCTTGTTAAAATCACTGATTGGGCTCATTGTGTTAACAGTACGAGTCAATTTTTGATTAAAATGATATGGGCATCAAATATTACCCACCATTTTCTCCTCAATTAAGGTTTTAGCTATTCAAATCCAGTTTAAAATAGAGAGTACCTTGCTATTACGATGGACACCCCATTATTCCTTTAATTTGTATTATATTTCCTTTCGTCTGACTTTTTTTCTCTCTGAAGAATAATCAGTTTTCTCAATTACTGTTACAGCAAAGTGTTCATACAGTGTATATATCATTATGTAACCCAATATAATTATTTAGAATCGTTGAGGAAGACAAGAATCCTTAATAATTGTAAAAAAAAAAAATTCTTTACTTAGGTGGACTATTCATCAACCCAGCTCATTTGGATCCTCCAAATCAAATTACTATACATCCTGAGAGAAGAAAAACCCTCACATTTCTAGATATAAAATGAACAAACTTGCTTGCTACTTTTGTCCACAATACTGCCCATAGTTACGTTTGTCTGTAAAAGATGTATTCTCCTGAAAATGTACAGACTTCTCAAAGCTTATGGAACCATGTGAAACACATACACGGCTGATAACTGCCATTCTTTCCAAAAGAAGATATCAGAGACTAGAAGATGGGTATGTTATATTGAAATGTGATATCGCCCAGAAGGCTTCTTAAGGTGGAATTTGATTCTCTCCTGTTTTATCATAGAATTTCTAGTTTTTTGTTAGCGTGTTGGTTCAATATAATACCACTGGGGCACATATCCTCTCCAGGACTGTAAACAACAGGACAAATTACAGGGGGTAGCTTTATTGATAGCAACTAATATTTGTTCTCAGGAAAGTCATGTCTACTTCATTTTCTCTGGTGATACCTCCTGGAACCAAAACAAAAGATCTTTACCGGTGGAAAAAGAAATCTTGCAATGACATCTAAAAAATAAATTCATTGGATAGTTAGACACGTGAGAGCCAGTTCTCCAACTACTATTGTGACTTACATTTTGTAATCCCTAAAACGTTAACACAATATGATATCTAAGCATACTGGTCCCCATGCCAGCAAACCTTTCTTTCAATGACATGACTGTCACAGGCTAATTTGAATAAATAATGTATTTTCTTTAGTTATATATAAGAATATGGAAAATTGCAAGATGTTTTATTAAGCTGATGTATTATCCACATATAATAATAATAATAATAATAATAATAGAAACGTGTAATTTATTGTTTTTTTTTTCTTCTTCAGTATTTCTAATGTTTGACTCATTTGCTGCCAAATCACATTGCCATGTAATATATTGCTAATCTATTTGGCAGCTGTGTGGTTGGCAAGATTTCCAAAGACACTCTGCCCAAGTTTCCCATCATCTGGCAACATATCTACTATATACGTAGAATAGGTTTGATAGAGGTTCTGATGCCATGGCAACATTTGTGATCTCAACTTGCTCATCTCTAACATTTGTTTTTACACCAAAGAACAGCTGACATTGTGCCAGATCCCTCTGAAGTCAAACTAGTCAAAAGCACAGTGCTAGCATTGCATTTACAAACTCTACAAAGTGTGTGCATGTTTGTATCTGTCCGTCTGTCTCTCCTCCCTCTATGTCTGTGCAAACACATTTACATACAGGTCCACAGTAACTTGTAGCTTATTTTATCAATATGCACTTAAAAATGCCATTTACCTGATGTATGTGTATGTGTATTTCCTATATAATATATGATATTTTATAAGATGCACTTTTTCTTTAGACCTTGCTGACATACAATGGGGTCACTTGCCTTTTCCCTAGTGGTGGAGGACTGTAATATATGTTTGCTCAAAGTGTAAAAACTTAAAAAAATAGTTCTCTGCTCCTTGGTGGCCATCTTTGTGTTAATGCAGGGAAGGTTGTGTGGAGGCGCCCATAACTGCTGGTACATTGGGCAAGCCACCATTCTCCCTTCCAGTGTTGGGCCTTCCATGACTGATTACCTGACTGATCACTCCTTCTGATTACCTGACTGGTTAGATATACAGCAAACTACTAATAAGAACAAAAATATAAATGATTATTTATACCCAAGTACTTAGTAATATTAACAACACAGTTTGACATGCTCTTTTACAATTTTAAATTCAGGCCCACGTGTTTTAATATAAAAAAAATTAAATAAGAAAGCCAATAAACTCATTTGTAAACTCATCTGTAATGTAGAGCTACACTCCTTTCAGCAGTCTCACTGTCTCTTCTGATATCATCCATAGAAAAAAGCCATGCATCTTTTCTAAAATATCATCACACCAGCTGACACAAATAAATTGCTTTAGACCAAGGCTGCCCTTTGGACTGGGCACGTGGAGCTCTGGCTCTAGGTCTCACATCATGTGGGTGTTGGATTCCTCACAGAGAAATTCTGTCTCCCAAGCAGCATCCTTAGGATATACATGTAGAGCCACACCAAAATGGCTTCCACTCCCCTGGTTACCGCCAAAGCTCAGATAAATCAGTGAAAGCAGACATCCGGATGTGAAATCATCATAAGCAGAAGGGGAACAACAGCAAAAGGCTGAGCTGATGAGTTCACAGCTATCTTGTTCCCCCAGCAAAAGATATCAGGCACATCAGCCTGGAGCTTCTCCTCTCCCTCACTCAGACAGCAGGTAAGCAGGAGTTCGGTTAGCGTAGTACAACATTTCGCAAACATGTATACACAGAGACACATTGACATGCATCAAAAGATACATACACTCATACACTAATAGATTTGTATGAGCATATGTATCTATTTAGGATGCCAAAGTGTGTCTGTGTGTGCATGCTAGTGTATGTGTCTGTTTGTGTAAACATTTAGAAAATTAGGTTGGGGTATATGGCTAGTTATGTATGTTTGTGTGGGCATGCAGCTACTTTTTGTGTAAATGGCTGTGGTGGTAGTGGGCGTTGAACTCCTCAAATTATTCTTGCTCGCACACTTATATAGTAATGAGATGGCCCAGCCGTGGCAAATATGCCCCTGCCCAGCCTGTTCTGACCAGTGAAATTTGTTCAAATAAACTGCAATGTGACGTGACTTTCCAAAGTTAAATATATAAAAAAGCAGCGACTTGTTTTTATACTAATTGTTTCTACTTCTACTTGTACTTGCGTTTTTATAATGAAGAGCGATATTATGTATATTCTAAATGTTGCATTGTTTAACTTGTCACCTGGAACGAAGAAGTGTAATTTTCTCTGTACCTGAATGTTATTTACAACAAGTGAGATTATATTTCCTTCCCCTATTAGATAGTATTTATCATGACATCTTGTCATATAATTGTACAGAGGATTGTTAAGAGAACAGTCACTAGACCAATAGAATATTCTTTGCATTCGTGATTTTTTTTGTTCGTTACCAATAATGACTGGTTAAAGTCAGGGTGTTCTTGTTAGACAGTCACTGGTAAAAAATAAAATAAAAAAAATAAAAAATAAATGCAAATGTATTTAACCCCATAAATGTCTGAAATATTTTTTGCTATCTGTTTATCCATACATCTTTGTGTCTCTCCTTTTATGCATGTCTCCTCTCCCTCTTTGAATGTATATAGTGCAGCAATATGAATAGTCAATGTTACCAAAATCAGCCTGTGCACCATGAAGGGCACTAATGATCATTGCTCATAGCGAAATCACATATTATTGCTAACAGAAGCTCAGAGATTTTATGCACCTTAATTCTGAATTAAGAACCTCTAATCCAGGGGTGCCCAAAAGGTAGATTACCAGATGTTGTTGAACTACAACTCCCATGATTCTTTGCATGCCTTTGAAATGCCTTTAGAATGGCAAAGCATCATGGTAGTTTTAAAACATCTGGGGATCTACCTTTTGGGCACCGCTGCTCTAATCTATGCAGTCAATAATCTTGCTGCTCCATTAAAATAGATTATGAGACCTTCCCAAATTCCAGTACTTACTCAGAACACTACAAATTTACAATCCCTTTTGACACATTTCATACGGGGCAACCGTAAAATCCGGGTCGCCACTAGGATACTGCAAAAACCCATCACGCAGGGTGATTTAGGCTTGCCTAACATTAAAGGATACTACAAGGCAGCACTGTTCTCCTCACTCATAATCTCCCACACAAAGGTTAACCCCCCCCCAAGTGGATCGAGATCGAGTCCTTCTATACTTGCACCAGGAGCTTAAAGTATCTGTTTTGGATACCATGCTCCAAAAGACCCTAGATGCCAAATATACCCAGCAACACGGCGCTGCTTCTACTCATGTGGGATAACGTAAAAAAACAATTAGGGTCAAAACACTTGTGGTCTCATGCCAGCCCCATAAAATGCTTACACATAATTAACCCCTCCTTTGATTTTTTTAAACCCTGAGTGTCCGGGGGCTGCTCACCATAGGGCAACTGTTTAACGACACAGGTCTACTCCAGTTTCTGGATCTCCAGGGGAAGTTTAATCTACCATCCAGGGCTCTGTTCTCTTCTCTACAAATCAAAGCAGAACTCATACAACACCCAACACAACCACCCACATCTATCATGGCTTATTTTGAGACAGCTTTCTCAGCTCCCATCACCCCGAAAAAAGTGCTCTCCTCCACGTAACGAGTGCTAACTGACCCGCAGAAAGAACCACAGGACAAATTTAGACTGGACTGGCAGCGTGACCTCAACCAGACACTAGACATATGATTTTGGAACAAAGCGTTTATAGCGCACAGGGGTAGATCGAGTTGTGCCTCCCATCTAGAACTTATGAGGAAGATACAACATAGATGGTACATGGTGCCAGATAGACTGGCAAACATGTACCCAAACACTTCCAACGTGTGTTGGAGATGTACACAAGAAGTGGGCACGATGCACCATATGCGGTGGACATGTGCAGAAATGTAAAAATTCAGGCAAATGGTGGTGCAAATCGCGCCCGATGCAATAGGCGCACATGTTGAACCCACCCCTGAAATTTGTCTCCTGTTTGCATCGCTAGATAGCCACCCCAGCCCAGAGTCTTTCTTGCTATTTCACATACTAATTGCGGCAAACTTATTAATAGCTAAAGCATAGAAAACCACAGATCTCCCAGCAACACCTGCCCTATTGAATCAAATCTCACAGAATTTAGACTATGACCCAAGAAGCACTTACAGGAGGCATATGAAAAATGGGGGACCTATATCACTAATACTGTAGATGAGATGACCGGTGACAGTGGACGGCAGGGGTGACGCATGCAGGGGAGGGTGAGGGGAGCGTGAAATTGACTGATACAGAAGAGGCGGAGCGGGACAGGAGTAGGGTGACAGGGGAAAGGGGATACAGGGGAGAAAGGGACGTCATAGATGACGGACGTACTGTGTGGAGGTTTTTGGACAGAGGGGATCAACAACTGTATTGCATAACCGAGCTCGAAACGATACTAATAACCACAAGGTGCACCAAATATTCCGCAAAAGCCTCATAGCTAGTGATGTCGCAAACATAAAATGTTCCGTTCGCGAACGGCGAACGCAAATTTCCGCAAATGTTGGCGAACCGCCATAGACTTCAATAGGCAGGCGAATTTTAAAACCCACAGGGACTCTTTCTGGCCACAATAGTGATGGAAAAGTTGTTTCAAGAGGACTAACACCTGGACTGTGGCATGCCGGAGGGGGATCCATGGCAAAACTCCCATGGAAAATTACATAGTTGATGCAGAGTCTGGTTTTAATCCATAAAGGGCATTAAATCACCTAACATTCCTAAATTGTTTGGAATAACGTGCTTTAAAACATCAGGTATGATGTTGTATCGACAAGGTAGTGTAAGGGTTACGCCCGCTTCACAGTGACAGACCAAACTCCCCGTTTAACCGCAAACTCCCCATTTGCACAAGGTTGGATACCAAGCTCGCCATGTCCCGTTCCTTGTCCTCACTGATGTCATTGAAGGTCTCTTCCTCCACCCAGCCACGTACAACACCAAGGGTCCCCGAAAGGTGACAACAAGCCCCCTGTAATTTTTTTTTTTAACTGTACACTACTGTTACACCAGATATGAGTTGCACTGGTGTGACACTGTGCCCTGGCAGGCCCTGAAACGCACACGTGTGAAGGAAACTGACTGCTATTATATTACAGTCCAAAAAGTTTTTTTTTGTTTTTTTTTTAAATGCAAGCTATTGTGACACCAGATATGAGTGGTGGCACTGGGCAAGTGGGCACAGTATACGCTGTGAGCCTGACACACACGCTGGCAGGCAGGCAACTGCAATTAGATTACACAGGAAAAAGGCGTCGAAGACGGGACCAGAGGCACAAACAGAAATGCAGAGCCTGCCCCACGTCAAGCACTCGCCTCCACTTTAAGCCACCACAATCCCGCACCGGACGTGAAGCACCACCGGGACAGATCCGACCACCCGACAAAACAAGCTTCAACCACCTCAAGCCGCGAACCCGGCACTCTTTCCTTTGTTGTTCCAGGTATCAGGAACTCCCAGGGTCTGCACCTGGCGCCCAGAAGGGATCGGATGAGCACAAGCAGTAAACAGCAGCCTGCCAAGCATGTCCCACTATAGCCGATCCTCCACACCATGCCTTTGATCACATGAACTGCTCTCTGCACATTAACTAATCGTAAAGTAGCAAGCGTTTAAACAGTCATTATTTCACCTCCTAAAGAGTTTATTGTCGTAGTTCCTTACATGCCTTTACCTTAACCGTTCATGTATTATGTTATTCACTAGTCTCATCTCATGGGGAGACTCACACTTGATTTATAACTAGTGGTGGAGCTGCTGATATAAATACACAGTTGATAACGTGCAAGCTACACCCTAAACATGACAGCCATCTTTCACAACAATGTACTGCTATATACTCATACCCTCAGTGCAACTAGCCATGATATACGCAAGTTCAGCCTAGCATGCTCAAATATTACACACTTCTGTCAAAAAAATAAAATAAAAAAAAAAAGAATGCAGCTTCCGAATGAATCTAAAATGGATGCTGTCCAGGAGGTGGGAGGGTCTGGGAGGGAGGGTCTGCTGCTGATTGGCTGGAATGTGTCTGCTGACTGTGAGGTGCAGGGTCAAAGTTTACTCAATGAGACGAATAGGGGGCGGACCGAACATCGCATATGTTCACCATCCGTTGCGAACGCGAACAAGCTATGTTCGCCAGGAACTATTCGCCAGCGAACCGTTCGGGACATCACTACTCATAGCACATAGCATCTATCACAAATTCAGTATGACAGGGCATCCCGCATAAGATGCCTGCGCAGGCTCAAACCCACTCTGTAAATAGTTGGAATCCTTTTTTCTGAGTTTTCTCCTATTTTCACCACTCACCTTTTATTCATTGTATTTCCTTTTAAAAGTATATCAAAAGAGTAAAGCACAAAAGAGGGGGTAGTTTAGAACGGGGAATGGACCCCAGCTAAAAGGGTACGATTTGGGAACAGCATGGGAGAACACAAGGGGACAGACAGTAGAAATATAGATCAACAACACTCAGCTGACGGAGCCAATCAGTTAAGGCCTCGAGACAGGGAGAAAGGAAAAGGTGGACCATGAAGGCCAATATTTAGCGGCTAAAGTCATGAGGTATCTAGAGAGAAGCCCTGGGAACTATCCAGCGAACACTGCAGTAGAGGTAGGATGAACAAATTCAGGGTACAGCCATTGCACCATATAACCGCAGGAATATATACCGCTCTCCAAAAAAAGAAAAAAGAAAATGTGTATGTATGTAACTGCTCACTGCTGGCTGAAATGTAATCACGCTATGTTCCCTACTGCGATAGGGTTGAATACGCATACCCTTACCCCTTTTCTCTTCGGTACCCCACTGCAATGATCTTGACTCAATATAAACTGTCAAATTGAAAAAAAAATAGATTATGAGATATAGACACGCAGGAAGAGCAATGCAAATAAGCACTTAAGGGCTAGGAGCCCATTTGTAGCTGTATCCTCTGATATATTTCATAGTGTGTTGTTCATGGGGAAATATCTCCTCTTATTAGAAATAACTGTATAAAAAGTGTGCAAAGAGAACAGAAAAAAAATGAGAATGATTAAGACAAAAATTGAAAGGTTCCCACCATCCAAAAAAACAAAAGAATTACAAATCAGAAGGTGAAGGCTATGAGAACTAATAGAAGGAACTGTTACGAATTATGCATAAAAATGGTTTGTTGTAAGCATCATTCTCAGAAAAGAGGCAAGTACATCAAGAGAGTTGGAGAAGATAATGGGGAAAATGCTGCCACTTATGCAAGATTCAGTCACTAATAGCTGCTATTTACACTTATTAGTTTTATATCAAATGTCTGAATAAAAGGAAAAAGCTATCAGATGCTCAACATCAAAAGGAAGCCATTAGCATCGACACTTTAAGTCTCAGAAAAACACAATTCGCATTATCAATCATTTAATAAAAATATGGGAACATGTCCTTGTCTGTCCAGACCAAAAACTTAGAGACATAGACCATAATTGTTGAAAGTAACAGGAAATGTACAACATACACACTGATCAACTACAAATTAAAACCACCTGCCTAATATCATGTAGGTCCCCCTCATGCTGCCAAAACAAGCTCTGACGCGTTGAGGCATGGACTCCAGAAGACCTCTGAACATGTCCTGTGATATCTGACACCAAGAGATTAGCAGCAGATCCTTTAAGTCCTGCAAGTCTCAAAGTGGGTCCTCCATGGATCGAATTTGTTGTTCCAGCACATCACACAAATGCTCAATATTGAGATCTGGAGAATTTGGAGGCCAAGGCAACATCTTAAACTCTTTGTCATGTTCCTCAAACTATACCTGAATAGTTTTTTAAATGTAGCCGGGTACATTATCCTGCTGAAAAGGCCACTGGCATCAGGGAACACCATTGCTATGAAGGGGTGTACGTGGTCTACAGCACCCTCTAGGTAGGTGGTACATGCCATAAATGCCAGGACCCATGCTTTCCCAGCAGAACATTGCCAAGAGCATAACAATGCCTCTGGGTCCTTCCCATAGTGCATCCTGCTGCCATCTCCTACCCTGGGAAACAACACACGCAGACGGCTATCCACCTGACCTATAGGGATCTGACCAGATGGGTTAGCCTTTGTTCCCCATTTGCATCAATGAGCCTTGGGTGCCCATGACCCTGATGCCAGTTCACCAGTTGACCTTTCTTGCACCACTTATGGAAGGTACTAACCACTGCATACTGGGAACACCCCACAAGACTTGCCGTTTTTCACTGAGATATTTTTGCATGACCATTTTCCTGCATCAAACACGTTGGATTCAAGAACTGATTGTTCACTTTTTGCCCAATATATATCATCCCTTGACAGGTGCCATTGTAATGATAAATGTTATCCACTTCACCTGTCAGTGGTTTCATTTTTGTGGCTGATCATTGTATATCTATATATTTAAATATACTAATAAATATCTACTGATATCTATATATATATCTATATCTATATATCTATATACCAAAAAATCCTGCACTCCACCCAAAACAAAATGGTATAATGCCCGGTGCTAAATCCAAACATAGAAATATAAAGCAAAGTGAAGATGGGAAGCACTCCAAGGACTTCTTTAAAATATAACCTTTATTCGATCCAAAATAAAACGGTCAACGTTTCAGCCCGATATACTCAGGCTTTCCTCATATATATACCGTATATACTCGAGTATAAGACGAGTTTTTTGGCACATATTTTTGTGCTCAAAAAGCCCCCTCGTCTTATACTCGAGTCTAGGTCTGTATTATGGCAACTTACATTGCCATAATACAGACCATGACATGTTGGGGGCCGGAGAAGCTGTTACTTACTTTTACAGCAGCTCCGGTCAGCTCCCAGCATGTCCGCACGGCTCCTCTGTTAAGCTCCCAGTGTAAATCTCGCGAGACACGCGGGCCGCGAGATTTAGACTGGGAGCAGACCGCGAGACTGGCAGTACGTACCGGACCCCCCTTCACAGCTCCCCTCCCCCTGGACAGCCCCCCCCCCATCCACCTGGACAGCCCCCCTACCCCTGGACAGCCCCCCCTACCCCTGGACAGCCCCCCCTACCCCTGGACAGCCCCCCCTACCCCTGGACAGCCCCCCCTCCACCTGGACAGCCCCCTCCCCCTGGACAGCCCCCCCTCCACCTAGACAGCCTCCCCTCCCCCTGTACAGCCCCCCTCCCTGGCCAAGTATGAAGTAGGGAGGGGGGACAAAAAAAATGATTAAAAAAAGTATTCAAATATTAAAATAAAAAAATAATAATAATGCCCAATTGATGGGAGTCTGACTCCCTTTTCTAACTCCCTGTATTTAATGCAGAGTGTGTGTGTATTTAATGCAGAGTGTGTGCATTAAATACACACACACTCTGCATTAAATACAGGGAGTTAGAAAAGGGAGTCAGACTCCCATCAATTGGGCATTATTATTATTTTTTTATTTTAATATTTGAATACTTTGCATTAAATACAGGGAGTCAGAAAAGGGAGTCAGACTCCCATCAATCTGAGTCACCCTCTTGCACCTAAAATGCAGATGTGTGTGTATATAATGTAGAGTGTGTGCATTATATACACATACACTCTGCATTATATGCACACACACTCTGCATTTTAGGTGCAAGAGGGTGACTCAGATTGATGGGAGTCTGACTCCAATTTCTGACTCCCTGTATATAATGCAGTGTGTGCATTATATATATACACACACACACACACTCTGCATTATATACAGAGTGTGTGTGTATATAATGCACACACACTGCATTATATACAGGGAGTCAGAAAAGGGAGTCAGACTCCCATCAATCTGAGTCACCCTCTTGCACCTAAAATGCAGATGTGTGTATATAATATTAAAATCATTAAAAAATAATAAAAAATGCCCACCCCCCACCAAGGCTCTGCATCACACACACACACACTGCACTCATATACACACACTACATTCATACACACACTGCACTCACACACACACTGCACTCGCACTGCACTCACACACACTGCACTCACACACACACACTGCATTCATTATATACACACACTGTAAATAAATATTCAATTAATGTAATTTTTTTAGGATCTAATTTTATTTAGGAATTTACCAGTAGCTGCTGGTAAACAATAAGTTTTCCCAGTTTTTTGGGATAAAATTAGGGGCCTCGGCTTATATTCGGGTCGGCTTATACTCGAGTATATACGGTATATATATATCTATCTATATATATATATATATATATATATATATATATATATATATCTATCTATCTATCTATATATATATATATATATATCTATATATATATCTATATATATATATATATAATGTGTGTATATATATATATATGGCATCTCTTCCTAAGTTGCGTTTCAAATATGTTGTAAATACAGCAAAAATAAACTTCAAGGAATCTAGGTTTAAAATGGAATAAAGAGGCATATGCCCAACCAGAATCCTTTGCGGTAGTAACA
Organism: Pelobates fuscus; assembly: GCF_036172605.1. Taxonomy (NCBI): domain Eukaryota; kingdom Metazoa; phylum Chordata; class Amphibia; order Anura; family Pelobatidae; genus Pelobates; species Pelobates fuscus. Next base: position 63,998,055 of record NC_086325.1, on the reverse strand, counting down.
TCACTGCAAATGTGAGATTTCTGTGGGAAAAGCAAGTCTTATGGCTTGACTGATGTGCAGATCTGTGTTTAACATTGTATTGTATATAGATGTTATATGGTTTAGCTAATGGAAGCAACAGTTTGACTACTTATGATGGGGTGGAACAAGGAAAGGCAGATCTTTTTAAGTTGGAATCCATTTTTTTTGTCTGCAACCTCGTGATCTCATAGTATCGATCTTGAGATTGTGTGACTTACAATGACAAGTTAAGCCCATTCTATGTCATTAGCAATTTAAAAATACTGTTAACTACGTTCTTAATGGCAAAAAAAAGAATGTCACAGGTTCTCTACATACCAGGCAACAGGTAATAAACTAATTTTATTTCATACCAGTTTAATACCTTATAAAAGGGATCCTATAATGCCAGGAAAATAAAGCCATTTTCCTGGCACTATAGGGTTAATAGGTCCCTCCACCCTCTCGGTCGCCTGCTCCCTTGCGCCCCCCCTCTCCCGCAGTCCGTTTGGATTCCGAAAGCCCTCTACTGGCTGTCTAGTAGAGAGCCACTGAGGGCAGACTTAGTGCTGCAATTGAAATATTGCAGTTCTCTGAAACTGCAATGTTTTACATTGCAGCACCAGGTGCAAAAGGGACACAGCACCCAGACAACGTCAATGAGCTGAAGTGGTCTGGGTGCCTACAGTGTCCCTTTAACTTGTGCAATACGGTTTAAATCTTTCTGAAATTTTTACATAGTCACGAGCTGACAGTCACCTAGTATTAAAGGGTTACTTCAACCAAAAAACAGTGGATGAAGGGAGGACATGGGGGCACGTAGCTGGATAGTGTTGCTCCAATGACACAGTTGAAAGTGGAGTTATACCTCCGGAAGTAGTGGGGTCAGATGCTGTATGTGCAGCATTTCATAGTGAAACACTGAAACACAGACTCCAGGCATCATAACCACTTCAACTCAGTGACATAGTCTTGGTACGTGGAGTAACCCTTTATGAGTAACCCTTTATGGACGGGGGATGTTATAAATAAGGAATGTGAGAGTGCAATATAATACCAGATTACAAGACTAAAATATGATATTCAGGCCATAGTGACAGGAATGATAATGGTATGAGCTATAACAACATGGTATTATTTATATAATAATTTATTCATATTGTAAAGTAATATTAATGTGTGGGTGAACAGATGACACAAGCAGAGCTCTAACACAGTGTAGGAGTAGTCTCCCAGTTGGATTAAGACACTATATGACAGTTAATAAAATAATTAAATTATATTTATTGAGTACTGTAATTTAATTAATTGTGCTTATAGCGAAAACAATATAAACTTTTTGGGCCCGTCACCACATTTCTATATCCAAAAATTATAAGCGTGCTTTTATTATTTTATCTTTTTTTTTTTTTATTGGAGTCATTGGGAGTTTGATATAAGATAAATACTTTCTCTAAAAAATGCAGTACAAACACAAGTATAAACATTAATATTACCTATAAATGTATTTTCTACAACTGCCACAGTGGGCCTTTTGTGCATATCACATTACATAGGATTATTTACTAAAATAGACACTATAGTCACCAAAACAACTTTAGCTAAATTAAGTAGAGTTATACATACTTTACAAAGAAACTAGTCCTGCGCTCAAACTCCCATTTTTGTCCATAACATTTTTATTATTATTTTAATATTTTTTTAATATTATTATTTTTTTTTTTATATTATTATTATTTTAATATCTTTTTTTAAAATATAATTTAAATTATTATTTATATTTTTATTCGTCCCCCCTCCCTGTTTGTTAGCTGGCCAGGGAGGGGGGCTCTCACTTCCTGGTGGTCAAGTGGTGTGGAATGTGTAGGAGGGGTCTGGCAGGAAGCGTTTACTTACTTTTCCTGCAGCTCCTGTCAGCTCCCTTCTCTCAACTCCGGTCCGGTCAGCTCCCTCAGCAAGTCTCGCGGTGTCAGTGCCGCGCGGAGCTCTGACCCCGAGGCTCTCGCGAGACTTTCAGTGGGGAGCTGACCGGACCGGAGGTGAGAGAAGGGAGCTGACAGGAGCTGCAGGAAAGGTAAGTAAACGCTTTGTGCCAGCCCCCAACATCCCTTTGTCTGTATTATGGCAATGTAAGTTGCCATAATACAGACACTCACTCAAGTATAAGACGAGTGGGGGGTTTTCAGCACAAAAAATGTGCTGAAAAACTCGTCTTATACTCGAGTACATACGGTAAATGACCTCCATTTGTTTAAATATACATAGGGATTTGGGAAGAGCGCAGGTAATGTTTTTCTTTGGTTTTTACTGTATGTATTGGGGCTGATGTGTACTATGGTTGTTGCTGCCGCTCAGGAGTGATGGGAGTTTGAGTGCAGGACTTGTTTTTTTTTTTTTGTACCATAACAGCTTTAGTCTGTTTTCTGATTTTAAATCACAGCTAAATTCAAGTTGTGTAAATTGTGTACAAATATTCAAATGTTTTATTGTGCTGAAACTAAATTAGTAAAAACATGTCTGAATGGTGTCTTTGCCAACGTCACCAAGGAAATTTGCTTAAAATGAGCATAGAGAAATATGCGAACAGACCCATTTCCGAAGATCCTGTGTAAAAATTGAATACTAATATGCAGTGCCTCCCACACTGTTCAGAAAAGAAACTGTGAGCACTAGTCTAAACACTCCTTACAATTGATGAGTGCTGAAAGCTATGGCTTGATTCCCGAAGTACATGTACAAATTGTAAGGCATCAAGTGAAACAGTGGCTTCGAAGCTGAATATTGAGACACTTAGTTATGCTTCATGTCAGTTCTGTTCTGAACGGGAAGATTTTTTAAGAATATAAATTCTATTTGAAGAAATAAAAGAAAAATGCCTGAAGCTTCCACGACACTTAACCAGACGTTATCATCTGCAGCAGATGGAACGGCTTCTTTGAAATCATCATATGAAAATGCAACTTTGTATCAAGAAGACAATGAAAATGTATCCCCGGGTTTGGAAGTACTGGCCACGATTTCCATTACATATGCTGTTATTATATCAGTTGGTCTTCTTGGGAATGCAATTCTCATAAAAGTCTTCTTCAAGATTAAGTCCATGCAGACGGTTCCTAATATATTTATCACCAGCCTGGCTTTCGGAGATCTGCTCCTGCTGTTGACCTGTGTTCCAGTGGACGCTTCAAGATATATGGTAGACACGTGGCTATTTGGAAGAATCGGATGCAAGGTCATATCTTTCATACAACTCACTTCTGTTGGAGTGTCCGTTTTCACGTTGACTGTCCTCAGTGCTGACAGGTAAGAAATGATTCTGGTTTTCTGAGAAATATACAAAGGTCTATATCAGGAATAGGCAACCTACAGCACTCCAGATGTTGTTGTCTACATCTCCCATAGTGCTTGTACAGCCAGAATGCTGGCAAAGCATCAGGGGAGATGTAGTCCACAACATATGGAGTGCCAAAGATAGCCTCGTCCTGGTCCATATTATTACAAAAAGAAAAGTCCTGCGCTCACTCCCATCACTACTGGGCCGGCAGCAATGACTACAGTACACATCAGCCCCAATATATAGTAAAAACCAAAGAAAAGAAAAAGTTACCTGCGCTCTCTCCTTAATCCCTATGTATATTTAGACAAATGGAGGTCATTTAGTTGCTCCAATGGCCATTGGAGGGAATGCCCGCCTGCCAACATCAAGGCAGACCCCCCCCTCCCCCCCCTAAGTGGGTCCTAACACTGACCCTTCAGCCTGCTTCCTTGAGCTTCTGGCAAAGATATCTCTAATGAGACAGAGAGGGGTATTTTTTATATACACCCCTATATACTTATTAACCCTTAATAGGGAACACATGGGATGGGTGGCAGCATTGTAACAAGGCTGTGTGATAGGGGTGTATATAAAAAATACCCCTCTCTGTCTCATTAGAGATATCTTTGCCAGAAGCTCAAGGAAGCAGGCTGAAGGGTCAGTGTTAGGACCCGCTTAGGGGAGGTCTGCCTTGACGTTGGCAAGTGTGCATTCCCTCCAATGGCCATTGGAGCAACTAAATGACCTCCATTTGTCTAAATATACATAGGGATTAAGGAGAGAGCGCAGGTAACCTTTTCTTTTCTCTGGTCCATATTATGCTTGCTAAAGGGTTCAGTTTAAGACGTGGCAAAATCAAATATAAGAGTATGTCAATTAAACTAATTGTTATTAAAGTTACACAAGAGAAAATAATTTAATGGGTCGAAACACCTAACAAATCAGATCCTGATATAGCTTTAAATGTATTCAGTCAGTGGTTTACCTATAATATGAGATCTAATCTATGGACCATTATAGCTGTGATGTAGCTCCAAGTTATATCTGCGGTAATTGTAGGCTTTGACTGATTTTTTAAAGCACATGGCTTAATTCTTCCAATTCTAGATGAATGATTTCTTCTACATGATTGAAGGTAATCAGTCCTAAAAACATGTTACATTTCTCCATTTTTATCTAAAATATTGTCATACTCTCTCAAACGTGGTATGGCTATAGTTTTAATACCACTCCTCCCTGACATTATAATTGGAATCATTTTAGAATCTGATTTCAACGAATAATCTAACACAGAAGAAGTGTGCAAAATAATTTCATGACAAGATAATTGATGAACAGACAAGCGACTGGAAGAGAAAGATAAAAAAAATCATTTACTGAAATTAATTCTACAACATTTATAATGTCTTGTATGGCTCTACCCTGCCTCTAGCCTTATATATCTTTTACTGAGTTATTCACTAAATTAAGAATCAAAGTGAATTAAAAGTGATTTTGAAATTTAAGGTATAGCTGAACAGGAAACATTCTCTTCTAGTTCTACTGCTTTGGTCTTACATTTGAAATTCACTTTGACTTTTCACTTTAGTGAATAACCCTCTTAATGTTTCCAAGGTTAGTCTGTTTGTGGATGGGGGTTTCTGATTCAACTGACAGATTCATAAACTGACATTCATATACATTATAGTCATATAAGCCTATGTGGTCACACTCTTTAACATAAATGTGCCGTTAAATGAAGATTCTAAGCTACTGTTAAAACCACTTGCTGATAATTTCATGCATGTGTTGGACAATTCTTTGAAGTAAATGAACGAGTAACAGATTCAGAGAGTGGGGTTCACTTAGATGTTGGATGCATAAATTGTCCAATAAATAGAGAGAGGATCCCAAGTCACAGGGGAATTTTCAAGAGCCAGTTTCAATCATGGGCACGCCTATCATTAATACTAGCACACTTTGACAGACATGCACTGATAGGCACACACTCACTGACAGACACACAATAACAGACAGACACGCTCTGACAGACAGAAACACTGTGAAAGACACACACTATCAGACACACTCACTGACAGACACACTCATTCACTGACACAAACACACATTTACTGACACACATACACACACTCACTGACAGACACACACACACACTGACACACATGCACTCACTGGCAGACAAACAAATTAACTCACAATTTATTGTTTTTTAATTAAAGTGACACTTTTAGTTCATAAAGATAGAATCTTTATGAAATACTCATTTTCGCTGAAGAGGACCTCTTGTTTAAGGGGGGCCCAAAAGCTGGCCTACTGGCCACCTTAGGGCCCCCCAGAGACTGGCAGCAGTGCAAATTGCAGGCGGATGGCAAGGGAGCGCTGATCTGTGTGCTCTTCTTGCTCTGCTCCGTTGCTCTCCGTGCAGTGATGCTGGGAGCTGGAATATAACGTTACTCCAACCCATGCATCATTAAGAGGGAGCAGAGCAAGAAGAGCACAGCTTCCTCATTGCCTCCATTGACCGCCCAGCAGCACAGAAGCCCCCAGCAAGCAGCACAGGAGCTTAGAAGCCACAGCAGCCACGCTGGGAAATAATTGGGGATACCTCCACTGGCCACTTATTAGATGGCTACTAGAGGTGCTTCCTAGGGCAGTGCTGCACAGTGCATCCTGTGCATGGAGACACTGACGTTGGAGCTGCTGATTGGCCAGGGTTGTGCTGATCTGCCTCCGTGGCAGTCTTAGTCAATCCACTTCTGATAATGTCAGCCAAGCAGGCAGATCAGGGACAGAGCCAGCACCAGCAGACTGGGATAATGTAAGATTGTACTATATTTAGGGCGACGAGGGGGAGCCAGGGGGCTAGATGGTGTTTTTAACATTATAGGGTCAGGAATACATGCTTGTGTTCCTGACCTTATAGTTTTCCTTTAGGTAAGAAGATTATAAAACCTTAGTCTGCAAAGAGAATCCAGCCATTGTATCTACAGCAAATAGTTAAATGTTTTGGATATGTTCACTGTCCACAATTTAACAAATGTTACATACAAATTCTGTTTATATTTCTGTACTTTCTCATTATACAGTTATGGATGTCTAACATTTGTAAAGAAATACCAAAAACCAGGAACAAGTGCCCTGTGCCTTTAAGACAAATACATTTGTAACATTACAAATGTATTTGTCTTAAAGTGACAGGGCACCTGTATCTGTATTTTGATATTTCCTAGTGTGTTTTGAGAGCTATTGCACTTTTTAAGGTGCTGCTTTTTCTTTTAGTAAATTTGGGTAGAGGACTAATGTTATAGCGCCTTTGGTCACTTGTTTTTTCTATTTTTAATGTTTGTAAAGGAAAAATTACACTTTGGAAAATGTAAGAAATTATTTTCTCAATATAACTTTATTAAGTATTATATAAATAAAACTTTGCAATATGATGGAATAAGTGAATCAATAAATAAAAGGTTCAATGGAAGGTTCTACAAAGAGTGCAACAATAATCTGTTCAGCTGACTTACATAACATGAAATTCACCAGCTTCTGTGCGGCCGTAGCATTCTGAATATAGAAGTGTCAAGGCACCTGTTGTTATCAGTATGCAAGGCGAACTGGGGTTTTGTGGGTAACATTCTACACTTTATAAACTGAATACTGATACTAAATACAAAATAAAAATTTTCGCAAAATGGTGGCAAATGGCTCATGTTAGCAGGGGATATAAGACCATAGAAGCAGAGAGTCATTACTCTGCTGCTGCAAGAGGCACAATGTTGATAAGAATCCACAAAGCGAGGAGAATGAAAATCCAGTTGGCCAGATCCAGTTCCAACAACCAGAAGTCCACTCTGAGAGCAAGAGGCAGAAAGTATTTAAGCAAACTTCCTCCAATAACAGGTAATCCTTAACAATGTCCAGGACACAGATAGAAGTTAGTCTTTTAGCCAAGTCCAGGTTGTTACTAAAAATTTGATTCGAGGTATTGAGAAAAATATGCAATCCTTAGATAACACCAGAGTTCGTACACAAGTAATCACAATGACAGTACAATATTGGTGGTACAAGAACAGAGACGTTGATAAGAAACCAACATTCGAGGTGTGACAAAAGTCTGATGCTGAGTAACCTGTTATCTTAGTTGAATAATTCCAGCTGAGACCAGTATTGATGATCGGTGTTGGAGTTCATATTTGAACTAACTGCAAATAGAGAATTAAAGAATAAATAAACCTTTGCATAAAATGTTACATTTATCACATTGAAATAGAGACACAATTATAATGTCATGCATTAAAAAAGACAGACAGAACATGAAGAAGTCAAGGTTTTCTTAAAGGTCAACACATATAAGTAGAATAAAGAGACCAAATCTTAAAGGAAAAGAGACATATAAACAAGAATAGTAAACTCGTGACAGTGAGGTAAAAAAAAGATGATAAAGACTTCCGTTCATTTACAAAAAAATAATGTATGATTACCTACCTACATTCCTGACCTACGGTAGAGAACTGGATGGGTGTCAGACAGGCTCTGCATTACCCAAACATAACGCTTTAGTAATTGCATAATATGACAGTACACAGGGAGTCGGGAACCATTGCTCTAATGTGTTACTCCAACCACCATGTCCACTTCAGTGATTTGAAATTGTTGTGATGCTTGAATGCTTGAAGCCTGCATGTGCAGTGAGACACCTCACACACAGAGATTGACCCCTCTGCAGTCAGAAACTCCAAATACAGTAGTATCAAAGATGTGTCATTAGCCAGCTGGGAAAAAATATATATTCTGTGTAAAATTAGCGCCTGTTGCCAGTATGTACAGCATGCTGACACCAGACAGCCAATGGCAGCACAGCCGATATCCATACTTCCCCTCTACTCCCCTCAGTCCGCTCTCCCTGCTGTCCCTAAATCACCCAGCGAGGTGAGAGTGATGTCTGGCAGACAAAGACTGGGCAAAAGAGGGAAAAAAAGTTATGTTTAAGGGTTTCTTTTTTAATTTTTGTTTTTGGTGTTTGGGGGGAGGTGGACAACCACATAAAGGGTTACTCCAACCAAAGCCAGTGTTTTATGAAAACATTGGATTTTGGTTGAAATAAACCTTTATTAAATAAAAATGTAACATTTATTTCATATTTAAAATAAAAGCCAATAAAAGCTAAACCAAATAAAGCAAATAAAGTGAAAATAAAAATAAAATATGATGTATATATTTGATTATAAAAAAATAATATATGACTACCAACCTTTTTGCTGTCAGACATTGTCAGATGAGATTTTCTGATCTGCGGTCAGGGTGTGATACTTGATTTATCGATCTTAAACTAAGTGCAATAGAGACTCATCCATAGGGTACTAGGGTCAGCGTCTCACCATTTTTTGTTGCAAAATAAAAAGTAACAACCCAAACTGTTGGCAATGGAGAGCACTACTGAGATTTTTTGGAGATAAAGAAAGAAAAAGAGGTGAAGGGTAGTTTGGGCAAAAAGGAAAGAAAAAGAAAACTTTCCAGGGGAGTTTGACTTTAAAATATTTCATGATAAAAATCCCATAAAAAATACTTTTGATCAAAATGTTAGTTGGGAAAAAAACTGTGTTGTATCTCTGGAATAATAACAGTTTTCCAGCTTCCCCTTCCCCTGGTTGATGACAGTCCAGACAAGCAGTAAAGAACAATTGGGCATGTCAAGATTTTTTCGCAATTGTGAAAAGTGCCACTTCTGATTCTACACCTCAAATGTGCCCTATCTGCTCACAGAAGGGCTTTCTGATGTCACCTGTTCACTTTTCATTGGGACATCTGATCCTAGACACCCAAGGAGAGAGATATGTACATTGCTTTTTCTTCTCGAGCTCTCATTGAGCTCTTAGCATCAGGGGACCAGGGTTAAAGTATCTGGACTTCTCACAAACAAGGAACAAATCTTGGAAGTAAATCAACTGCCTGTAAAATTAGTACTTTTTAACCATCCAAACAAAACCTATGGTGGAAAGTGTTGGGAGGGAGTAGATTACTCTATGGCTTAGTTTGAGGACTGACTGAGTATCTGTGTCAGTGACCGAGATGTTTATTTATATTCACAGTTCAATAATTTGATTTAAATACATCAATCTAAAGACCAAAACCAGAGGGTTGGTTACCCCAGCACTCTAAACAATTCATTCCCACTCGGGTTCTATAGGTACATAGTATTCTAGGTTGAAAAAAGACTAAAGTCCATCAAGTTCAACCTTGAAACCCATTATCTAATGATGTTGCTCCAAAAGAAGGCAAAAAGAATCCAATTGTAGCCATTTCTAATTATATCACAAAATGGAAAACAATTATTTACTCAATAATGGCAATCAGATTTGTTATTGGATCAAGAACTGTTCATATACATCTGGAATGGGTATTGATTACTACAAGTGTACATTTTGCATAATAAAAATGTCTGAAGAAACTAGTATATAGGGCCAGAGAAAGCCTATCATGCAGCTCATGATTAAAAAAATAAACATGGAGGGGGGTGTCTGTAGGCTCTTTCCACCATAACTACAATATTGAACTATCATGGCCCTTTAAAATGTCAATATTCTGAATCGATTACATCTCTGTCCCTTCATGCCTGATTAAGGACTATTGGATGCTATTTCTGGACATCAGGTCTAGCAGGAAGCTATTAAAAAACACAGAAGATCCAGAGGCGACCCCAGGAATGGCACTTACTAACACTTAAGAGCTTGCATATAATGACAATAAACTGCATGCACACATATACACAGTGGGTAGGTTCATACCTACACAGACAATTGAAAACATAGACAATTACATACAAACAACTCACACATCCTAACTTTGGAGGTGATGAGTTAGACACCCAGATACCCAGTAAACATAAGGGCAGAATCACTTTGCAGAGATCTACAATACTGGGTCTGACGTCTACAGCACAAGAAAGATAAACAAAAAAAAATAACTTATAGTTGTTGGTGCTGCTCTTGTGATTATGTTACGATACATCCAATCCTCCATGACTGCTTCTGGACTCCTACCTTTGGGACATCTGTAGCATTGTGCGATTTGTTGTGTAAAGAGGACCTTGGCAGGTGGCCCCCAAGATGCCAGGGACAGCCTGGCTGTCAACAGGAACTCCCTAAAGGGACGTCCCCCACTCTGTGAGGATGTTCCTCCGGTCAGCCCCTGCTGATGGCCAGACAATAAATGTCCCTGGCATCTTGGGGGAGTCACCTATCATGGTCCTCCCTAGCCAACAAATTGCACAATAGCTTCTCGGGTGGGGGGAGGGGGAGCATTTGTCCTGGTGCTCCCCCCCTGGATCCTCCACTGGTGACAGCTTGCAGGACTGGCTGCAGGTTTGCACGGTGCGACAGCTAACTCCACCTGAACCACCCGTGCACTCGCTATCCAGCAGGCAACAGGGAGAGCAAGCAAAAACCTGCTTGAGCTTGGAAGATGCCAGCTGTGAGGCTGTGCTGGAGACTGCTATATGGTTACATAGATGGTAAGAGGAGGTGGGAATGACTGCTCACGCTGCTAATTGCAGGGCAGAGAAAAGCAAGCCTAATAGTGGTGGAACAGTGGTAAATCCCAATGGAGGTGGGATAGTTGTGATGCCTAATGGAGAATGGAGATTGGTGATACCTAATGGTGATGGGAGTTAGCAGGGTGATGCCTCATGGTGATGAGAGAGGGAAGGGGTGATGCCTCATGATAATGTGAAACACCACCATGAGGAATCCCCCTCCTCGCTCTTCCAACACCACTTGGCCTCACCCTCTCTCATCACCACTAGATATCACCCCACCTCCTTCTCACTTCATCACTAGGCATCACCTCCACAAACATTAAGAGTCACCCTTCTCTCACCACCATAGCGCATAATGCTTTCCACTACCCTCACTATTAGAAATGATATTCACTCCCATCACCATTAGGAATCACCTACCACCATAGTGCATCACGCCTCCCTCTACCCTCTCTATTATATTCCCTCCCACTCCCATTACCATTAGGAACCACCTCTCCCTATTTAAAACCCATAGTAAACCATTTTCCATTCCTACCTACAACATTCTCCCCAAACATCTCTCTCTCTCCTCCACTGGCAGATGGGAGATGGAGGGGGAAGATGCCAGGTTGCGGTGGGAAGGAGAAAGAGTAATGGCTGTCAAATAGTGGTGCGAGAGGGAGGGGAATGATGCCTAATGTTGATGTGAGAGAGAGGAAGTGATGCCTGATAAGGATGGGAGAAGGAGGAGGTAACAACTAATGGTGATGAGAGAGGAAGTGAGATGATACCGAAAGAAGGGCCCTCGTCTACCATAACTAGGCATCATCCCCTCCCTCTAGGCATAACCCCTCTCCCACTCCTATCACCATTAGGCATAAACCTCTTCTCTCTCTCATCACAAGAAGGTACCAGCCCTCTCCCTCTCCCATGAATATTAGCCATGACTTCCCTCCCCCATCACCATAAGGCAACCCCATCATCACCACCCGCATTAGATTCTGTATTTTCCTGAGTCTCTCCCTCACGCACATGGTAGATGGGAGATAGAGGGGTCAGTTTAATAAAGATGGGAAAGGGAGGGAGTAACGAATGCCTAATAATAATGAGAGTGGGAGGGGTGACACCTACTGCTGATGTAAGAGAGGTGGGGGTGACACATAATGGATATGGGAGAGGAAGGGAGTAGTACTCACAGCTCATATCCTCTCCCATTCAATAATCAGGACCCCCATCTCTCTCCCCTCACCACTAGGCATCACTCTCCCTTCCATTACCATTAGGCATCAACCCTCCCTATTCCATCATGATTAAACATCCCCCTCCTTTTCCAAGCACCATTAAGCATCAAGTCCTCCCTATCTCATCACCATTAGGTAACCCACTCTCTCCCACAACAAAAAATAAGCTCCTTGAAACTCTCTCTTACTCCCATCACTATCGTATAGGAAAGGAACCGAATAGTGAGTGGAGAGAAAGGGTAATGGCTGCTTATAGGGAAACGTCCCTCTGTTTACTGCATTATATAGATTAAGGGTCTCAAACCACTGACCCATGGACCACTTGTTGCCCCCAAGCAACTTCTTGCGGCCCCGGGTGAAGGAGGGAAACAGACGGCACCTCAATTTCCAGACTGTCTGGTTAGACATCGAACACATGACAACTGACAGCCTTTTCATTGAGCGGCTGGCTGCTTACCCACTGACCAGCATTGCAGAGTGGTGCCGGGAGATCTGTATGTATGTGAGTGCACGCGAGTGTTTGCATGTGTGAGTGTCAGTCATAGCTGAACCTGTGAGTGTGTCTGGAAGTACAGACCTGCATGTGGGTCTGGAAATATGGCTCTGTGTAAATATATATGTGTGTGTTTGTGTGTGTCTGTGTGTCTTGAAGTATGGATCTGTGTGTGTTTGGTAGCATGGATATGCGTGTAGATCAGCGGCACCCATATGAGAAGACGTCTCTGCAAGGTGCCCTCAGGTAAAGTTAAATTGACACCCCTGATATAGATAATGCAGTAAAAGGAAATAATATGATCAAAATTACTTTTTAATGCTTCAAAAAAAAAACTCAAAAGTATTAAATAAACAAAAATATTTATAAAAACAATACTTACTATGAACGATCCCTGCAGAGGCTCAGTTTAGTGGGACTGACTGCAATTACAGGCAGGACCCTCTCTGGGCAGGAAAAGGCTCCAATCAGAAGCATCTCATTTTGGACTACACTCAGCCTGGGTTTATGGGCAATTGGGCAGGGTGACCAGATTCACCATGTTATCAGGGTCACATATCACAAAAACATATTGATGGGCAGCACATGAAAAGGGTAGCCCTGTAGTATGTAGAATTCTGAAGAAAGTGTATTAGATGAAGCAATTAGGAAATGAAGAATCCTGCAATTAAGCAATTAGGCAGTAGGCAATAATGCAGACTATGCGTTATACACAGTGCAAGGCAACCCTTTTCATGCGTTTTCATAAATATGAGAAACTTGTATGTGTCCTTGTAAACATGGTGGCTCTGGTCACCCTGGTTATGGGATCAGAATGTTATCCCCCAGGAGCAGTTCCAGTCATCACATATGATGTGCACGATGGCTCTGGATACCGATAGCAGCCGTACCACGATTGCTATCAGTTTATACACAGTCCAGTTCACTGTTTAATGAACTTGTTTGTGTGCACAGCTTGACAGAGGAGAAAGAGCCCAGTTCAAGTTGTGTGTGTGGTATGGATGTCACAGACACAAGTTGGACAAACCTTATCTTCTTTATCAGGATGTCAATCAGACAGCTGTAAGAAGGTGGAGCTTCATGCTCCAAATCTCAAAAGATAACAGGATAAAAAAAATAAAAATAAAATAAAATTGCAAAAAAAATTTAAAATAAAAAGTTGATGTACATGTTAGGACATCTTTCTTCTCACCTCTAAACACTGCAGTGAGTGCCTAGTCCAGGTTGTGCATGCAGCAGGTGCAAGGTAGAGTACTTTGATTTCGGACAGTTGGTATCGAGAATTCCAACTGCTGCAATTGACAGATCTGTTGGTCTGGCTTATAGCAGGTATAAGCCTCTTACAGAGAGAGCTGTACTCTATGCAACAAATCAAAGTTATGATGGTGAGTAGATTGACCCATTAATGACTGGGGGACAGAGAGCTGGTGATGGTCAATAGTGATATGAGAGGGAGGGTGATAATGGTTAATGATGGTGACAGATGGCGATGTCTAATGGTGGTGAGAGAGGGCAGAGTTGATGCATAAGTTGATAACTATTACCATTAGGCATCACTCTCACTCTGTCCGATCACCATTAGAAATTACCCCTTCTTTTCCCCATCATCATTTGGCATCAAAACCTCTATCTCACAGTTTAATAAGACATATCTAGGGCTGCCATCAGGAGCATATATTTGTAGATCTTTATTGGTGTGTCTGGCAGTGAGTATCTGTCGGGGAGTGTGTATCTATTTGGTAGTGTGTTTCTGTCGGGCAGTGTGTATCTGAACGTCTGCACCTCTCACACAGCTGCACCCCTCACTCACTGAACACTTCACACACACAATATTCTTTATACATACTTCATTCCAAACACACACACTACATCCCTTATAAACACTGTGGATCTATACATTCCTGACGTGCCCATTCTGGATCCCCTATACACATAGTAGATCACATGTATGTAAATACACACACTACATTCTCTAAACACAAACTCTCTACAGCCCCTACACCCCTATACACACACTCTCACCGCCTTTAGCCCATATCCATACATATTACACCACAAACACATCCCAACTGAAACTGACCAATTTACACAAAACACCACACCACAATCAGCTGACTTTACACATAAGCAATCCAACAAGCAGCCTGCAAACACATTCACAATACGCTTTCTTGGCCCTTTTGTTCTCTGGTATCCCACTAATGGAGACACCAGAGACAAGTCACAAGCAAACACAGCGCAAGCGTGTCATTAAATTCATTTGATCTGCTCAGAACAAATGCAGGGTCTTTTTCTTATGTGAGAGCTCTTCAGCAGAGCTCTGTGCATGGTCTGCCCTGAAAGAGCTTTAAACCAACATTCTCACTTTGAAAGGGGGGTCTGCTTGTCATTGGTGATGACAAAACACCCCTTCTCACTGACTAAAAAATGCCAAGGCAAAGTTTTTTTTACCAGTCCAAACCTGGTAAGGACTACTGATAACTGTGTTAAAACAAAAATGTGCCTGCCTTGATTATGTGTGCAGTATCCATTCTGCCCTTTATTGACGATTGAAAATGCAGCTGATTTTAAACATGGCATCTCATGGGTTAAATGGATAGAACCCAACAAGTTGGTGGGGGGCAGGACCCCACCATATTTTAACTTCAGCCATCTCTGGATCTACGGACACAGATGGAAGGGATAAGCAACAAATTGTGCTACAAAGGATATCATAGATGTTCATCATTATAATAATCTTTTTTTTTTCTTTTTCGCAAAATGCATGTATAAGCATATGAATGGTTCCCTATCCCTAACTGTGTGTATAATACAAGTTAGTCCCTTACAATCTTTACTTCTGGCCCCAATAAATCTAAATGAGCCTTTAGGAAAGGATCACTAAAAGGAACCAGACCACTTCAATTTAATGAATTGAATTCTCTAAATGCAGTGGCCATTTACTATCAACCCTGCAATGTAAAACAGAGCAGTTTTGTTGAAATTGCTATGTTCTCATGGCAGGGCTAAACACATCTCTTGTGACTGTCTACCTGACAGCCACTCAAGGCTCTTCCCTGTGAGAACCGAGTCAGAGTCGGTTCTCAATCAAATGCTGTTCCTAGAGGAAGCAATGGATTAGCTAAGATTATGAATCGGTGGAGCTTTCTCAGCGAGACCAGCTTGACGACGAGTAAAGGTAAGTTATAATCACCTTTTAAACGCTCACAGGAGTTGGTGGACAACAACACAGGTAAAGTATAGCATTAGGAAGACATATTTGTATTAAATATAACACACAATTGGAAAACTAATCTAATAACAAACCTTCTTGCAATCAAGCAAAAGTTCAAGTGCTTTTTCAAATCCAAATGGAAAGAGAAATTAGTCTGACTATGTTAAATTCGCCAAGAAAATGTATTATATGGGATCAATGGTTGTCAAAGATTAACTGAATATGTATCAAATGACTGACCCCCCAACAAAAATCTCATAAAACTCTAGACCCTCGAGACGTTATAACCATCACTATCTGGTTGTTTTCCATCTCTATAAGCGGTTCCTCAACTACTGTAATGAAATTTGTATAAATGTTAAAGGTTTTTGTTTATCATTTTTGTGTTTAAGTATGTCTAAACAAACTCAAAACAAAACCAAATAAAGATTATAATAAAAGAGGAATACATGTTTGTATTCCTAACACTACAGTGTTTCTTAATAACACTTTTTGCATTTAAATCTTACATATCTGTGAGAGAGTTTTATTTACAAAAAAAATCTAATATTTTAGGGGCATCCTAATTTGCATTCAAACAGTTAAAGTACAAATTGACTGTTTTCCAATAGCTCTTAGCTGACTGGTATAATGATTTTGTGCAGATCTTGTTAATGTTTCTTTTCTGTGATTGCAATTATTATGCAAATTTCCAAAGCCCCCAGTTATGGCTGTCGGAGTGTGCCATCTACAACATTGTAATGGTTTTGTTCTTCATACACAGGTATAGAGCAATTGTGAAACCCTTGGAGCTGCAGACCTCAGATGCGGTTCTGAAAACGTGTGGCAAAGCACTTTGTGTCTGGATAATTTCCATGCTGCTTGCTGCCCCAGAAGCAGTGTTCTCCGATTTGTACGAGTTTGGAGACCCCGAAAAAAATACATCTTTCAAAGCCTGCGCTCCTTACCCCGTGTCTGAGAAAATATTACAGGAGACACATTCCCTGATGTGTTTTCTGGTGTTTTACATTGTTCCATTGTCTATAATTTCTGCGTACTACTTTCTCATTGCAAGAACACTATACAGAAGCACTTGTAACATGCCCGCTGAAGAACACACACACGCCCGAAAGCAGGTTTGTAACGTTTAATTATTCTAAGTAAAAATAGATATTGAATTTATTTGGATTTTTCTTGAAGTGAGTATATTTAGGTATGAAAGTACGTATTAAAGAGGAAAACCTAAAGCTCCATAAATAATACAGAATGATTCTAGCTGAGAGGTGGGGAACATCACATGGAGAACTGAGAATAAGGTGTCAAACTATTCTAAAATTATTCAACTACTGTCATTGGGGGGGTTGGGGGCTTCAGGGGACTCTTGGCACCATAACCACTGAAGCAAGCTGATCTTACTTTAGGAGGAACAGTATCAATTTGGAACCCAGATCACTCTGAGAATTATTCAGGAAAGGAATGGAAATTTAATGCAAATTTCTAATTTCAGGCTTCAATAGCGCAATTGAAACATATTTGTTTTCAAATTCCCTTTGAATTCCAAGAATTTGCATTATATTGAAAAGTCCTGACTTTTTTAATTGCTGTCTTTATGTCTCTCTTAGATTGGAGATCAGAATATTTGGTATAATAATAATAATAATAATAATAATATTTTCTATCATAATACCAGTTGCCTTCGCCTCTATTGAAGTGACAGTGTTCTCTCAACAGAGTAAATGCTATTGAAGTGTTTACTTGGGTGAATGAGGCCACAGAGGGTTTTATAAATGCACTTACCTCTGCTGTACTTCCACATCATGCCTCCCAACCATCCCGATATTAGCGGTAGAGTAACCATATTTTGGTCCTGTTCTGCCTTGGTTCCTTTATGTCTCATTTTTGGGGACACTTGGGAACTGAGCAAACAATCATAGCACGAGCGCATCATAAGGTGTTCAGGGCACTAAGACCCTGAAGATAGCACTGAAACAGTGCTCCATGCGTGTCCTGCAATCAGTGGGCTGTCCGGAGTGATAGACAGGTAGCCTGGTGTGGACCTGTCATTAACTCTGGGGCACCTGCCCACTTTCTGCCCCTTTTATCTCCCTCCCACTGCCGTCCTGATTCTTAGGTGCCAGAGTTGGGAGGTACAGTTGCAAGAAAAAGTATGTGAACCCTTTGGAATGATATGGATTTCTGCACAAATCGGTCATAAAATGTGATCTGATCAGCATCTAAGTCACAACAATAGACAATCACAGTCTGCTTAAACTAATAACACACAAAGAATGAAATGTTGCCATGTTTTTATTGAACACACCATGTAAACATTCACAGTGCAGGTGGAAAAAGTATGTGAACCCTTGGATTCAATAACTTGTTGAACCTCCTTTGGCAGCAATAACTTCAACCAAACGTTTCCTGTAGTTGCAGATCAGACGTGCATAACGGTCAGGAGTAATTCTTGACCATTCCTCTTTACAGAACTGTTTTAGTTCAGCAATATTCTTGGGATGTCTGGTGTGAATCGCTTTCTTGAGGTCATGCCACAGCATCTCAATCGGGTTGAGGTCAGGACTCTGACTGGGCCACTTCAGAAGACGTATTTTCTTTTGTTTAAGCCATTCTGTTGTTGATTTACTTCTATGCTTTGGGTCATTGTCCTGTTGCAACACCCATCTTCTGTTGAGCTTCAGCTGGTAGACAGATGGCCTTAAGTTCTCCTGCAAAATGTCTTGATAAACTTGGGAATTCATTTTTCCTTCGATGATAGCAATCCGTCTAGGCCCTGACGCAGCAAAGCAGCCCCAAACCATGATGCCCCCACCACCATACTTCACAGTTGGAATGAGGTTTTGATGTTGATGTGCTGTGCCTCTTTTTCACCACACATAGTGTTGTGTGTTTCTTCCAAACGACTCAACTTTGGTTTCATCTGTCCACAGAATATTTTGCCAGTACTGCTGTGGAACATCCAGGTGCTCTTGTGCAAACTGTAAACATGCAGCAATGTTTTGTTTGGACAGCAGTGGCTTCCTCTGTGGTATCCTCCCATGAAATCCATTCTTGTTTACTGTTTTACGTATTGTAGATTCGCTAACAGGGATGTTAGCATATGCCAGTGACTTTTGTAAGTCTTTAGCTGACACTCTAGGATTCTTCTTCACCTAATTGAGCAGTCTGCACTGTGCTCTTGCAGTCATCTTTACAGGACGGCCACTCCTAGGGAGAGTAGCAGCAGTGCTGAACTTTCTCCATTTATAGACAATTTGTCTTACCGTGGACTGATGAACAGCAAGGCTTTTGGAGATACTTTTATAACCCTTTCCAGCTTTATGCAAGTCAACAATTCTTAATCGTAGGTCTTCTGAGAGCTCTTTTGTGCGAGGCATCATTCACATCAGGCAATGCTTCTTGTGAAAAGCAAACCCAGAACTGGTGTGTGTTTTTTTTATAGGGCAGGGCATCTGTAACCAACACCTCCAATCTCATCTCATTGATTGGACTCCAGTTGGCTGACATCTCACTCCAATTAGCTCTTGGAGATGTCATTAGTCTAGGGGTTCACATACTTTTTCCACCTGCACTGTGAATGTTTACATGGTGTGTGTGGCGAAACCAACTTCGCCACTGTGAACTGGAGAAGCCTGGTTGCTAGCCTCCTACCTGCTGACTATGGCCCCTTTGTTATTTGGGCTAATGGATCTATATTGGGCTGCTGCTGGCCCTTTAAGAACTGTCTGGGGCCATATTGAGACTTTGGGTAACAATACCCTTTAAGACTATGGCCCCTGGAAGGTATTACCTGTTAAAGACTCTTTTAGCAGATTGGATTTTATAAGACTGTCCCTTTAAATAATTTGGAACAGTGCTGCAGCTTTAAATGGGCACTTCGGATGCAGCCGAAGTGCCGAAGTAGTCGAAGTGGCCGCCATTCGACAAACGAACACGTGGCGGCGGCCATCTTTGTTCATTCGAACGAGGTCAGCGGTATGTGTAGCCAAATTCATGGAACTGAAATCGGCTACACATTTTACCGAACACCGCTGACCCTTACCTTCTCCTACACTTGGTTTTTCAGCTCCAGAGACTAAGTCCCGTTCGAAATCGTTTTTTCGCATGAAATTGACCGGTCGCACAGCCCAAATCTATGGAACTGTTTTGGGCAGGAAATTGTGCTTGCGGTCGGTCATAAAGGGACCTCCAGCTAACTTTTGATCCGCTGGAGGGATTTGGCTGATTTTTGGAAGTGTTTATGTTTGAAGTGTGCTGATTCCGAATATGTAATTATGGAGATTGAATGTATAGTTTTAAAGTTACAGTGTGTGTGTGGAAAGTATATTTTAAACTGTATGCATAATGGGATTATGTGTCACACTAAGGGGAGGGGATGTGTGGGAGGTAACATCTATGTCATTGGTTATTTTATGCCTCCCCCTGGGTGTGGCCTGTATGTGTGAGTTGGAAATAAAAGACAGGCTGGATGAGCCAGTCTAGAGTTCCTGTTTAACCCTCAAAATGAAGTGTCGTCTCATTATGGGTAGCTTTGCAGTCTCATTATTCCTCCACAATGTATGTGCATTCCTTCAGTAGTGTCATACACACAGCACAGCACTGCAGGAATTAAGTAAAGTACATGCAGTGTATCGCATGCAAGATTGAAATTTAAATAAAAAAGTAACAGATTAGATTTCAAAAAAACAAAAAAAAAAGCCATAACCAGGGGCATTGTTAGAGGGATGCTGACAGGGGCCTAAAAGCCTAGGTCTAATTTTGGCACCATTTAATTGTTAGCCTTGCTATCAGGTAGTACAGAGAGTAACACCTCTAATTATAGAATTATACAGCAAGTGGGGCTTAAATACATGTAGGTTCATGTAATACTCTGAACTCAATCAAAGGTTTGGTGTCGCAATGTGATTTGTAAAACACATTCGGGTTTAGGCATGGTATGGAGCTGTTTTTATGGCAGGCTTGAATCAATATATGTGTGATGGACCATAGAAACTTACCATTGGTCTGAAAAAACCCTGGACTTTCTACCTCCATAGCTTGCCTTTAGGTAGCTACACAGTCTGTATAAGTCATTTGCATTTGTTGTTTTAAATAAAATATACTAGTTGTCATAAATGGCTATCTGTGGGTCAAGAAATGTTCTACAATTTGTGCTGAAGACTCTCCCATGTAGCCATATGTGTATGTTCAGTCAAGCTGACGTCAGCACTCAATGGGCAACTTGACAACATTGAAATAAATCACAACAAAAGTGTAGGGTTCAATGCTTTGCCTGGGGGCAATTGTTGGCCACCCCACAACCTCTATATATTCTGTATGCCACTGAGCGCTCTAAATGTGATAAATGTTACATCACCCAGGGGGCAGGGGGGAGATATCAAAATGTCAGAAAGTAAAAAGAAAAAACCCAGGTATTTTCATATTTAATCTCCTTATAATTGTAATTATAATCTCCTTATAATTGTATATATTATAGCTCATATATAGTTTGTATTATATTATAGTTTATTTTCTTGCAAGTAATTCTCTCAACAAATTCTCTTTTTTTCCCATTTCTAGATCGAATCCCGTAAAAGAGTTGCGAAAACCGTGCTGGTGTTGGTCGCTCTCTTTGCTTTTTGCTGGCTGCCAAATCACATCCTCTACTTGTACCGATCCTTCACCTATCATTCCGATATAAACTCGTCGGTGCTCCATCTATCTGCCACCATATTTGCCCGAGTCTTGGCATTCAGCAATTCCTGTGTTAACCCATTTGCGCTTTACTGGCTCAGTAGAAGTTTTAGGCAGCATTTCAAAAAGCAGGTATACTGCTGCCAGGCACAGCCACCACCCTGTCATCCGAGTCCTACCCATAGCAGTACCAACACTGGGATTACGGCTATTAAAGGCAATATACAGATGTCTGAAATTAGCATAACATTATTAGGCAGCTATGACGTGAAAAAAGAGAGTGACAGTATTTAACATTATATATCTAAGTCCTGCTACTCCGGTATACGGAAACAAAAATGTTTGATTAATGTAAATGGATAATCGTCAAGGTGAGTGAGGCTAAACCTTTATTTATTTTTAGATAGACCATCTAATTCCTCGTGAAAACACACAGTGTGTGCTAACATGAAGACACATCTAAAGGTCGTGGAGTAAACCACATATGTGTTGCATCAAATTGTTGAAATTTGATTAAATTGCTACCTGTGTCTGTGTCAGTTCATCATATTTGTCTTGGACATTCTCAAATGTGACCATGTGAGAAGTATCGTTTAGAGTGAAGGATCTACTTACCAGAGAAAGCCACTTGTGGACTGATTTCATGGCCAGAACTATCCTCTGTTTCTCTGTTCATTTTCTGGTGAGGGAGGTTAGTTTATCCTTATTTACTAACCAATCTATTACCTCAAGACCTCTTCTTCTCTCAGACTATTTCTTTTTTTCTTAGCCAGCCCTTTCTCCACCCAATGTTGTGATCTCTTACTCAGGTTTGTTTGCTAAAGTGGAAATTGTTGGGAATTCAAAGTGAGTTTCACATTTTAGGCAAAAATCGGTGGACTTAAAAGCATAGGTTACTTTTTTTTTGTATTTCTTTTAGACTAAAACTTGAAGTTAAGTTTGAATTTACTTTGAAATGCTGATGAGTCAAGATGAAAGCTTTCTGTATTTACCCCAGATAGTGATTATCATAATGAAAGATACTGTTACATCAATGTAACAGTTTAGGAAGTCAGATTTAAACATTGACTGATTAGTGGAATGTAACTGTTTTTACAAAGTACCCTTTAAAGAAATTCCCTTAAAAACAACGATATGTTACATCTTGCTTGGTTTCATTATTTCTGTTATCTGAATTTCTACAACTGTGCTTTAAAAATTATTTTGTAGAAGCAAAATATATTCTAAAATGTTATTCACTTTTGAGTTTCTCCCCTGCACAGCTCACAGTTGTTCAACTGACAGATAGATCACAGTTGAAAAGGGAACCTGTACTGACAAAATTAATTTGAAACCCCAACACATGAAAGTATATACGTGAGACAAGGCAAGGACTAACTCAGGTGTGTCAAACTGTTTTTTTCACGATGGCCAAAAAGTCCACTGAAAGAGATATGGAAAGCCGGATGCATAATATTTATGTAAACAAACATGCACAACAAGAAAAAGAGTGGGCACAAAAAACAACTTCCCATAATGTCATAAATGTTATTTATAACTTACTTACAACAATAAAATAGGTTTATGTGTGTGTACTATAGTTGTGTATTTGTATGTACTGTTGCCATTTGAATGCACGGATGTGTTTGTGTGTAGTATGTGCGCTTGAATGCAGGGGTGTGATTGCCGTAATGGCATTTGATTTCAAGTCTGTGTTTGTGTGTTTGAATGCAGAAGGGTTGGTGTTTGAATGCGGGGTGTATTTGTGTGCAGTGTTGGTGTTTGAATGCAGGGTGTATGTGTGTGCAGTGTTGGTGTTTGAATGCAGGGTGTATGTGTGTGCAGTGTTGGTGTTTGAATGCAAGGTGTATTTGTGTGCAGTGTTGGTGTTTGAATGCAGGATGTATGTGTGGGCAGTGTTGGTATTTGAATGCAGGGTGTATGTATGTGCAGTGTTGGTGTTTAGATGCAGTGTGTATGTGTGTGCAGTATCGGTGTTTGAATGCAGGGTGTATGTATGTGCAGTGTTGGTGTTTAGATGCAGTGTGTATGTGTGTTCAGTATTGGTGTTTGAATGCAGGGTGTATGTGTGTGCAGTGTTGGTGTTTGAATGCATGGTGTACGTATGTGCAGTGTTGGTGTTTAGATGCAGTGTGTATGTGTGTGCAGTGTTGGTGTTTGAATGCAGGATGTATGTGTGTGCAGTGTTGGTGTTTGAATGCAGGGTGTATGTGTGTGCAGTGTTGGTGTTTGAATGCAAGGTGTATTTGTGTGCAGTGTTGGTGTTTGAATGCAGGATGTATGTGTGGGCAGTGTTGGTATTTGAATGCAGGGTGTATGTATGTGCAGTGTTGGTGTTTAGATGCAGTGTGTATGTGTGTGCAGTATCGGTGTTTGAATGCAGGGTGTATGTATGTGCAGTGTTGGTGTTTAGATGCAGTGTGTATGTGTGTTCAGTATTGGTGTTTGAATGCAGGGTGTATGTGTGTGCAGTGTTGGTGTTTGAATGCATGGTGTACGTATGTGCAGTGTTGGTGTTTAGATGCAGTGTGTATGTGTGTGCAGTGTTGGTGTTTGAATGCAGGATGTATGTGTGTGCAGTGTTGGTGTTTGAATGCAAGGTGTATGTGTGTGCAGTGTTGGTGTTTGAATGCAGGGTGTATGTGTGTGCAGTATCGGTGTTTGAATGCAGGGTGTATGTGTGTGCAGTGTTGGTGTTTGAATGCAGGGTGTATGTATGTGCAGTATCGGTGTTTGAATGCAGGGTGTATGTGTGTGCAGTGTTGGTGTTTGAATGCAGGGTGTATGTGTGTGCAGTGTTGGTGTTTGAATGCAGGGTGTATGTGTGTGCAGTATCGGTGTTTGAATGCAGGGTGTATGTGTGTGCAGTGTTGGTGTTTGAATGCAAGGTGTATGTGTGTGCAGTGTTGGTGTTTGAATGCAGGGTGTATGTGTGTGCAGTGTTGGTGTTTGAATGCAGGGTGTATGTGTGTGCAGTATCGGTGTTTGAATGCAGGGTGTATGTGTGTGCAGTGTTGGTGTTTGAATGCAGGGTGTATGTGTGTGCAGTGTTGGTGTTTGAATGCAGGGTGTATGTGTGTGCAGTGTTGGTGTTTGAATGCAGGGTGTATGTATGTGCAGTATCGGTGTTTGAATGCAGGGTGTATGTGTGTGCAGTGTTGGTGTTTGAATGCAGGGTGTATGTGTGTGCAGTATTGGTGTTTGAATGCAGGGTGTATGTGTGTGCAGTATCGGTGTTTGAATGCAGGGTGTATGTGTGTGCAGTGTTGGTGTTTGAATGCAGGGTGTATGTGTGTGCAGTGTTGGTGTTTGAATGCAGGGTGTATGTGTGTGCAGTGTTGGTGTTTGAATGCAGGGTATATGTGTGTGCAGTGTTGGTGTTTCGATGCAGGGTGTATGTGTGTGCAGTGTTGGTGTTTGAATGCAGGGTGTATGTGTGTGCAGTGTTGGTGTTTGAATGCAGGGTGTATGTATGTGCAGTATTGGTGTTTGAATGCAGGGTGTATGTGTGTGCAGTATCGGTGTTTGAATGCAGGGTGTATGTGTGTGCAGTGTTGGTGTTTGAATGCAAGGTGTATTTGTGTGCAGTATTGGTGTTTGAATGCAGGGTGTATGTGTATGCAGTGTTGGTGTTTGAATGCAGGGTGTATGTGTGTGCAGTGTTGGTGTTTGAATGCAGGGTGTATGTGTGTGCAGTGTTGGTGTTTGAATGCAGGGTGTATTTGTTTGCAGTGTTGGTTAAATGCAGTGTATGAAATAAATGTTGAAAAAAAACATTTTGTAATTCTGATCATGACTAATTATCTTTATTGTAAATTGTAAAACCAAATAGATAAAAAAATATCAAAACCTTTATAAACGGACATGCAGTTCAATAAATGCCATCGAGAGATACAAAGCTTGAGGATTAAATAGAAACAGTTATTATAGAGCAAAGTCCTCCTTGTAAGATTTGAACAAATGATTGCTAGGACTCAACTTACTAAAGCTTTGAAATCATTGTTCAGATATCCATCTGGGGAAACCAGACAGCCAGAGAGGCCATTATGTAATATCAGTGTGATAGAGTCTGGTTGGTGCCTCTCAATTTGTGAAGGCGGAAGGATGTCAAGCAGAGAACAGCCTGGGCCAGGCAGTATGCAGGCAGCACAGCAATGCTCAAAGATATTGGGAAACAGAAAGAGACATATGGGGTGGTGGAGAGACAAATAAGGAGTGTATTGAGAAGGAGCAGGCCCAAGGAGGGCATGAAGAAAGGGCAGATACAGAAGGACATGTAAAGGTGCATGGACAAAGGGGCATAGAGAGTGACACACTTAGGATCATAAACATGTTAGGTGAGTCACAAACTAAAATAATTTATGAAAGTTTTTGTTCTTGGGTAGAACATTGGCTTAAAGATAGAGTACAGAGAGCTGTCAATAATAGTACATTTTAAAGCTGTACAAAAGTGGTGGTGCCTCATGGTTCTGTTAACATATTTGTAAATGATCCTGAAATAGGCATTGAAAGCCATGTTTAAGTGTTTGCAGATAACACAAAAATCTGTAAAGTAATACAATGTGAGCAGGATATTGCTTTGCTGCAGAGGGATTTAGATAGATTAGAGGACTGGGCACTCAAATTGCAGATGAAATTTAATGTAGAAAAATGCAAAGTTATGCACAATCAACTTACAGCCTAGGTCAGTGATGGCGAACCTATGGCACGCGTGCCACAGGTGACACGCCGGGCCCTTTCTGTTGGCACGCGGCCATAGGTCCGCCATTAATGCAGAGTAGGCACCTGCCTGCCCGAAACGGGAGGCAGGGGGAGGGATCTGTGATGCAGCTTCCCTGTCCTCCCGCGCGATGCTGTGTGGAGCGTTGCCGAGCGTTACCATGGCAACGTTCCACACAGCATCGCAAGGGACGACAGGGGAGCTGATTCACAGATCCCTCCCCCTGCAGTGCTTACCACCACCGGACCACCAGGGATGGCTGTGCCGCTCCCCCCCCCCCACTTCATTAAAGGTAAGAAGGAGGGAGGGGGGGATACTGACACACAGCACCCCTACCCCCCAGCAGTATCCCTACCCCCCCCAAGCACCCCTATCCCCCCAGCAGTACTCCTTCCCCCCACAGCAGTACCCCTACACCCCACAACAGTACCCCTATCCCCCCAGCAGTACCCTTACCACCCCCAGCAGTACCCCTTCCCCCCACAGCAGTACCCCTACCCCCTACTCCCCCACAGCAGTATCCCTACCCCCCACAACAGTACCCCTACCCCCCAGCGCCCCTATCCCCCAGCAGTACCCCTACCACCCCCAGCAGTACCCCTACCCCCCCCACAGCAGTACCCCTACCACCCCAGCAGTACCCCTACCCCCCAGCAGTACCCCTACCCCCAACACACAGCACCCCTACCCCTCACACAGTACCCCTACCCCCCACACAGTACCCCTACCCCCCAGCAGTACCCCTACCCCCCAGCAGCACCCCTACCTCCCCACAGCACCCTTACCCCTGCCCAGCACCCCTACCCCCCACACAGCACCCCTACCCCCATACAGCACCCCTCCCACACACACATTACCCCTCATACACACACACATACAGCACCCCTCTCACACACACACAGCACCCCCACACACACAGCACCCCCCACACACTTACAGCACCCCCCCACACACACAGCACCCCCCCACACACACACAGCACCCCCCCCCCACACACACAGCACCCCCCCACACACACAGCACCCCCCCCCACACACACAGCACCCCCCACACACTTACACAGCACCCCTCATACACACACACAGCACCCCTCAAACACACACACACAACACCCCCCCACACACACACAACACCCCCCCCCACACACACAGCACCCCACACACACATGCACCCCCCCCCCACACCCGCACCCCCCCCCACACACACACGCAATTGCCGTGTTGACACTTTAAGGAAAAAAAAGTTGGCATGTATTGCGGTTTGGGCACTCGGGCTCAAAAAGGTTCGCCATCACTGACCTAGGGGGACGGGTGGACACTTACCATAATAACTCAACAAATATCTATAATACCCCATCTTGTGTAGTGTGACTGCAGTATAGATTAAATGTGTAAACTTTTGCCAAACCACAATCCAAACAAAAGTCAAAATGTAACATATAATAGATATACATGTACAGTAGAATGTTATTATAAAACACCTAAAACGGCAATAAAATTATTTATTTTACCAGGAAAGATACATTGAGATTTCTCTCGTTTTCAAGTATGTCCTGGGTCCACACTTACAGAACCCCCCCACACACACAGCACCCCCCCCCCCACACACACAGCACCCCCCACACACACACAGCACCCCCCCACACACACAGCACCCGCCCCCACACACACAGCACCCCCCACACACTTACACAGCACCCCTCATACACACACACAGCACCCCTCAAACACACACACACAACACCCCCCCACACACACACACAACACCCCCCCCCACACACACAACACCCCCCCCCACACACACACAGCACCCCACACACACATGCATCCCCCCCCACACACACGCAATTGCCGTGTTGACACTTTAAGGAAAAAAAAGTTGGCATGTATTGCGGTTTGGGCACTCGGGCTCAAAAAGGTTCGCCATCACTGGCCTAGGTGGTAGTGAATTATCGATAACACATGAGAAGAATTTTGGAATTGTTATAGACAACAAACTAGGCAACAGTGTGTAATTTCAGTCAGCAGTTGCTAAGATCAGTAAGGTATTGCCATGCATAAACAGGGGCATTAATTATCTGGATAAAAATTTTATTTTGCCTCTTTATAAATCACTGGTAAGACCACACCTTAAATATGCAGTGCAATTTTGGGCACCTGTTCTAAAGAAGGATATTATGGCACTAGAAAAAGTGCAGAAGCAGGCTACAAAATTAATAAAACATTTTAGTTATGAAGAAAGGTTTACAAATTTAAATCTCTTTAGTTTGGAAAAATGTCACCTCAGAGGTAATATGATAGCATTATACACATATATCCGGGACCAATACAAACCATTATCAGGAAATCTATTTATAAACAGGACTATACATAGGACACCAGGTCACACATTTAGACTGAAAGAAAGGAGATTTAGTCTAAGGCAAAGGAAAGTTTTTTTTTACAGTACAAACAATAAGCATGTGGAATTCCCAGCCTGAAGAAGTGGTTTTACCAGAGTCTGTACAGATTTTTAAACAGTAATTGGATAAATACTTGCAAAAACACAATATTTAGGAATATAATTTTTAATTAATTAGGTAATTGCTTCTTGATCCAAGGAAAGATCTGACTGCCATTCTTCGGTCAAGGAGGAATTTTGGAAAAAAATCCTTGTTTTTTTTTGCCTTCTTTTGAATCAACAGCAAAAACAAATGTGAGAAACGCTGAACTTGATAGACACGTCTCTTTTCAGTTATGTAACTATGTGGGATAGGGGCATAAATCTTGGCGTGTTGTAGCTTCTGTCAGCTTGCTCAGCAGTTCTGTTCATGTCTTTTAAAGAGACATTCCCTCTGGGCACCAATACAACTTAAATGCATTGGCATAGCGAGTAGGAGCAGATTCATTACGAATACTAAGTAATCTTTACTTAGTATTAGTAAAGTTGGCTGAAAGACGAGTCTTGGTCTTTCAGCCTTTTAGTAGATAGCTCCCTAATACCGTGGGAATTTAGGGAGCTATCTACTAAGCGGCTGCAAGATGCAGTCGTAGCATGGATGATGTCATATTCCGGCTCCCGGCATCACTCTGCGGCGCTGCTGGGCGGGCGGCGCTGGCGAGGGAGTACTGATTAGTGAGCTCTCTGCTCAGCTCCCTCGCCAGCGCTGCCTGCCCGCCCAGCAGCCCCACTGGGCCCCAGGGAAAGGGAGACACCCCCCTTGGCAGATATGGATTGACACCTGTCCTCAGAGACCATGATACACTCTGACACAGAGCAGAATAGAGACTGTTCCCCCTACATAAGGTCACTTGGCAGATATGGATTGACACCTGTCCTAAGGATCCCTGATACACACTGACACAGAGCAGAATAGGGACTGTTCCCCCTACATAGGTTCACTTGGCAGATATGGATTGACACCTATCCTAAGGATCCCTGATACACACTGACACAGAGCAGAAAAGAGACTGTTCCCCCTACATAGGGTCACTTGGCAGATATGGATTGACACCTGTCCTCAGAGACCATGATACACACTGACACAGAGCAGAATAGAGACTGTTCCCCCTACATAGGGTCACTTGGCAGATATTGATTGACTCCTGTCCTCGGAGACCATGATACACACTGACACAGAGCAGAATAGAGACTGTTCCCCCTACATAGGG
Source organism: Pelobates fuscus (assembly GCF_036172605.1). NCBI lineage: Eukaryota > Metazoa > Chordata > Amphibia > Anura > Pelobatidae > Pelobates > Pelobates fuscus. Next base: position 63,968,244 of record NC_086325.1, on the reverse strand, counting down.
TCACTTGGCAGATATGGATTGACACCTGTCCTCAGAGACCATGATACACACTGACACAGAGCAGAATAGAGATTGTTCCCCCTACATAGGGTCACTTGGCAGATATGGATTGACACCTGTCCTCAGAGACCATGATACACACTGACACAGAGTAGAATAGAGACTGTTGCCCCTACATAGGGTCACTTGGCAGATATGGATTGACACCTGTCCTCAGAGACCATGATACACTCTGACACAGAGCAGAATAGAGACTGTTCCCCCTACATAAGGTCACTTGGCAGATATGGATTGACACCTGTCCTAAGGATCCCTGATACACACTGACACAGAGCAGAATAGGGACTGTTCCCCCTACATAGGGTCACTTGGCAGATATGGATTGACACCTGTCCTCAGAGACCATGATACACACTGACACAGAGTAGAATAGAGACTGTTGCCCCTACATAGGGTCACTTGGCAGATATGGATTGACACCTGTCCTCAGAGATCATGATACACACTGACACAGAGCAGAATAGAGACTGTTCCCTCTACATAGGGTCACTTGGCAGGTATGGATTGACACCTGTCCTCAGAGACCATGATACACACTGACACAGAGCAGAATAGAGACTGTTCCCCCTACATAGGGTCACTTGGCAGGTATGGATTGACACCTGTCCTCAGAGCCCCTGATACACACTGACACAGAGCAGAATAGGGACTGTTTCCCCTACATAGGGTCACTTGGCAGATATGGATTGACACCTGTCCTCAGAGACCTAATTGTGTAATAATGGTAATACTATTACCTATTATATAATATTGGCAGGGGCAAGGAAATTCCCTCTAAATAGATGGGTATAGGCAAAGAGTATGGAGACCGGAGTGATAAAGTGTCAATAAGGTGATATAAAGTTAAATGTATCACAGACACACAGCCACCCTTTCTCTTAGCTAGTTTCCAGAAATGCTGGATAGGTAGAAGGGCTATAAAGACCCAGAGAGGTCTAAGAAGAATCCTCTAAACTAGCCCTAATCTCCTTAAACACCTTCAAGGGTGTTCTAAGCTAAAGCGCAATCTAAACGTTTAGATGACTGCCTGATTTCCCATCACAGATGCTGGCTAGGAACAACAGTGTGCAAGACAAAGAGTGGGTCTAAGTGCCCATAGTGCAGTAAAGTGTCCCTAGTGAAGTGAAAAAGAGAATAAAGAGCTGGCGCCCTATCAGGGGACGTGTAAATGGCATCGATTTTAGGAACCGGGAGAAGGAAAAAGATGCTTGGTCGGTCCTCCTACTTCAAATTTGGGGCACTGCGCGTGCAATCTAATGTGCCACCAGATAGGAGTGGTGTGTTAAGTAGTACTATTCCTATCAGTTTAATCCCTGTTATGTGCCGTTTTTTGCTTTGGTTTTTGAAGCCACAGTGCAGCACCAGAGGGCCGAAAAATTAGGCATGTACACATGCCTGAAAAATTAGGTATTGTTGCAGCCGCTGCTGTAGCAGCGGCCATAAAAATTGATGTTTGTTTCCCAGGCAGAAAGTGCCCTAAAACATTGGGGCTTGAACCCTAGTTGGTGGCGGATAAGTCACGCAAGTCAACCGGCATTCAGAGCTAAAATACAGCAGCGTGTGGACCATTTTTAGCCCAAGGCAGCTCATCTCATCAGGCCTTTTTTAGTCGAATGTATCGTCCACTGTCAGTCCCTTCGGGATCCATCCCTCATTCATCTTAATAAAGGTGAGGTAATCTAGACTTTTTTGACCTAGGCGACTTCTCTTCTCAGTGACAATACCTCCTGCTGCACTGAAGGTCCTTTCTGACAGGACACTTGAAGCGGGGCAGGCCAGAAGTTCTATCGCAAATTGGGATAGCTCAGGCCACAGGTCAAGCCTGCACACCCAGTAGTCAAGGGGTTAATCGCTCCTCAGAGTGTCGATATCTGCAGTTAAGGCGAGGTAGTCTGCTACCTGTCGGTCGAGTCGTTCTCTGAGGGTGGATCCCGAAGGGCTGTGGCGATGCGTAGGACTTAAAAAGCTCCGCATGTCCTCCATCAACAACACGTCCTTGCCGGCGTGGTCGTGGGAGGAGGAGGATGACTTTCACCTCTTCCCCTGTTAGATTCCCGTTGTGCTGTGACATCAACCTTATACGCTGTGTAAAGCATACTTTTTAATTTATTTTGCAAATGCTGCATCCATTCCCACTTGTTGTAATTCGGTAAAATTTCCGCCACTTTCTGCTTATACCGGGGGTCTAGTAGCGTGGACACCCAGTACAGGTCGTTCTCCTTCAGCCTTTTTATACAAGGGTCCCTCAACATGCACGACAGCATGAAAGACCCCATTTGCACAAGGTTGGATGCCGAGCTACTCATTTCCCGTTCCTCCTCCTCAGTGATCTCAATGAAGGTATGTTCTTCCTCCCAGCCACGTACAACACCACGGGTACCAGATAGGTGACAACGAGCACCCTGGGATGCCTGTTGTGGTTGGTCTTCCACCTCCTCCTCAGAGCCACATTCCTCCTCTGACTCCTCTTCCTCACAATCCTCTTCCAGCATTGCTGCAGGTCCAGCAAGCGATGCAGATAAGGCTGTTTCTGGTGGTGATGGTGACCACAACTCTTCCTCTTCACGCTCATCTACGGCCTGATCCAGCACTCTTCGCAGGGCACGCTCCAGGAAGAAAACAAATGGTATGATGTCGCTGATGGTGCCTTTGGTGCGACTGACTAGGTTGGTCACCTCCTCAAAAGGACACATGAGCCTACAGGCATTGCGCATGAGCGTCCAGTAACGTGGCAAAAAAATTCCCAGCTCCCCAGAGGCTGTCCTAGCACCCCGGTCATACAAATATTCATTAACGGCTTTTTCTTGTTGGAGCAGGCGGTCGAACATTAGGAGTGTTGAATTCCAACGTGTCGGGCTGTCCCAAATCAAGCGCCTCACTGGCATGTTGTTTCACCGCTGGATATCTGCAAAGTGCGCCATGGCCGTGTAGGAATGCCTGAAATGGCCACACACCTTCCTGGCCTGCTTCAGGACGTCCTGTAAGCCTGTGTACTTATGCACAAAGCGTTGTACGATCAGATTACACACATGTGCCATGCACGGCACATGTGTCAACTTGCCCAACTTCAATGCCGCCAACAAATTTGTTCCGTTGTCACAAACCACTTTGCCGATATCCAGTTGCTGCGGAGTCAGCCACTTTTCAGGGCGGACAGGAGTGCTTGTCCGGTGTGACTCTTTCAAGCAAGTCAAACCCAAGACGGCGTGACACTGCCGTATCCGGGATGTGGAATAGTACCTGGGGAGCTGGGGGGTGCCGTTGATGTGGAGCAAGACGCAGCAGCAGAAGAGGACTCAGCCGAGGAGGTTATGGAAGAGGATGGAGTAGGAGGAGTAGAGGAGGTGGCAGCAGGCCTGCCTGCAAGTCGTGGCGGTGTCACCAACTCCTCTGCAGAGCCACGCATTCCATGCTTGGCAGCCGTCAGCAGGTTTACCCAATGCGCAGTGTAGGTGATATACCTTCCCAGAGCATGCTTTGCAGACCAGGTATCAGTGGTCAGATGGACCCTTGCCCCAACACTGTGTGCCAGACATGCCATTACTTCCTTTTGCACAATCGAATACAGGTTGGGGATTGCCTTTTGTGCAAAGAAATTTCGTCCGGGTACCACTGCGGTATCCCAATAGCCACAATTTTTTTGAACGCCTCAGACTGCTATTCAATCTATAACAGTGGAAAAACTTTTTTTCTTTTTAAAGGCATGCTATTGTCACACCTGATATGAGTGGCAAAGTGGACTGGCAGAGGTTGGCAGAGTACATGCTGAAGGCCTGACACTCGCTTGAAGGACACTGACTGCTATTAGCTTACAGTGAAAAACTTTTTTTCTTTTTAAAGGCACGCTATTGTCACACCAGATATGAGTGGCAAAGTGGACTGGCAGAGGTTGGCAGAGTACACGCTGAAGGCCTGACACTCGCTTGAAGGACACTGACTGCTATTAGCTTACAGTGAAAAACGTTTTTCTTTTTAAAGGCACGCTATTGTCACACCAGATATGAGTGGCAAAGTGCACTTGCAGAGGTTGGCAGAGTACACGCTGTAGGCCTGACACCCGCTTGAAGACAACTAACTGCTATTCAATCTATAACAGTGGAAAAATGTTTTTTTCTTTTTAAAGGCACGCTATTGTCACACCAGATATGAGTGGCAAAGTGGACTGGCAGAGGTTGGCAGAGTACACGCTGAAGGCCTGACACCCAGACGCTTGCAGACAACTAACTGCTATTCAATCTATTACAGTGAAATTTTTTTTTTTTTTTAAATGCAAGCTTAAGCTATTGTGACACCAGATATGAATGGTGGCACTGGGCAAGTGGGCACAGTATCCACTGTGAGCCTGACACAGAAGCTGGCAGACAACTAACTGCTATTCAATCTATTACAGTGAAAAACAAATTTTGTTTTTAAATGCAAGCTTAAAGGACCACTCTAGGCACCCAGACCACTTCAGCTTAATGAAGTGGTCTGGGTGCCAGGTCCAGCTAGCTTTTACCCTTTTTTTTTATAAACATAGCAGTTTCAGAGAAACTGCTATGTTTATACTGAGGGTTAAGCCAGCCTCCAGAGCCTCTAGTGGCTGTCTCATTGACAGCCGCTAGAGGCGCTTGCGTGCTTCTCACTGTGAAAATCACAGTGAGAGCACGCAAGCGTCCATAGGAAAGCATTATGAATGCTTCCACGCATGCGCATTCAGCCGATGACGTCGCGAGGAAGAAGAGGAGGAGGAGGAAAGCTCCCCGCCCGGCGCTCGAGAAAGAGGTAAGTTTAACCCCTTCCTCTCCCCAGAGCCCGGCGGGAGTGGGTCCCTGAGGGTGGGGGCACCCTCAGGGCACTCTAGTGCCAGGAAAACGAGTATGTTTTCCTGGCACTAGAGTGGTCCTTTAAGCTATTGTGACACCAGATATGAGTGGTGGCACTGGGCAAGTCGGCACAGTATCCACTGTGAGCCTGACACAGAAGCTGGCAGGCAGGCAACTGCAATTACATTACACAGAAAAAAAAAAAAAGCAGACTGATGTTCTAGCCCTAAAAAGGGCTTTTTGGGGTTCTGTCTTTACAGCAGAGATCAGATGAGTCCTTCAGGACTGTAGTGGACACTGAATATCCTAGCCTAGCTATCAATGTCCCTATCAAATGAGCAGCAGCTACACTTTCCCTCCTCTATCTAAGAATGCAGCTTCAGAATGAATCTAAAATGGGTGCTGTACAGGAGGTGGGAGGGTCTGGAAGGGAGGGTCTGCTGCTAATTTGCTGGAATGTGTCTGCTGACCGTGAGGCACAGGGTCAAAGTTTGCTCAATGATGACGAATAGGGGGCGGATCAAACCGCGCATGTGTTCGCCCGCAGTGGCGAACGCGAACACGCTATGTTCGCCAGGAACTATTCGCCAGCGAACAGTTCAGTACATCACTAATGGTAGAGATTAGCAATAAATATGTCTAATAGTTGCTACTTAAAAAAAAACATGCAAAATGTAGCAAAGGAGATGTACAGTCTGGGATAATGACAGAAACAACAGATTGAATTAGAGTATCAGCAGGAAAAACATATATATATATATATATATATATATATATATATATATTAGTCCATAAGGTATTAACCTGAATGTTATTAACCTGAATGTTAAGACAGGGTAACTCGAGGTGTCACATGGGAATTCTATCGACAGTACTAAACTGTGCCTTCATGGGCACCTAATTTAAAGTCCTGACTGACAAGCCTTAGTATCTGGCTGTCTAAGGGTTAAAGAGATCCTAAGCTGTGCCTTCAAGGGCACCTGTTCGCTGTAATATCCAGTATTATATACTATCTGCTATCTTTAAGTTAGATTTGTCAGCTAAAGATAATTAAGCTCCAGACGTGGATGAGGTAATTCTGATCAGGTAATACTGACTCACAAGCAGGATGGGTGTACTCAAATCTCCTATCAAAGATCATCCACTAAAGCGGTAAAGTGCCGTTGAGGGGGAGATTACTGTTTAGAGCAGTGGTAGTCAACCTTTTTCTACCTACCGCCCACTAATGCATCTTTTTGGTTGAAAAAATTTCCTTACCGCCCACCAGTTTTCGCGCAAATGCAGAATATTTTTAAGAAAGGAGGGTGTTTTAAAAAAAATAAATGTACGTACATTTATCTTTTTATTTTTACTTAATGCAGGTTTATAAGGTTTTTAACTTTATAAAGTTTAATGAGAAAACAATAAAGTAAATTGAAATTACCTTTACTAGTGATTAATGAGATCCTTGAGGTTGATGCTGCGAGACTAAATATTTGATATCTGGTTCGATTTTCGTAAGGAACAAACGAAGGTCTCTTTCAGTGATATTCAGACGACTTCTCTGTTTGCGCATAATATGATTTCTCATTTGTGCGTCAGCTCATCTCCTCTCCCTCCTCAATTCCCCTCCCCACCTTTTTTACCCCTTTTTTCTATTTTTTAACCGTCCTTATAGCAATGCCCAGTAGGAAGGCTGAGCTAGGTAGCCCACTTACTATAGTCCACTATAACAGACAGGCACACATACAGACACACATAAAAGACACACATACAAGACACATACAGACACACACACACACACAAGACACACATACATACACACACATACAGACACACACATACGACACACACACACACACACACAAGACACACACATACAAGACACACACACACAAGACACACGGGACACACATACATACACACACAAAGACACAGACAGGCACACATACATACAAACAGACAGGCACACACACATGCAGACACACACATACGACATACATAGACACACACACATGCAGACACACAAGACACACATACAATGACACATACATACAAAGACAAGACACACATACATACAGACAAAGACAAGACACACATACATACAGACACACACACACACACACATATATACAGACAGACACATACACACACACAAGACATACATACAAAGACACATACAGACACACACACAAGACATACAAAGACACACACACACACAAACACACACACACACATTATATTTAAGTCACCCTCCTGTTTCCTACCTTTAAGGTGCAGGAGGGTGACTTTTCCTGGGGTCCAGTGGTGGCTCAGGTGGATGGGAGTCAGAGTTCCCACTCTGACTCCCTCTGCTTCCTCCCGCGCGGCTCTCAGTTTTAGCTGGGAGGAGTGACCGGGGAATCACTTCCTCCCAGCTCTGATGTCATCACAGGGGGCCCGGTCGCGCTGTTAAAGCGCCCAGCGCTGACCGGGCCCCCTTACAATCCGCATCCATCGGGTGGCCCTGACAGCATGGGCCACCCGATGGACACTTTGGAAGGCGGCCCCGGCGGTTTACCGCGCGGGCCGGAGCCGCAAATGGTCACAGCGGTACTCCGTCGCACGGGTACCGCCGGCTCGCACCCGCCCGCCCGCACTATCAACCTGGAAATCCCTACCGCCCACCTGGACTCCTAAAACGCCCACTAGTGGGCGGTAGGGACCAGGTTGACGACCCATGGTTTAGAGGGAGCCAACGTGGGTGAGCTTCTGACTCTTTTTTTCTCTTTTTCCTTGAGGGTCTATCAATTATATTTAATCTGCAAGATAGAACCTTCTCTTTCTTTTTCACAGTGTGATACTTACAGATATACCTTCTTTTTAAATATAACAATAAAAACATGTTTTATATTTCATTTTTATCTCTCTGGTATATATCTGTAGGCTAAGTTTTGCATTGTAGAACTAAGTGCAAAAGGTACACTGCACTCAGACCACTTCAATTAGCTGAAGTGGTCTGGGTGCCTACAGTGTCCCTTTAATTTCATATCTTAAACTCCTGCTCGCCCTAGATTTATGGGATATTTTCATACGAGTTCTGCCACTGAAATGCCTCCTTAGGCTGGCTAGCTGTACTACTTAAAGGAACACTATAGTCACCTAAATTACTTTAGCTAAATAAAGCAGTTTTAGTGTATAGATCATTCCCCTGCAATTTCACTGCTCAATTCACTGCCATTTAGGAGTTAAATCACTTTGTTTCTGTTTATGCAGCCCTAGCCACACCTCCCCTGGCTATGATTGACAGAGCCTGCATGGAAAAAAAAACTGGTTTCACTTTCAAACAGATGTAATTTACCTTAAATAATTGTATCTCAATCTCTAAATTGAACTTTAATCACATACAGGAGGCTCTTGCCGGGTCTAGCAAGCTATTAACATAGCAGGGGATAAGAAAATCTTAATTAAACAGAACTTGCAATAAAGAAAGCCTAAATAGGGCTCTCTTTACAGGAAGTGTTTATCCCCTTAAGGACAGAGCTTCGGAAGCTTGTCTTTCACTTTGTGACAACGGCATTTTTTGCATTTTTTGCTGTTTGCGTTCAACTGCAATTTGCATTTGACTAATTTATTGCACCGACAAATATTATATACCGTTTTTTAAAGGACAGAAAGGGCTTTCATTTGATGTAACATATATATATATATACATGCTTATTTATTATAAGAAAAATGCAAAAAAAAAGAAAAAATTAGATTTTTTTTTACAGTTTTTGCAATAATAATGTGTGCCTAATTAGTGCAGGTTAAGGAAAGTAATTAAAAATAAATTCATTTAGTTGTTCTGATTTACAGAATATATAATGTGTCTGTGATTTTCAGTTTTTTTTGGTAGTTACAGGTCACAAAGCACAAGGAGTAAAATAAACTTTTAATATGGAGCGATTTTAGAATTTGGTATGTTTGTCTTGTAAGCTTTATAGCCATAAAAGAAAACAAAATTGCCACACAAAAGTATATATTTATATAAAGTAGACACCACAGGCTATTTACCTAAGGTTGTTTTGACACTTTCTACGTAGCCATTTTACTGCCAACCTCTGCTAAATATTGGAGTAAAATTGTGTTTTTTGGGGGTTTTCGCACACAAACTTATAACAAAGAACTTCTCATGTGTATTTTGTAAAGTTGGTGTGTGCTATTCCTGTACAAAGTTTTATTATGTGTTCAGTTACTTCTGCTGAGTACAACGGTACCCCCATTGTATGTCTTTGGCACTATTTCGTGAAGCTACAGTGCCATATAGGAGACCTGTCCTTTTCAGTATTCACAGTAGAATTTTGAGAGACGGATTTAATGAGCCTATGCTTCCATTTGGGGTATTATAACAGTTTGACTGTTCAAAAAAAACCCACAAAGGCCTACCATTTGTAAAAGTAGACACCCCAGGGTATCTCATAAGGTGCATATTGTGCCTTAACATGCCCCCATTTTTTTACCATTACATGCCAAAGAATGTGGTAAAAAATTATTTTGTGCATTTTTTACATACGGATTGCATTTTTGCTGGGCATTTTGTATATTTCATATGTGCCACTAAGTTCAAACCCCCCAAATTATGCTCAGCTAAGTCTTCTGAGTAAAAGGACACCCCCATTGTATGTCTATGGCACTATTTCGTGAAGCTACAGTGCCATACAGGAGACCTGTCCTTTTCAGTATTCACAGTAGAATTTCGAGAGACGGATTTAATGAGCCTATGCTTCCATTTGGGTTATTATAACAGTTTGACTGTTCAAAAAAACCCCACAAAGGCCTACCATTTGTAAAAGTAGACACCCCAGGGTATCTCATAAGGTGCATATTGTGCCTTAACATGCCCCCATTTTTTTACCATTACATGCCAAAGTATGTGGTAAAAAATAATTTTGTGCATTTTTTACATACGGATTGCATTTTTGCTGGGCATTTTGTATATTTCATATGTGCCACTAAGTTCAAACCCCCCAAATTATGCTCAGCTAAGTCTTCTGAGTAAAAGGACACCCCCATTGTATGTCTATGGCACTATTTCGTGAAGCTACAGTGCCATATAGGAGACCAAGCCATATCAGTTTTTACCGAACTTTGAATTTTGACGCCGGGCCTAAGTGCAACTTCCAAGCATCTTCGCAGGTTTTAAATTCAAACTACCCCACAAAGGCCTACCATTTCTTAAAGTAGACACCCCAGGGTATTTCAAAAGGCATATTTTGAACCTTAGCGTGGGATCATTTTTCTGCTAGCTTGTACCAGGTGTAGTGGTAATCGTTTTTTTCTGCCTTTTTGACACACAAAGTGAGTTTGCACAGTATATTTTGCAAACCATATGTGTACTACCACTGTATAATACTTCATATGTTGCTCCGCTATGTCTGCTGAGTACAAAAATACCCCCGTATGTACCTTTGCCAGGTATATGTGGACATCGGAGGGGCACATTTGGGACACAGCCATTCCATTTTTTTTTCCAACTTTCCATTTTTACGCTGTGCCCATGTCCCATTTTAGAGTATTTTACCAGGCTATATAATCCAAATACCCCATAAAGCCATACCATTTCTTAAAGAAGACATCCCAGGGTATTTCAAAAGGCATATTTTGAACCTTAGCGTGGGATCATTTTTCCGCTAGCTTGTACCAGGTGTAGTGGTAATGAGCGTTATTAAATGTATTTTTTTACTTTTTAAAACTTTTTTTACTTTTTAAAACTATTTTTTAAACTTTTGTTTTGCTTATTAATTTTTTTAAAGTTTCCTAAACTTTCGTAAAACTTTTTTTTACAGATTTAACATTTTTCTAAGCTTTTTTTTTACGTTAACCCCTAACTAGCAGTAAGCAGCACTAACAGTAAATTCCCCATTTTTCCCATAACTCCCACCCACCCCAGCTAGCAAAATATTTAATTATACAATATTTAAATTAGTTAATTAAATAAATTTAACCCCTGAGGGTTAAAAAAAAAATAAAAGTTAATCGTCAGGGGTTAAAAAAAATTAGATCACAGTATAAAACTGTGATCTGTATTTTGATCACTGTAGGCAGTGATCGACTGGCAGGGAAGGGGTTAATTTTTATTTGGACTGGGTAAAGGGTTTATTTTTTTACATTTTTTACTTAAACGTTATTAAAACTTTTTTTAACTTAATTTTTTAACTTTTTAAAGCTTATTTTTAAACTTTTTTTTAACGTTAACCCCTAGTTAGCCTAATACTAAATCCCCCAATTCCCCACTAACTTCCACCCTCCCCAGCTAGCTAAATTTATAACTTTAAAAAAATTAAATTAATTAATAAAATAAATTTAACCCCTGAGGGTTAAAAAAATAATAATTAACCCTCAGGGGTTAAAAAAAAAATCAGATCATAGTAAAATGTAATCCCTGCCAATTGATCACTGTAGTCAGTGATCAATTGGCAGGGAAGGGGTTAATTTTATATGAAAATGGGTAAAGGGGGGGTAAAGGGGGGTGGGATTTTAATTTAAACTTTATTTTTTTGTCACCAGGGGGCAGGATCACTGAAGATCCGGCTCCCTGCACTTCACACAGAACCAGGAAGTGCAGGGAGGCGGAGGTGAGTATAGAGAGCACATGTGCCCGCTCTGGCATGCTGTCAGAGCGGGCACATGTACTCTGACAGCCCGATCCGGTGCTCCCGGTCTGCCTCTAATGCAGAGGCAGACCGGAGCACCATTAACCCCACGATCGCCGCGATTGTGGCGATCTGGGGTTAATTTTAACGGGTGACGGACGAGGTCCGTCACTCGTCGTTAAGGCAATCCCCTGAGTGACGGACCTCGTCCGTCACTCGTCGTTAAGGGGTTATGGAAGGCTGTGCAAGTCACATGCAGGGAGGTGTGACTAGGGTTCATAAACAAAGCAATTTAACTCCTAAATGGCAGAGGATTGAGCAGTGAGGCTGCAGGGGCATGTTCTATACACCAAAACTGCTTCATTAAGGTAAAGTTGTTCAGGTGACTATAGTGTCCCTTTAACTATATACTATAACCCCCAATGGTGTAAAGCACTGCACGCGCCAATTCAAACAGACACTGTCTGGGGTGCTGAACAGACCCAACAGATAGAAAATCGAATATAAGGATCTGGGCCTAGGCTTGAGAAAGACTCTACTATTATATAGCCAATACTTAACTGCTGATGATCCTATAAAGTCTGCTTAAGGACCACCCTATGTGTCCCAGGCCCTTATTTGTGTGTCACATATATTTAGGCGTGTGGGAGAGCAGTGCACCCTATTTTTGTTTAGGGGCAATTATGCAAGGCCTCCTAAGTGGAGTCACTGATGTATAGAGAAGGAGCTTACCTACTGTGGTTAAAGCTCTAAAAGACATGAAAGAAACAAAAGTTTTTCCCAGGTGTGGACCTACTGGCAGTGCAGCACCAAGGCCCCAGCAGGTCAGGGCCCCCATCGACACCAGATATAGTCACAGGCACCATGAGGACCTTTTTTGGCCTTGCTGGCAGTTCCTGCCATAAAATACTGGGAAACATGGCTGCAGGGACACTTTTTTGATCTGTGCTTATTGGGGAATTATTTCTGACATTCCCATCGGGGCAACCATGTCGATCGAACCTGGGGCAACAGGATAATCACTCAAAATGAGTCTATCTTATAGAATTTGGGAAAACTGGGACATATATTACAGAATTCCCAGTGTCTCAAAGTAACGTACATTTAAACCTCAATAAATGTGCTTAGAAATCCATCTATGTAAATACAGCAATGTTCATGTTCTAAATGACTAATTTAGTAGCATAAGCTGTCATTAGTAAATCACTTTAATAAGTAAGTCACATTTCTCAGAATAGCCCAGTTCTGGTCCCATCACCAGTCACACCCCAGAATTAAAGGGTCCCTCATTGCCCATTGGGGGGTATCTTGGGAGATGTATCCTTGCAGTTAAGCTGTTTATTTTTTCCCTATTACAAACACTGGAGATGAACAGTTAAATCACAATAAAAGTAGTCCCAACCAGCTGAAATGTCAACGTTTGCAATATCACAGTATAGATATTAGAGTGCAACAACTGTTAGAGGGGCCTACAATGCCAGAGACCAGAATAGCATGGACGTGATTCTACTGCGCGTTCTAAGCGTTTTGGCCATTCCACGCTTCCGTTATTCTGCGCGGCACATGCGCAGTAGGAGTCTCGCTGCGCATGCGCGCTGTGTACTAGCTGGTATACCCGGTGCCCCTCCAGGTCTCGCCGTAGTAGCCCACCAGCCCTCACTCACACCCCGCAGGCTCGGTGCCTGGCAGCGGGTGCTATGGCTGATAACGATGACTTCTACGAGCAGCTGCGGCTGCAACAGCTGTGCCAGGAGCGTGAGGCTGCAGGGGGGCTGGAGCCCTTAACCTACAAGGACCCCAGTGATGGCACTGAGTATGAGTGGGACATGGATAAGAAGGCCTGGTTCCCCAAGGTGAGGGTTCGTGTCTCCTGGGCCACCCACATGTTCACAAGAGCAGTGTTACACCTGGGCGGCCCAGTATAACCAACTCATGGCTTATAAAAGCGGCATTACAAGCCATGGCACCTGGAGCTAGTCACATACTATTGGTATACACCCCCTATAAACCACAGGCACACACCTATGGCTAAGAGTGATCAGAGTTACCGTATGCAGCAATGGCATCCACACATTTTGGGGTTCTCTGTGTGTGTGTGTATATATGTATGTTAGTATACGCCTAGCACTAGTATATTTTTTTCCCAAATTTGGTAGAAATTACATATCTAGGCAGCAGTTGGTATTTGCATTAGCAGTCCTTAAATGGACACTCCAGGCACCCAGACCACGTCTGCCCATTGGAGTGGTCTGGGTGCCAACTCCCACTACTCTTAACCCTGCAAGTGTAATAATTATCTTGCAGGGTTAACTCCATCTCTAGTGGCTGTCTACTAGACAGCCACTAGAGAGCACTTCCTGGATTATAGCACAGAAAACCTGTGCTAGAGCGTCGCTGTGTGAGGACCTCCAGCGTCGCTCAATTCTCCATAGGAAAGCATTGAAAAGCATTTTCAATGCTTTCCTATGGGGAGCTCTAATGCGCATGCGCGGCATTGCCGCGCATGAGCATTAGGTCTCCCCGGCCGGTGGGCAGGATCAGTCTCTCCCACCTGCCAACGTAATGCAGAGGAAGAAGCAGTGACGTGGGACATGTCGCTGACTCTGGTAAGTGACTGAAGGGGTTTTCACCCCTTCAGCAACCAGGGATTGGAAGGTGGGAGGGAGAGGTGACCTACAGTGCCAGGAAAACTGATTGTTTCCCTTTAATTACGCCCTTCTTCCTCAAAGTGGAACTATCGCATCTCTGGAAAGTGCGCCATTAAATACAACATTGAAGTCACCTACCAATTGGCTTTACTTTCTTTTTTTTATTTTCTTTTTTTATGATGCTCTGGTTCAAAGGGACACTCCAGCCACCATAACAACCTAATCGGAGTGAACTTGTTAAGGTACGATGAGGTCCCGGATGCCAGCTTTCCATCATTGCACAAAACAAAGTGAAAAAGATATGTACCTTTTTCAATCCATTTTGTGAATGGGATGCTGACACTCAGTCTTTCAGCGGACTCTGGGGTTAAACTGTTTGTCAGTGGTTTAACTTCTGAAGGTAAGTTGGTGCTGGGGACCTGCTTGCACCACATTGCCCGTGGTGTCCTGCACTAAAAGTTTTGCTTTCCTATAAAATCTTTATGGGGGACCCAACTAGACATTTTATAATTCTTTATTTTTGGTGCACAGCGAATTATACAGAAGCCTGCCTTGTCACGACAACAAGGGCGGGCACAATCGTAATAATACATTGTAACATTCATCATACAGTGGACGAGGCTTGCAAGAGACTGTTACATCATTGAGGACATTACGCACTTTTTTTCAATCTATGTAGTAGGGTTGTAGCCCCGATTTTGGAGTCGTTGCATACTAGCATATTTAGGTTATGTGATGGTAATCCTCTATCAGGTTGATTTGAGGCAGTATGTATGGGCTAGCTAGAGTGGGTGGATGCAGGGTTTTAACATTCTGGATGCTTGTTAGTAACGAGTGAGTGACGTGAGGGTGGTTGTAGAGTGTTGGTTTGTAGCTTCTTAGCTCATGAGGGTTGGGTGTGAGGTAGTCGTTTGGGTAGCCAAAGTGATGGAGTAGGTGGTGTCAGGAGGACTATTTGGTTCCCTAAAGAGGTAAGTGCCCCTAACCAAGAGGGTATCGGGGGGGGGGGGGGGGGGGAGAGGGGGGGTTGGACACCTCTGGTGGGTGTGCCTAATGTGTATGTACATTCGAGACAGGGCTTCAACTGCTCCCAGTAAGGCCTGGCCATGTAAAGAATGAGTACCAAAAGGGTAACGTGTTAGTATTTTGGCAACAGAGAG
Source organism: Pelobates fuscus (assembly GCF_036172605.1). Taxonomy (NCBI): domain Eukaryota; kingdom Metazoa; phylum Chordata; class Amphibia; order Anura; family Pelobatidae; genus Pelobates; species Pelobates fuscus. The sequence continues at coordinate 63,952,978 of NC_086325.1, read as the reverse complement.
AACTAAAGTGAAAAGTACAAATACAGGACATAGATGAACTGTTGCAGGTTGCTTCCAAACGTGGAGCGGTGTCTTCTCCCTGATCAGTCAGGTGGCTGGTGTGGGTCTTGGTGTGCTTCGTGGCACAAATGGTATTGCTGCTTCTGGGTCCCAGGCTTGGGTGAGAGGTGTAGTAGATGTGGCCGGTGTGGCGTCTGTAAGACCCAGAGCCTGGAGCAGCGCCTCTGCTTCAGATTCCGCTGAGAGCTTATGAACAGTTCCGTTATGGGATACAAGAAGAGATCTCGGCGTCCCCCATCGGTATGTTACTCCTGCTGAGCGTAGGTGGCTAGTGAGGGTTGCCAATGATTTACGCCACTGTAGCGTGGCCTTGGTAAGGTCCTGGAAGAATGTTAGATGCGAGTCCTCAAACAACAATGGAGTCTTGCCCTTCACTGCCGCCATGATGCAGCTTTTGTCTTGGGGTGACAAGCACCGAACAATTACATCGCCCGTGATTGGGGTCGAGGTCTTGGTGATGGTAGGTAGGCGGTACAGTCCAGCCATGATGAACTTTTTGGCTAGGGCCGCAGGTAATAATAGAGTGGCAATGAGTCTCCTCATATAGTGGGGTAATTCCTCCGTTGTGATCGTGGGGGGTACCCCTCTGATTTTCACATTGTTGCGGCGGTGTCTGTCTTCTTGCGTGGTTATTTGTAGCACCATGTTGTGCTGTGCATTTTAGAGTTGGTGCATTGCGCTTTGCGTATTTTTCCCATGTCCCCTTCAGCAGCAGTCGTCTTCTCACTGATCTGTCTTATGCTTGATTTTAGGGTAGCCATGTCTGCAGTGAGGAGCCTCTGTATTTCTAGCAGTGTATTCTGCATGTTATGGAGGTCCTGCTTTGTGGCAGGGGCTGTCCCCCCAGGGATGTCTGTGCTTCCCCTTGTGTTGCTGGTGGCGGGTTGGGGGTCACGCTTGGCATATTTGGAGTTGTTGGGAGGTTTGGGCCTTCAGGGCTGTCTGTGGTCGCCATTTTGGTCGGTACTTGCCTCATGAAAGTGCCGATGTCCCGCTGCTCTGCGTTGTTGCCAGGCTGTGACTTCTGGGATCTGCGTCCCATTGCTGGCGGTAGGTGTGTGTGCTGGAATGCGGCAGTCAGGCGTGTCAGCAGCACTGTACAGGCTCCGGTTGCAGAGGAGCCCCTCGAGGTACGCGGGTGCCTGTAAGTAGCAGGCCCCAGACCTGCGTTTCGACTTCCCCTGCTTTGGGGGGTATAGGAAAGGCATCAATGGATGCTGCAGATGGTCCCCAGTCCGTTCCCACAGGTTTTGGAGCCGGATGGGTCTTTTAAGCAGAGGGATTATGCTGGATTTTAGTGCCCGGTCGGGAGCTACCAGAAATGACGTCTCTCCTGTTTCGCGGTTAGGCTCCGCCCCCCAACTAGACATTTTAATACCGATTCCATATAAAATGGTGTATCTTACAAAGTTTAGTATTAATCTCATTCAACAACTGGAGCAGAAAGTGCACTTTAAAGTAAAACTTAAAGACTTCATGCATTAGATAAAATAGTATGAATCTCTAACTAGGTGCCAATAATTAGGTGCAATATTTTTCTTTGTACTCGTTTTAATGATACATGAAAGTTTAGTACAGTACTACTTTAGTAACAATTGACAGTGTTGAAAGAACACTTTAAGCAACATAACTCCTACAGCGCACTTGAAGTGTTTTAAAAGTATTCCTTTTTATACTGTAAAGTTTTGCTTTAGTTGTACAAAGCTTTCTATTGTTTCCTATGTATCATTAAAGGTACACTATATCCACCCAAACCACTTCATCTGAACTGGTCTGGGTGCAGTGCCGATGTCTGTTTAACTCTGCAATGTAAAGAGAAACTGCAGTGATTACATTGCAGGGTTAACTCCACCTTTAGCGGCAGTCTTCCAGACAGCCACTATAGGTGCTTCCGGATCCCTAGTAGAGTTTTACTCTGCTATGCGACATTGGATGTCCACAGACTTTGCATGAGGATGTCTAACAACTTGCATGTTCCTCATAGGAAAGCATTGATTCAATACAATTCAATGGGCGCGTGGTGGTCGCTGTGCATGCGCATTAGGCCCCATCACGGGAGGAGGATACCTAGCCAGAGGGTGCCTCGGCACTGGAAAAACCTATAAGGTTAAAAGGGGGTTCGACACACTTTACTTGTCGAATGTTGGGGGGACCTACAAAACTAGGGACAGGGACACTATAGCATTAGGGATACAGGTTTGTATTTCTAACGCTATAGTGTTCCTTTTACATAAGTACAAAGAAAAATATTGTACCTAATTTGGGGCTCCTAGTTAGATTCATGCATGAAAATAAAGTTGGTTAAATTATTTCACATACATTTTAATCCATGTAGTTTTATTTTAATATTATTGTGTGATTCTTTATTTTTTTTTATTTTTTGTAACTAGATAACAGAGGATTTCTTGGCATTGTACCATGCAAATTATGGCATACATACAGAAAATGCAGATGATTCTACTACTGCCAATGTATCTACCAAAACTCAGAAGTCTGGTACCCCCAAGGGACCTAAAGGTGTACAAATACCTACGAAAGAAAAGATTCAGACGGAAGCAGCTGAACAAAAAGGAAAGGGAGAAAAACGCAAGCAAGATCAAGGTGAGAATGTAGTGTGCTAAACATTGTGAAAAGGCGTTTTTTAAAGGTATTTATTTGATCAGATATGTTGCATAGTTACATGACTCAAGGTGGCACTGTCGGGTCTCCATCTTCTATTAATATATATGAACTTTATGAAATAAATCATATATTGCTTTGGAATGTTACTGAAATTCCAGCGCAATCAAAAATATATATATATAAGACAAAGTAGGAGTCTCTTGTACTTGCGCTCTCGGCATGGTACTGTATGTTGGAGGCCAGCTAAATAGGCTGTCAGTCAGCTCGGCATGCTTGATGCTAGGCGGACTTGCCCCTTCAGTTGGCATGCCTTCCATTAAGGGCATCGCCAGTGATGCGAGTCTGGTGATGCCCACCTATCCCGATCTAGGAGGTATGTGAAAATACAAAGGTGACGTGGTATATTTATCAGTAAAGGAAGATGGTGATACTAAGAATGAAAAGCCTTCTCTTTTATCTCTTGGTTGGTGTTTTTTGCATGAGCAGAGACTCTACAAGTGTTGGTGTTATTCCACATGTTTAATAAACATTATAAAATTAATAGATATACCACTGCTTTTATCTTATTAACAGGGACTAATGAAAATGTTAAGAAAATTGGGCAGACTTGATGGACTGAATGGTTCTTATCTACTGTCACATTCTATGTTTCTATCAAGGCTCAAAAGTAAACAGATGTACAGATACCAAACTATTTTGTATCTGATATTAGCTTGCATTTTAGTTTTTCAGTTCATTTACAAGACAAATTGACATTTTGTACAATAGGTGACAGAAACATGCAATTGCATTTTTATTATAATATAAATGTTATTTTTTAAGATGTTATTTATATACTCATTACATCTGCTCTCCATTTTCTCTGCTGAATATGTTGCAGTTTTATGAAAACTTTCTTCTTTAGTGTTCCTTAATCATTCCTCTTGTTTGGCCATTTGTTGACCTGTGGCCCTTCACTTATTTGCCTCTTCTCAAGTCACATCTGAGAATTTAAACAGATGGTTTACATGGTCCAAAACCAAATATTTGTGTAGTGTACACACACTGTACAAGTTCCCATATCCCTTCACAGACTACTTTTATTGATTGAGCCTGAGGTACCATTTTTAAAACTGTTGCCCAAAATTGTACCACATCGTCAAGGTGGGTTCTTACCATCATTATAAAGAGGCAAACTTACACCGATCAGCCACAACATTAAAGTCATCAGCCTAATATCGTGTAGGTACCCCTTGTGTCGCCAGAACAGCTCTGAAAGGTTAAAGCATGAACTACACAATACCTCGGAATGTGTTCCGTGGCATCTGGCACCATTTAATTAGTGTCAGGATGGACCAGTGGCCCAACACGCAGAATTAAGTAAAACACGTAACAAATATTACTTATTATCGGGCCTTAGAATTGCCACAATTAACGTAATAGAATAAACAGTAAGGAATACATACGCAAAGAACAAAGCCAAAGGGTCAGAGATACCAGAAATACGGGAAGTCAAGCCAAGATCAAAAAACAATAATCCGAATCAGGAATGTGCTCTCGGATAACCAACAGGATGGAAACCACAACAGGGCACTGAACAACTGCAGGTTTGGGTTTAAATAACCCAGTAAATCCTGCTATTGGCTAATTTGGGTCCCATGACCCTATGGAGCTGCCAGCAGGGGAACTGTCGGGCAGTCCCCAAGGCTGCTAAAAAGTAAAAATAAAATTTGTGTGTATATATGTATATATATATATATATATATATATATATATATATATATATATATATATGTATGCACACACACAGATACTTTAATAAATGTCAGCATGTATAGTGTGTGTGTGTGTGTATATATATATATATATATATATATAATATATATATATATAGTGTGTATGAAAAGGAGTCCTTGCACTCAAGCCAAATATATCAAAAAGTACTTTGCCAGGTGCCAGCCAAGGTTCACTTATCCAGAGAAAAACAATACATAGGGCTGCACTCACAGTTGGAGATTAAAATCTTCAATGCTTTATTTCTTTCATTTAAAAAAAATAGATCGACGTTTCAGTCCAGCTTGTGGACTTTCCTCAGGATCAAGACACATCAAGATACATCAGGTAACCTGTCCTGATGAAAGCTCCTGATGAGCTTTCATCAGGACAGGTTACCTGATGTATCTTGATGTGTCTTGATCCTGAGGAAAGTCCACAAGCTGGACTGAAACGTCGATCTATTTTTTTTAAATGAAAGAAATAAAGCATTGAAGATTTTAATTATATATATATATATATAATATACACACACCTATACATGGGTGGTATCACTGTGCTCGGGAGATGTTGCTGAACACATATTGGGGTGTTCTTTGGCAGTAAGCCTTAACGTTCTTAGTACATGTATTCTTAAATTGCTATGTGTGTCAAAAAAATCACCAATTTAGTTGTGTTTTTTTTTTTGGCATAGATTGGTGGTAAAATGGTTGCTTGAAAAGAGTCAAAATACCTCAAGTTTAATATATTAAGTTGTGTTCTTTGAAACAAATATATACATGTGAAGGGTTATTCAGGGATTCCTGACAGATATCAGTATTACAATGTTTAATTTGGGGGGGAGGGAGGGGGGGGGGGGGGAAAGGTTTGGAAATAGCAAAGTGCTACTTGTACTTATTGCCCTATAACTTAAAAAACAAACAAAACAAAAACATGTTAACATTGGGTGTTTCTAAACTCAGGACAAGATTTAGAAAGATTTAGTATGGGTGTTTTTTGGCGTTTGTAGATGCATAACAGATTTTGGGGATCAAAGTTTGAAAAAGTGTGTTTTTCTTTTTTACGATTATTTTTTTTATAGTAAAGGATATTATGAAAATAATGGTATCTTTAGAAAGACCATTTAATGGTCAATCACATAGACTGTAACACCCACATCTATATTTCTACTAACTTCTTCATAGAACGCAATTAAGTTAGTTTTGCATGGCCTGTTTTTCATAAAACCATGTTGATTCCAGCTAATGGTATTGTTGCTCAAAATACATTTTTGAATATTATTACTTAACATTCCTTCAAATAATTTCCCATCCACAGATGTTAGGCTCACAAGTCCCATTAACGTCTCATGGACAGAGGGTTAGAGGTTATCCTTACCCCCATTGAATATAGTAGGAGCATTTTTATTTGCTCAGCAACTTCCTGATGGTGAATAAACTGACTTTTTTTTTTTTTTTTTTTAAAGGATCACTATAGTGTCAGAAAAACAAACTTGTTTTCCTGACACTGTCATCCTTAGGACCCCCCACCCTCAGGGTCCCCCTCCCTTGGTGCTGAAGGTTACTGACCTTAATCCAGCGCTGGTGACCTCTCCTCCCCTGCCGACGTCAGCTCCCGAGTGGAGCGGAATGCGCATACATGGCAAGAGCCGCACGCGCATTCAAACAGTCCATAGGAAAGCATTTCTCAATGCTTTCCTATGGACATTCTGCACGCTGGAAGCGATTTTTCGCATCCATCGTCGCAGAAGCGCCTTTAGCAGCTGTCAGGAAGACAGCCATTAGAGGTTGGATTAACCCTGCAATCTAAACATAGTTTCTCTGCTATGTTTACATCTGAAGGGTTAAAACCTGGGTGACTATAGTGTCCCTTTAAATTAATACAAACAGGAATACAAACATATATTTCTGACCTTATAGTGTTAAAATCACTATCCTGCCCCCCTAAATAAAGCAATATCTTACATTTATTGCAGTCTGCTGGCTCAGCCCCTGATCTACCTTCTTGGTTAACATCATCAGAAGTGATGATCACCACCAATGACAATGCTTTCCAATAGGAAAGCACTGGGTTGGCTGAGATTGCCAAACACCGCCCTGGCCATCAGCATCTCCTCACACAGAAGCATTGCATCAATGCATCTCATACAGAAGCATTGCATCAATGCATCTCATACAGAAGCATTGCATCAATGCATCTCATACAGAAGCATTGCATCAATGCATCTCATACAGAAGCATTGCATCAATGCATCTCATACAGAAGCATTGCATCAATGCATCTCATACAGAAGCATTGCACCAATGCATCTCACACAGAAGCATTGCACCAATGCATCTCACACAGAAGCATTGCACCAATGCATCTCACACAGAAGCATTGCACCAATGCATCTCACACAGAAGCATTGCACCAATGCATCTCACACAGAAGCATCGCACCAATGCATCTCACACAGAAGCATCGCACCAATGCATCTCACACAGAAGCATTGCACCAATGCATCTCACACAGAAGCATTGCACCAATGCATCTCACACAGAAGCATTGCACCGATGCATCTCGCACAGAAGCATTGCACCGATGCATCTCGCACAGAAGCATTGCACCGATGCATCTCGCACAGAAGCATTGCACCGATGCATCTCGCACAGAAGCATTGCACCGATGCATCTCGCACAGAAGCATTGCACCGATGCATCTCGCACAGAAGCATTGCACCGATGCATCTCGCACAGAAGCATTGCACCGATGCATCTCGCACAGAAGCATTGCACCGATGCATCTCGCACAGAAGCATTGCACCGATGCATCTCGCACAGAAGCATTGCACCGATGCATCTCGCACAGAAGCATTGCACCGATGCATCTCGCACAGAAGCATTGCACCGATGCATCTCGCACAGAAGCATTGCACCGATGCATCTCGCACAGAAGCATTGCACCAATGCATCTCGCACAGAAGCATTGCACCAATGCATCTCGCACAGAAGCATTGCACCAATGCATCTCGCACAGAAGCATTGCACCAATGCATCTCGCACAGAAGCATTGCACCAATGCATCTCGCACAGAAGCATTGCACCAATGCATCTCGCACAGAAGCATTGCACCAATGCATCTCGCACAGAAGCATTGCACCAATGCATCTCGCACAGAAGCATTGCACCAATGCATCTCGCACAGAAGCATTGCACCAATGCATCTCGCACAGAAGCATTGCACCAATGCATCTCGCACAGAAGCATTGCACCAATGCATCTCATACAGAAGCATTGCATCAATGCAAGTTCATTGTCTCCATGCGGAAGGTGGAGACAGCACTGCCTCAGGAAGCACCTCAAGTAGCTATCTACTTGGCTGTAATTTAAACACTACCTTTTCTCTGAAAAGACAGTGTTTAATGCAAGAAGCCTGCAGGCACCGACTATACTCACCAGAACAACTGCAGTACATGTAGTTGTTCTGGTGACTATAGTGTCCCTTTAATCCTGTTAGTTTATTGTTATCTATAAGTAATAAAGTGTGTGTGTGTGAAGGGTAGGTGGTGGGGGTCAGGAAGCACTGCAAACTGGATTGTCCCTATTATTTCAGTTATGTCTAAATGCTTGAACAAAGTAAAGGCCACTTTGGCATTTTAAATGCCATCTCTTTTCTGGATTACAAATAATGGAACATGTTTAACTATAGAGAAACTCTTTAATTCGGAATGTGTGCATTTTGTGACTTGTAGTGTTTTTCTGAAATTATGGAAATATTAGCTTTTAGTCTGTTACCAATAGATGGCGCTATGCTCAGTGCTATATTACCAATACAAGTAAAGCAAATCAAAATCCATCCTCTCTCAGGCTGGGTTATACACTAAAATCAGAATTACGAGATTCAAAGTGAATTTCAAAATAGCCAAATTAGGAAAATTCTCCAAATCAGCTGTTTTTATTCTGTCAGTTTTGTCTTAAAGGAATATTATACTGTTAGCAATACATAAATCTATTTGTAAAGGTATAGTGCCCTGCTTTCTGTTTTGGTGCTCGTCTAAATGCTTTCCCATAGGAACTTGCAGCTAAACACAGTGCTGCGCCAGTCAAATGTTCTCCTGCAGAATGGCAATGTTTTCAGTTGCATGGTTAAAACGACAGGTATATGGCACCCAGAACATTTCAATGAGATGGAGTGATCTGGGTACCAATAGTGTCACTTTAACATAGAAATTTACTTTGAATTCCTGACAGGTCTCAGTTTGGTAAATAGCCCAGTATACAGGGGTGCCGTGAGCTGACACCTACCCATAGTATCACACAGGTTTCCTTTCTCAATGTGCCTTGTTTAGTCTTGATGCTCTAAAATATGCATTCCTCCAGTTTTGGTGCTCCATGTCACTTGAAACTAATATACTGTACCAATTTAATACACTGCAAGGAAAGACCACCAGTGAACCGGCGTCTGGTTCATGGGCGCCCAATATTCATTAATGCATGTGGGGAGTGAAGACTAGCCCATCTGGTTCAATCATTCACAAGAGCTACTTTGGTTCTGAAATTGCTGAAACACTTGAAAACCTTGGGTCCTGGCATTCATGGGATATTACTTTGACGAAGACCATGTACACCCCTTCATAGCAGTGTTGTTCCCTGATGGCAGTGGCTTTTTTCAGCAGAATAATGCACCCTGCCAAACTGCAAAAATTGTTCAGGAATGGTTTGAGGAGCATGACAAAGAGTTCAAGGTGTTGCCTTGGCCTTCTAATTCCCCACCTCAAAACTTGCAGGATCTGCTGCTATTGTCTTGGTGCCAGATACCACAGGTCTCTGTGTCCATGCCTCAACACATCCGAGCTGTTTTGGCAGCACGAGGGGGACCTACATGATATTAGGCAGGTGGTTTTAATGTTATGGCTGATCAGTGTACATCCTAATGGAGCAATACACTAGTACAGAATGTATAATCAATTTCACATTACAATCTGATTAATATACAGAAGATGTATATCTTTTAATCCGTTAAATAAACGGCAAATGTTTTGGAAGGAAACATGCCAAAGTTGTTTTTAAAGGTGCTATTTCTAAACCAATATGTTCCTTGTCATAGGGCTGTGCTTGGGTCATTCTCTATGATTAATTCGATAAACACGTGACCCTGGAGGATTGTTTTGCTTTAGCAAGTAAATCAGAATTGCAATACTAAATTCCTTGGGAGTGAGTTATATTTACCACGTTACTCACTCTATCGGCTTAATGGCTTGGATTTTTATAGCTGTTAATGCTTTAAGATTTGAATTCCTGCCAATGACATAAGAAGAGTTTATATAATGATAGGTGGATTTGTGTTTGCATAAAAATTCTTGTGTTTAGTTATTCAATTTAAATATTTTGTTCATGCACATTTCGATCGAGGGTTGGGTATAACAGCAACACCTAAACAATTCTGTAGTCTTATTAATAGTTCTAATGTTTTTGCAGAGACACTATAGTCATTAAAACAACTTAAGCTTAATGAAGCAGTCACCAAAATAACTTTATCTTAATGAAGCAGTTTTGGTGTATAGCTCATGTTGAAGCCTCCCACTGTTCAATTTTCTGCCATTTAAGATTTAGTTTCTGTTTATGCAGCCCTAGCCACACATCCCTTGGCTGTGACTGACACAGACTGCATGAAAAAATCTTTCATCATATGTTAACTTGCATTATAAGTGTTTTATCTCCTGCTCTGTAAATTGAAATCTAGGCTCCTTCAATGTCTATCAACTATTAACAGTGCAGATTATAAGAAATGTCAAATGAAACACAATTTGCAGTAAAGGAAGTGTAGACATTAGATGTCTCTTTACAGGAAATATTTAGGAAAGCTGTGTAAGTCACATGCAAGAAGGTATTTCTAGGGCTGTATAAACATAGTGATGTGTTATGGTACTTTTTGAAAGTAAACCAAAATGTTCAAATGTCTATCTGTTCCTGTCCAAATCAGTAAAATTAAATTGCGTATATACGCTGAAGTAATTAAGTCTGACACGCAAGGTTCAGGTTAAAATAACTTCGAGAAAGTTTATTGGCAAGTGAAGTAAAAAGCGGGCGCGCAGGCCCTTTTAAGAGGCATTTTGCGTCATCATTGATTATTAGAATATCAGCAAATAAACATCATCAATTGGATTAATTGTTAAGTGACGGGGTTAGTGTCTTACCTATTGGTTCGTAAAATTAAGAGGTTAGTCCCGTGCCCACCCATCAGAGGTGGGATTATTCTGGACACGGGGGGGATAAGGGGGTCCTAAGCGTCATTTTACACGGTCAATAATATCAGACTTCATGTCCAGGTGCAAGGTCTCTTATGAATAGAACATTTCATTACTACTGTGTTCTGTGGCCTTCAAACTATACTATCTTACAAGTTCTAAGGAGTAGCCAGCAAGTCTTAAGGAGTACCCAGCACCTCCTGGCATTTGTCCTTGTAGGAAAACACAGTCTTTGTCTACTATATTAATTGGGTTGAGAAGTTCAGTCACGTAATGTAGTTTTAAAATGAACAAGTTAAGTCATGAGGACAAAATGGAGGATTTGAAGAAGTCAGGTTAGGAGGACAAAATGGAGGATTGTCACAATATAAGGTTAAAATGGAGTTAGTACAATAATTCAATACAAGTACAATAATAATTTTTAATAATTCCACATCAGTCCCCCCTATGAAATGTTAGATTCTAAGAGATAAAACTTTATTATGTTAGTATCAGAAGACGTGTTAACCCAAAGGCACAGAAACCCCGTGGCCGCTAGCTAGGTGTTAATGCAAAGTGCAAGTCTGTCCCTAGAACTGACCCTAATAGGCTAACTCATCCATCAGTATGGCTCTCGAACACTTCACACCCATGGGTGTCCCATGGCAGCTAACCCACCACTTCTCCGCACGGGGCCTTTACCATTCACTGACAGATGCTGTCCCTGAGCTAGTCCCTTCCTAGAATTCCTGCACTTTATCAACAAAAGGGAATGTTTGCAGCGGCAGACAGGGTGAATTGATGTCTTGGGACTCCTGGTCATCAACTTCGAGATGGGTGAAAGTGGGTGCCGCTTGGTCAACAGTCTTCATGAGGGATTTTCTCAGACATGGGAGGATACAACAAAAGAGAAGAGCAAAAACAAAAAGAAAAATTAGTATAGCCATACCAATCTGCATTAAAGCCTTTTGCCATCCTGTCATCCAACCAAACCATCTTTCCCAGGGGTCTTTTATCCCAGAATTCCTTTTTAACTCTTCAGACAGGTCATTTAATTTTTCTATGGCTAGTGTGACTTTACCATTAGGGCCTGTGTTTTCTGGGATGTAGGTACAACATGTCATGGTGTCGGGCAAAATTTTACAAACCCCTCCTTTTTCGGCTAAGATCATATCTAGGGCCATTCTATTCTGGAAAGTCATTTGGGATGTGGCCTGCAACTGTTCGGCCAACCCCTGGAGGGCGTCTCTGGTGTAATTAACAAAACGCTGTTGGTTATAATAAATGTAATTTATCCAATTTAAATTCTTGTTTGCGGTAACTATGGTAAAAATTGATTCAAATCCTGCGGCAACTTCATCCCTTGCTTTAAACTCATTGGGTACCCCCCTGGGCACTCCAATGGCATCGATATACACATGAGGATCAAAACTTCCTTTCACTGGGGCGTCACGTTTAACCTTAGTGTGGCTGGACTCATGGGTGTTGAGGTGTGTGTCAGAAATAATGTGTATAGGCATAATGGCCTTAGTCAAAGTACACTCCCCCCACCATTCCGTGTCCATTCTGGATCTTAGTTGTAAATCCCCACACAACCAGTAAATGTCTCCTAGTGACCTAGTGTGATGTTGCAGCAAGCGTACAGGGACAGTTCTGTATGTAGCACAATAACCTTTGGAAAAGTTACCTACAAATTTACCAATACCATCGTACATGGCATAGCAAGTGTAATTACCTTTATATACGGTAATACCATCAGGGGGTTTGACATCTTTGGCTAGAAGAGGATACTCCTTTGTCCATGCAATGCATATGGACCTGTTAAAATTATAGTGATAGGCAAAAAGGCTTAAAACACATTCTTCTATATCTACGGGTAGGATTAAAGGTACGGTACCCAGGTGAGGCCGGGCACCGCAACACACATAACATGCGGTTCTATTATGCTTATTGGCATTATATTTCATCCATTCTAACCATAAATTTACATCATTAAAACCTGTTTCAGCGGCCATGGTATCTTCAAAAGTGGGGTTAGCAATGGCCATCATGTCTTGAAAGGTCTGGATATGAGGTTTTAATGGGTTAGGGACCATATGGGTGGCCCCTTGCCACTCAGAAGAGTTGCACATATCTTTAAGGTAGAAATGCCCTAACTTTTTATAGGAACCCTTTTTCCAATACATTCCCATCACATACTGGTCTGCATCTGTTGGGCTTGGATGCTCAATATTAAGAATTAATTTCATTGGTGTACTCCCCCCAGGCTTTCTCAAAGTCATCCTCTGGAGGAGGGATCTACCATGATCATCTACTTTACATACGGCACTTTTTGGTTTGTAACCCCAGGCAGGCCCGGCATTCCATCCCGCCGCCCCCCAATGATCACAATTGTGCCCCCATTGTTTGTCAACTACACAAACATATGGGTCTTTCGAATGAGGGATATCTCTATAGATGCTCTGGATTTGTGGTGTGGGAAATGGGCATTCTACAATATCACAATAGTCAAAGGTATAAGTAGCCACCTGGGTGCACGATGAATTATACCAGAAGGTATACCCACTAATGTCTTTGGTAATGGCTACTTGCTGGGCCTTCATAAGGCTAATTAAGGAGAAGATGTACCAGAGATACATGTTTGTGCGATATTCGCTTCCTCTGGGGCAGGAGATTTCTTGCAGTGGGAAGCGTGGACCCAATTTGGTCTACCGGCCAATTTGACGGAGGTTGCGGTAATCAGGAGAACTTGGAATGGACCGTCAAATCTTGGTTCTAGGGTATTTTTCCGCACAAACTTCTTGACCAGGACCCAATCTCCGGGGAGTAGGTTATGGGAACCTGTATCCAATTCGGGATCTGGAATTGAAGAGAAAACTTGGGCATGTATTTTGTTTAGGACATTTGCAAGTTCAGTTACATAGTCTACTAAAACATCTGATTGGAGTTGCAACTGCTGCGGATAATAACAACCTAGTCTGGGTGCTGTCCCAAATAGAACCTCATATGGGGACAGTGAATGCTTCCCTCTAGGTGTGTGCCTAACACTAAATAGAGCTATTGGTAGGCTTTCTGGCCAGGGCATCTTTGTTTCTTGTGACATTTTTAACATTCTGGTTTTTAGAGTGCCATTCATGCGCTCCACTTTACCACTACTTTGTGGGTGGTAAGGGGTATGGAAGGCTAGAGTCACCCCTAGAGCAGTCCAAATTTCTTTATTCACAGTTGCTGTAAAGGCTGGGCCTTGATCACTCTCAATGACTTCTGGGAGTCCGAATCTACATACAATATCTGTAAGTAGGCGCTTTGCGGTTGTTTTTGCAGTGATATTGGCCACTGGGTAGGCTTCTGGCCAGCCTGAGAACATGTCCACTATTACTAGTGCATATTCATGGGGCCCACTCTTGGGCATTTGGATGTGGTCAATTTGAATTCGCTGGAAGGGGTACATGGGCTTTGCCAGGTGTTTCGCAGGCACCTTAATTGGTCTTCCTGGATTGCATTTTGCACAAATGACACAGGCCTTGCAAAAGCTATTGATCAATGTTGTGATTCCAGGTGCTTCATAATACTTCTGTATGAGGGCGGCCATCAATTCTTTTGACAGGTGTGCAGGCCCATGTGCCCATTGGACAACTGCTGGATACAAATTTCTGGGAAGGCAAAATTTGAGGTTGTTGTAATATATTCCGTCCTTTTGGACAGCTCCTTTCTTTTTCCATTTCTGGATTTCTTCAGGAGTGACTGCAGCTTGTTGTTCTTGTAAAATTCGCAAATCAGTAGGAAGAGTTTGCAGAGCAAAAATAGGGACTTCTTCTTCTTCTTGTCCGGACACTTCTTCATCCACTTCCTGCAGATCCCTGGCCGCTAGCTTAGCAGCCTGATCAGCCAAATGGTTGCCTCTTGCTTCATCTGTATCCAATTTCCCATGGGCCTTAACTTTCAAAACGGCCACTTCTTTGGGAAGTAGGAGGGCATCCATTAGCTCCTTGATTGCAGTGCTGTGTTTGACTGGTGTACCAGCGGTGGTAAGAAATCCTCTTGTCTTCCAAATTAGGCCGAAGTCATGTGCCACACCCAGAGCATATCTTGAATCTGTATAGATGTTGGCACGTTTTCCTTCGGAAATTCTGCATGCTGAAGTCAGAGCCTGTAATTCAGCTTCTTGCGCAGACATTGCTGGCGGTAAGGATGATGATTTGATGACTTCGTCTGTTGTGGTTACGGCATATCCTGTGTGATATGTTCCTCCTTCATCGGCATATCTTGATCCGTCCACAAACAGGGTAAAATCCGGATCCGGTAATGGATTCTCATGCACAGTTGGTAAGTGCACTGTTTCCATTTTCATCTGTTCAAAACAGTCATGAGGTGTTTCTGGGTCATAATCATTCTTTATGACCAGGTCTTGAAATTCCTTTTCCAGGAAATGGCGTGGCCATGCTTCTAGAAGGTCAGTTGTTGGGTATTTGGCAATACCATTTTCCTGTAGCTGTTCTTCATTCATGGTGGCCCATAGTTTTGCCATGGGCCCAAGATCTTTCCATGACCTTGTCTTCAACTTGGTAACAGGAATATGTGGGATAGCGGTATCCCAATGGCGGTAGAGGTAGTTGAGTTGTTGAGGTAGCTGGACCAAGACCATGCTATTACCTTCAGAGTCACAATAGAAGTCTTGTGCAGTGAGCTTTACATCGGTCCAGTGGTAAAGCTCATCTTCATAGCAAGGTTCGGGAGTAATGTTTGGCTTGTACCACATGGTACAGAAGGCGTAATCCGGGCCTTCACAAAGAGGTGTCTCATCTTCATAAAATGTCAAATGTGGATGCATGACTTTCTTGATACATCCACAGAGCAGATAAATGTAGGTTTCATCTGTGATAAATCCATAATAGATACCCCCCTCAGGGAGTGGAAGAAGAGTGGATGGATTAAGCACTTGACATCTTTGGATGGAAATGTTGTCAGGCAAAAGAAGATGACACTGTAGGCGCAGGTGTCTGGCCGGAGACACGTGCTTGAGCTGGACTTGGTTGATAATAGCAGAAATGTCATGAGGGGCTAGAACAACCAGAGGGTGGCCAAGGACCAGGTCCGAGGTTCTTTCTATGAGCTCTCTAGCAGCAAAAACAGCCCTGAGACAGGAAGGGGTCCCTCTGGCCACAATGTCCAGTTGACATGAGAAATATCCAATAGGCCTCTGACGGCCTCTTAAGTCATTAGTTTGGGTGAGAACTCCTGTTGCATGGCCTTGTCTTTCAGAGACAAATAATTTGAAAGGTTTGGAGTAGTCAGGTAGGCCCAAGGCAGGAGCTGAAGCAATGGCACGTTTTAAAGCATCGAAATTGTCCAGGGCTTCATTGGTCAGACAAAACGGGTCAGACTTAAGAGCGTCATAGAGAGGTTGCATAAGCAGAGAGGCTTCTGGGATCCATGCTCTGCAGTAGGAAATGAGGCCTAGGAAGGCATGAAGAGACTTTGAAGTCCTTGGAGGTGGAATGTCCAGAACAGCTCTTACCCGGTCCCGAGTAAGATGTCTGGTACCTTGAGATAGGCAATGTCCAAGGAAGATCACTGAAGATTGACAGAATTGTAGCTTGATGAGTGAAGCTTTGCATCCCTGTTCTGCCAAATAGGAAAGAAGACTGATTGAACACCTTTCAGTGGTGGGAATATCATCTCCACACAGCAGTAGATCATCCACATACTGAAGCAGGACAACTTCTGGGTGCTCAGCTTGCCATGGGTCAAGAATGGTACCCATGGCCTTTGCAAATTGACTTGGAGAATTTTGTGCCCCTTGGGGCATGACAGTCCAGGTATACTGTTGCATCTCATGAGTGAAAGCAAACCGGTATTGACAGGATGGGTCCAGTGGGACACTGAAAAAGGCATTGGCCAGGTCAATAACTGTGAAGAATTTTGCAGATGGTGGGACTCCAGAGAGCAGAGTATGGGGATTTGGTACAAGAGGGGTGTCCAGGACGGTAGCTTCATTAACAGCACGGAGATCCTGAACCATCCTGTACTTCTCTGGCTCACCCTTTGGAGTTTTCTTTTTCACAGGAAATAATGGGGTGTTGCATTCAGATTTACATTTCACCAGGGCACCCTTCTCCAAGAGTGCCTTGATGTGGACAGAAATAGCAGCAGACTGGGCTGGTTTTAACGGATATTGTGGTTTTCTTGGTAACTTAGCTCCTGGAATAAGCTTTACCACCACAGGGGGAACATTTAGGTGACCTATGTCCTCTGGGCCTGAGGACCATAACTTGGCGGGCACCTGTGTTTTTAATTCCTCTGGGAAATTGGACCTTAATTCTGCTGCTTCCTCACGGGGCTTTTCTAAATGCAGCATCAGAGGCAAGGAGCACAGGGCTGAGGTATCTGATACAGATAGAGGTGTGAACATTTCTACTTGCCCGTCTGGGGTGAAGGTGATGGATGCTTGCAGGCGTGAGAGGACATCAGCACCTAATAGGTTAATTGGGCATGTGGAGGATACCACAAAGCGAGCAAGCAGGCTAGAGCCAACTCGTAGTGGAGTTGTTAAAGGGCTATGTCTTGGCTGACCATCCACTCCAACGCAAGAGACATCAATATTGGACAGGAAGGATGGGTCTGGCAGGTCTTGTTCTCGCAGAACACTACGGGCTGCACCTGTGTCAACTAGAAATGTGGTGGGGTGGCCTTCAATGGGTAAAGTCACTGTGGCAAGTGGCCCCCCTTTGTCCCCTGTAGACACTGCCATGACAGGGGTCACAGACACAGGCTTGCCAATTTCCTATTCATCGGGTTCCTCAACTATTGGAACCTGTTTGGTGGCTTTGGGAGCCGGGGCAGGCTTGGGTGGTTTTCTGGGTTCCCTTTGCTCCCTTTTAGGTTCTGGACAGTCATTTCTAAAGTGTCCCTTTGCTCCACAATTAAAGCAATGTCCCCCCTCCTCCGGTCTGGGACCTCTTGGGGCTGGAGCGGAGCGGGATACCATGAGAGGAGCTGAAGTAGGTCTCCTTGGGGTCTGAACAGATTCCAAACCTCTAGCAACTAAAAGCAGGGTATCCAGGGGAACAACCTTATATTCAGGGCGTGCGGCAATGATTCCCTTGCGTATAGAGTCTTTAACGCCTTGGACAAACGCACCTGACAGCATTTGTGAATGAATTTTGTCAGTAAGATCAAATCCCAAGTCTGTGAACATTTGATACAGTCTTGCATGAAACCTTTCCACTGATTCTCCTTTATCTTGAATAACATCAGTAAGGCCAGCAGCCTGATCTGCAAGTTTATCCTTAGCCCATTCTCTTAATTGGGTGCAAAAGGTTACCCCGGAAGGGTAATCAACATCACTGGAAAGCAGATCTGTACTGAGGTGACGGGCCATGCTCGGCCAATATGCATCCCCCGCTTTAATAGCACAAATGCTCAGCAAATCACGCCATGCGGCGGAATAAGTCTTTTGAATTTGAACTATCCCTCGGTAGAAGGGCATAGGCTGTTTTTCTGGGTCAGGGAGTGATTTCATTAGAGCACTAGCTTGAGTGGGGTTGAAAGCAACATATTTAGGAGGGGCCTGTTCTCCCCGACCCTTGTGGCCAAAGGGGTCATCGATAGAACGATGAGTTGGGGCTCCCGCGGCAAGCTCCGATGAGACATGGGACACCCTGTCCATCTCGTCATCATCGAATTCTATGATATTGGCTCTTTTGCGTGGTGCAGGGCCCGCATGAGGTGAAAGGATCGGTGGTTGGGAACGAGCCCCAGATGCAGGGGTGGCTAGCGAGTCATAACCTGGGGATAGGTAGTCACCGGGGATTACCGGCATCAGGGCCGAACTGGGGGCCGCCATATTGGTGGCCGGAGAAGGTACTACATTAGGGTTAAGGGAAGAGGCGGCGGCCATGTTGGATGAGGGCACATCCGGGGCAGACTGTGCCGGACTGGGCATGACCGGAACCTGGGGGGTGGCTTGGGGAATGGGTAGTGGATATCCGGGATAGGGCAGGGCCATGGGATATGGGAAGGGGTAGGGCCAGGCTGGGGAGGGGAAGGAGGTGGGGTATTGAACTGGGGTGGAGATGGGAGGGAACGGAGAGGGATTGGTAGGGGTGGGTGTAGAGGGAGGAGCCGGGGCAAGGGTGGAGGAGGTGGTTAGTTGGGCGGAGGAAGAGGGGAGGGGATCATTAACGGAGAGAGAGTGTAGGGAAGGAATGGCAGGTGAAATTTTAGGGGGAGGTACAGCAGGTAGCGTAGGGATGGATGAGGATGATGGGAATGTTAGAGACGGGGAGGGGGAAAAGAAAGATCCATCAGAATTCAGGACCGGGCAGACAGGGGAGGTGACGGGATGGGTGTTAGGAGGATTGGGAGTGGGGAACATAGTCAGCTGGCTATCACCTACTGCTGACTGAACCTTGGGGATAGACGTCCCCTGGGCGCCACTTTGGGGCGCTGGCTGAGGGTAAACCCCAGCAACACAGTTATTATGATACACAAACAATTTCACACCTTTGTGATTTATCTCTTCCTCAACCCAACCTTCTAGCTGAATAGCCTTCGCTACTCTGTACCATGCTTCAGCAGTCTTTAATAAACCATTATCTGTAAGCTTGCCTTTCATTTCTGCCAGTAACTTGCGCCAACTTTCTGGTTGCAATCTTCCACCCGTTGGTACAGTAATTTTACATACTTTTGCAATCTTTTCAACACCTTTAACCATCTCCTCACCCTCTCTGTTTTCTACCAAATCACATGCTAACCAGCCCTTACTGGGCTTGCTTAAATCCTGTCCCATAATCCCTTTACCCCTATACCAGCGTCCTGGATATAGAGAGAGAGAGAGAAGACTGAACAAGAACGTCTACAATGCTCGACTGCCACCCGAGAACCGTGGGACTTTCTCAGGTGCGTCTTCCCAAAACGTAGACTAGTCACTGAATCCGCCTACCCGGGGTGGTAGACACGGATTGGAGCGAGGTGAGAAGTGTGTGACCAATCACTTCTCTTTTAAGAGGAATGGGAGTGGATAGTATAATAATATAGGAAGTGTAGAAAAGATGAAAGGCAAGGAAAATCCTTAGAGACAGACACAGGAGTTCATGAGACTCCTAATTAGACAAACAAGACAACAATACAATTGAAATACAGTGCATGCATCACAGTTCAAATGAAATCAACAATAATCCCTTTCCTTTACTCGTGTGCTTACTCCAAAGTCACCTCCCTCAACCCCGTAGTGTCTCCGCTCGGAGAACGACTTTCATAAGTCTCACTACCAGCGGCCACGGAAAACAACTGACACCGGTCCGAGTTCCGTCAGCCTCCCTCTACACAGCGGTCCACAAGGATGTGGCCACCTCTATCCTCACTCCCGTAGTGCCACTATAAAACCCACTTATAAGTCTCACTACCACGTGATGCGGAAAACAAGCAATGCCTACTTGAATCCCCCCAGGAAACAGAGTCCCCTACCACAAATAAACAGAAATACCATGTGTACAAAGAAGCTAGCTAGGCTCTCAAAGTGACACAAGAAGGATCACAGGAAATTATGAGTCTACACAAAATCCACAGTTCCAACACCCCTCTTTTTCCTTACAGCCACAGCCACGAGGCTCCTAAAAGAGGTAAACAGGCAAAGAAGACCCCCAGGAACGCATCCGCAGGTCAACCCCCCTTTTTCCTTACAACCACAACACCGTGGTTCCTAAAAGAGGTAAAACAGGCAACAGAAGACCCCCAGGAACGAATCCGCAGGTCCACCCCCCTTTATTCCAAAAGAGGTAAAATACAAACAGATAGACACACACACTGAAGACCCAGGCAAGTCCCCTCAGGTCCACCCCCCTTTATCCCAAAAAGGGGAAAACAAGCAAGACAGAACCCCAGGCAAATCCCCTGCAGGTCCACCCCCCCTTTATCTCAAAATGGGGAAACAGGCAAACAATTCAAACACAATTCAAACACACCCAGGCAACAGATAGACTAAAATGCAGGTAAACAAGTGAGTAACGAGACACCGGGCAAGATATTACCTGTCTTTGATGTCCTCCCGGGAAGCAGTCACAGACACGTGGACGGGTCAATCAAAGGGGCCGGAACGTACCGGTGGCTCTGCAGAAGTCTCTACCGTGTATCTGGAGGTGATCAATCTCCCTTCCTTCCCCCTGGATTCCTCCGTCCACCCTTGTCTTCCTTAGGACGGCTCACCGGCCGGACATAGCCCGATGCCCCACGTTGGGCGCCAAGTTGTTATGGTACTTTTTGAAAGTAAACCAAAATGTTCAAATGTCTATCTGTTCCTGTCCAAATCAGTAAAATTAAATTGCGTATATACGCTGAAGTAATTAAGTCTGACACGCAAGGTTCAGGTTAAAATAACTTCGAGAAAGTTTATTGGCAAGTGAAGTAAAAAGCGGGCGCGCAGGCCCTTTTAAGAGGCATTTTGCGTCATCATTGATTATTAGAATATCAGCAAATAAACATCATCAATTGGATTAATTGTTAAGTGACGGGGTTAGTGTCTTACCTATTGGTTCGTAAAATTAAGAGGTTAGTCCCGTGCCCACCCATCAGAGGTGGGATTATTCTGGACACGGGGGGGATAAGGGGGTCCAAAGCGTCATTTTACACGGTCAATAATATCAGACTTCATGTCCAGGTGCAAGGTCTCTTATGAATAGAACATTTCATTACTACTGTGTTCTGTGGCCTTCAAACTATACTATCTTACAAGTTCTAAGGAGTAGCCAGCAAGTCTTAAGGAGTACCCAGCACCTCCTGGCATTTGTCCTTGTAGGAAAACACAGTCTTTGTCTACTATATTAATTGGGTTGAGAAGTTCAGTCACGTAATGTAGTTTTAAAATGAACAAGTTAAGTCATGAGGACAAAATGGAGGATTTGAAGAAGTCAGGTTAGGAGGACAAAATGGAGGATTGTCACAATATAAGGTTAAAATGGAGTTAGTACAATAATTCAATACAAGTACAATAATAATTTTTAATAATTCCACATCAGATGTAACTCCTAAACGGCAGAGAAGTGAGCAGTGGGACTGCAGGGGCAAAACTGCTTCATTAAGCTAAAGTTGTTTTGGTGACTATAGTGTCCCTTTACTGATACGTCTGTGTATGTACTTTTCAATAGCATTGTATCAGTGGAGTGGAATCAAGTGTATTCCTTAGTTAATGAAATTCACATAACGTTATGTATTTGTCAACATTGGTAATCCAGTTTTGTCCAGACACAGTCAGGGCACATGGTGCAAACGTGGAGGAGAGCAGAAGCACCATAGCCATGACAGCGAGATGTAGTGGCTATAGTGCCAGGAGTGCCCTAGAGCCTCTTTCCCCAGTATAAGTAGTCAAACTGTTTTACATCTTGCCTTTTCCACCAGTGAGAACCAGAAGCTCCTCCATGGAGCTTAAATTAGCCAATTGGCTGAGAACACCAAACGATTGCTCTGTGCCATTGAGCTAAGTCGTGCACTGTCGGGCTTTGCTCTATGCAGAGCGCTTTTATAGATGAAGTGACTGGCGCCCGGTGGACCCCAGTTAAAATTGTAAAACCATTCTAGCGGTTATGGTGCTTGGAGTGTTAATTTAAAGTGAGTAGCAGATTAGAATGTTCCTATTTGTTTTTAAATCTTATTTTTCTGTGCACCATTATGCAGCAAAGATAAACCATATTGCTTGCTTCTTTGGGTATCTTGTTTGTACTAGAGAGTTTCCAAACTTCTATTCATAGATAATTTGTTACAGAATTGCTTAAAGGTAATAATAATAAAAAAAATAACAAATATATGTATATGTGTGTATTATGTATATGCTGGTGTGCAAAGGTTATTGGCTAGGAAAGTTGCCTTCAACATGGATGTGTCTAAGGTGGTAAATTCCTCGTTGATCTTTTCCTACCTGTTCTGCATATTAATGTGTAAGATAGTGTTTTTACAGTTTAACGTCTAAATATGATTTTATGAGCTATATTAATTTATGGTAATCTAAAATGATCAGCAACTTGAAGGACGATCTATTTAAATGTTTTATTTTTCAATGCGGCCTCATTTCTTTTTCAGGGTGGTTTAATGTAGAAGACCAGAGAAACACAAATGTCTATGTAACAGGTGGGTTAGTTTGTTGTGTGCTCAGATTATGTACATATAACTTACTAAATGCATTTTAAAGAAACATTTATTCTGTTCTTTGATTATTTCAGGGCTTCCTCTAGATTTAACCAATGACGAATTTGTACAGATAATGTCCAAATGTGGAATTATAATGCGAGATCCAATGACAGAGGAATATAAAGTAAAGCTGTATAAAGATAAGCAAGGGAATCTTAAAGGGGACGGTTTGTGCTGTTATCTCAAGGTCAGTAAATTAATCGCTCTTCTATTTGGTTATGAGAACTTTTAGCATTTTTGTATTTGTAAGATGTAGTCGATGCTTCACAGATGTAAGATACGGTCATCAACCAAATGTGTGAGTGCCAGTGTTGATATAGGCTGATATACAGGTATTTATGCTTATGGTAATGGGGAACTTGCCAACAAATAGATATATTACTTAAAGCGGCACTGTCATGCCGAACGTACCTTTCCTCAATCTCTTCCTCTTCTCCCCCTCTCTCAGGATCTGTTCTTCTTTTCTTCCTGTCTTCTTTAGTTTTCTTTAAAATCATAAGACAAAGTAGGGACTCTTTGCCTTATGGAGGTTTCCTCCGCTTGACCAGCGGAGGAGCAAAGTGTGCTTCATTTCCGCTGGTCAGAGCAATTTTCCCATAATTCTTACCTTTCCTCTGTGATCTCGTGATGCTTCCTGTCATTTTAGACGAAACTGCCGAATTGCGTTCTAGCTGAATGAGAACATTGTTTGTTTGTTTTAGAACGCAATTCGGCACTTTGTTCGTGTCGGAATTTCATTCGAATGAATTAAACTCCTATTCAATTTGTGCCGCGGCTGCATCTTGCAGCCACTTAGTAGATAACTCCCTAATTCCCACGGTATTAAGAGAGCTATCTACTAAAAGGCTGAAAGACCTAAATTGGCCTTTCAGCCAAATTTACTAATGCTAAGTAAAGATTACTTAGTATTAGTAAATTCAGCCCCTACTCGCTATACAGCCTGTGGCTGCTCACTGTAAAAAAATAAAATAAAAACCTATTGGCCCAACCCCTAAATGATGGGTGGGGGCCCTAAAGTAAAATAAGGGGAGAGACCTATTGTGTGCCCCCGGCCCCCACCCCTGAGCGGTGGGTGGGGGCCATAAAGATAATGAGAGGGGGGGGGACCTACTGTCCTCCCCCCGGCCCCCACCCCTGCACAGTGGGGGGGGGGGGAACTACTGTCCTCATCCCCCGGCCCCCACCCCGGCGGCGGTTGGGGGCATTAATGATAATGGGGGGGGGGGGCTACTGTCCTCCAACCCACCCCTGCGCAGTGGGTTGGGACCATAATGATAATGGGGGGGGGGGAGGTGGACGACCTACTGTCTGGCCCCCACCCCTGGGCGGCGGGTGGGGGCCATAATGATGATGAGGGGGGGGGGCCTTCCAAAGAACTTTCCCACAGAGCACTGTGATTGGATGGATTTCAAGCCCAGAGGTTGGGGTGAGGGGGGGGAAGGACAGTAGGTGTGTCCCCCCCCCCCCCCCTCATTATCACTGTTCAGTAGACATGCCCCTACTCGCGGTATGCTATTGACCCCCATAGAGTGAGGGGGGACATGGGGGGCTTATGAAGTGGCAGTGTCCCTGCCGCTTCTATCTTTACATATTACAAGGAAGGAGCTGCGTGCCGGTAGCTCCCTCCTTGTAATAAACTGAGCGAACAAACGAACACGGATACACAGTGTTAGTTTGTTCGTCTGATTTTTCTATTCATTCATTCATTCATTCGTCTGTCTGATGAATGAATGAATGAATAGATGAAATTCCTGTTCGCATGTCCAGGTGTTTCACTGGGCATGTGCGGGAATCTCACAGTCTGTCTAGAGTGGGCAGATGACGTGTCCCACAGGGACTTCATCTACCCACACAAAGATGGCAGCGCCCTGAATATAGATCGGGGGAGAACATAAAGATTAATAAAATTTAATATGGGGGGGCTTAGGGACATTTGGGGGTGACTAAGGGTTTAATTGGATGTACTGGAGGCAGGAGGGGGGTTTAAAAAAAAAAAAACGTGATTCAGCATGACAGTGCCGCTTTAAAGATCATATTTTGTCTGCCTCATCTAAGATGTTTGCTTTAATTGCAACTGGATCGGTGTGTCTGCCTCTGGTTTAGATTGTCATAGTTTTTCAATCCCTCAATAAATTTAAATCTTTAAAGGGACACTATAGTCACCTGAACAACTTTAGTTTAATGAAGCAGTTTTGTTGTATAGAACATGCCCCTGCAGCCTCACTGCTCAATCCTCTGCCATTTAGGAGTTAAATCCCTTTGTTTATGAACCCTAGTCACACCTGCCTGCATGTGACTTGCACAGCCTTCCATAAACACTTCCTGTAAAGAGAGCCCTATTTAGGCTTTCTTTATTGCAAGTTCTGTTTAATTAAGATTTTCTTATCCCCTGCTATGTTAATAGCTTGCTAGACCCTGCAAGAGCCTCCTGTATGTGATTAAAGTTCAATTTAGAGATTGAGATACCATTATTTAAGGTAAATTACATTTGTTTGAAAGTGAAACCAGTTTTTTTTTCATGCAGGCTCTGTCAATCATAGCCAGGGGAGGTGGGGCTAGGGCTGCATAAGCAGAAACAAAGTGATTTAACTCCTAAATGACAGTGAATTGAGCAGGGGAATGATCTATACACTAAAACTGCTTTATTTAGCTAAAGTAATTTAGGTGACTATAGTGTTCCTTTAATCTAGAATTTTGCACTAATTGAAAAAGTGAATTTTTTTTTATTGCTCCAGGACATCAGTAATTCCAAACGAACTGATGATTTTTCTTTTCCAATTTATTAAATGAAGAATACTGCCTTAATTCAAAATACACTATTATCCCCTCACTTCCTCCAACTCAAACTCTCGTAATTACTTTACCAAAAAGTTTGGTTTTCTTGCAGCATTAACAGTACAAAAGACATTCTAAATGTTAAATTTATATCAATCCCTTAAGGGGATACGCTAGTCATTATAACCACTACAGCACACTGAAGTTGTTATGGTACCAAGAATCTCTGGGTTCTCTCTGCCAGTAAGCTGTAAAAACCGTGTATGAATGGTTTGACAATTTACTTGCTGTGGCGGACGTCTGCAGTCCTTCTGGTATCAGCAGAAATAAAAAAGGACCATTGGGGTTTTACACTGCAAGGTAAGAGTCAAGCCAGTTGTAAATGGTTCGACAGATTATTGGTGCATGGTGCCTGGGGACTCAGGGCACCATAACCACTATAGTGTGCTGTAATGATTATGATGTCTAGAGTGTCCATTTAATGTCCAGTGATATCACATGTATGCCACGATAGAAAGGGATTTCCCTAACCCCTGGTTCTTTAGGGGTTAAGGCATTATTGACACTTTAATGGTGATCTGAGAAAGGGCAGCAGTCGTATAACACAAGAAAGAATGTATCTGAATACCGTAACATCAGAGGTATACATATCTCAGAGTGGATCTTGTATTAGATGTTAAAGGAACACTAAAGGGTCAGGAACACAAACATGTATTCCTCACCCTATAGTGCTAAACCCATCATTGAGATGGCATGCCCCCCTTCTATTCTCTGGCTGCTTAGAGGCTGCTTTTTATTTTCTTTTGTTTGTATGCATTTTATTAGATCTCTAGTCTATATTTTTTATTTATTTAAGTTCTAACATTTTTCTTCATCTTTTGCCCTTACAGAAAGAATCTGTGGGCCTGGCTCTGAAACTACTTGATGACTATGAGATAAGAGGATATAGGCTTCATGTTGAATGTGCAACATTTGAACTCAAGGGGGAGTATGATGCCACCAAGAAGAGAAAGAAATCCAAAGACTACAGGAAGAAGTTAACTATGCAGCAAAAGTGTGTAGTCTCAGCAGCATGCGCTGGTGGATCTAATTGACAGCTGTTTACAGTGCTACTAGTGCCATTCATGTAGTTAATTGGCAGATTTTGCCATTTAGTGTGTTTTTTATTTCTTTCCAAGATATTTATGTATCTATTTTGTGTTGCTGTTAGTTTGTTTACTTTGTTAACGGGTTACTCCAAAAATCATTGACTACAGGTGGCTTAAGTGATCATGATCGAATCGGATGCTAATCCTGCCCTGACTGTTTATTGGTTTAGAGCAGGCTTCCCCAATCTTCCGGCCCTCCAGATGTTGCTGAACTACAACTCCCATGATTCTATGAATGAAATAGGCTGAGCATCATGGGAGTTTTAGTTCAGTAACATCTGGAGGGCCGCAAGATTGGGGAAGCCTGGTTTAGAGCGTCAGCCGGGTGCTTTCAGCCAATGAATCTACGGAATTTGATGGCGCTATATAAATAATAAAATAATAATAATAAAAAATGGTTGCAAGAGGTTGCAAATAATTTTCAAATAATCCTATTAGGATGATTTTGGTAGAGGTATTTTATGGCACACATTTTGTGTAAAATATGGAAACTGTCTCCAACTGTGCATTGCAGTACTTCTATTTTTATATTTATATCATGTGTTCCTATATATATATATATATATATATATATATATATATATATATATATATATATATATTATACTTTTAAAATAGGGTTGTTTTACTCTTCCCCTCCTTGTTTTATTATTTTATTTTTTAGGCAATTGGACTGGAGACCTGAGAAGAAGGCAGAAGTAAGAAAGCGTTTTGAGCGAGTCATTATAATTAAAAACATGTTTCACCCAAGTGACTTTGAGGTGAGCAGATCTAGTGTCTTTATATAGAAAATGACTGTACTGTGCACTGTCAAATACATACTGGAGACAATTAATTAATTTTACTTACAAAATGCTGAGCTAGAGTTTTAGAAGTACCTTTCCATTGTCCTGAACTTGTATTTTGGATTTGTATTAGTGGGGGTTAAGTCCACTGGTTTTTTTTTTTTTAAATGTTTTAACACACGCACACATTTGGTGTGCTAGATCCTGCTGGTCACTATAGAATAAAATCGTTAATATGAAAACTTGACTACAACTTCAAAGTTATGGCCTACTGTCAAAGAAGATTATTTGAACATCATAGTTACACGATTACTTCTTTTGCTGGGCAGAACTCGCTGCAAATTACAGAAACCTTTAACTGTGTGTGTGTGTGTGTGTATTAATTTAAAAATAAAGAATAGGCCAACTACAGCCTGGAGTGCCCCCTATAATAGCCATAACAATGATGGCTAGCCTAAAGGCTGCACAGCGTGAGAAAACACCACAACAGAAATGTCACTTTATTTTCTTTTATGAGATACTTGCTGACTACTATTTTATATTGTGCTCAAGGGCTTTCTAATTTGGGGCCCAAGGACAAACGTGGCCTACTTAGAGTATTCCATAGCCTCCAGCCTGTGAGAGGTCTTTAAAAGGTTACAACCAGTATTTTGACATGGCCTTTAAATGTCATACAGTGTCCTAGAAATGATGGCTTGCTTCCAGAAAACAGAGTTCCCGACAAATCAGTTACAATCACAAACAATAAATATGTCCAACCTTTTATGTATTTAGTTAACATGCATGCCAGAATACGTCTATACATTTTCTCCATTGTTGCAGTTTAATTTTTATTTTTAGTTGTGTTCATGTTCGATATTTTATCTGGCTCATACATTCATGGTCACAGTGTATTATTAGAAATTGCCCCTTTAGTCATCATCATCGAATAGTATAGATCATTAAAAATGCAAATTCACTTGCAAATGCATTTTAGGCTGGTTTAAAATGCATGCAGTGTCATTTTTAGTATTCTAACAGGAAGCAATGTAATTGTTTCTCTTACACAAATGGCATCCTGACAGTTTTATCCCAGTTTTACAAGGAGTATTTATATTAATTGGGGCAACGGATGCCTTTCATTAACAAGACATATTTTGCACGATGACAGTGAAATGGCATTTCTGGATGTGCAAGTACTGGTCAAACCAGATTGCTTTATACTTATGCGAAACAAAGGAATGTGGGTAGGGCAACTTACTTAACCTCCAGTGCTGTTGCAACTGCTGGGGTTTTAGATCAGTGGCTGGATGCAGTAAATAGTGTCTGCCATGAGAGACGTAGAGCAATCACAAGTCCTTTATTAGTTTATATTGGCGCCTTCCTGTGTAATTTTCATATAAACGTACTAAGGATGTCCTGAAATATTTGCTTTTGGTCGTGACTGCTTTTGACATCTGCGAAAAACACAAAACGCTCCTTAAAAAAAGTCACTTCGCGTACAAACGGCTATCGTGGAGTGTATAATAGGTATCCATAACTTTATTTTTTACAACTATAAATGGCTTACAGTAATGGCGAAATCTCATGTGCGTCTTTTGGTTATTTTCAGAAAATGCTGCCATCTGCTTGTGTAAATTAATGCAGTATAGATAGTGAGAATTCATTATCTCTGTGTTTAATAGTAGGTGTTTAGAGGGTTTCTGCAGTAACTTTTTAGTAGATAAAAGAAATCACATTATTTTGTTCAGGTTTACTAGTCCCTCAATCCAATAATTGTATGGGTTATGGGTAATAGCTAAATATTGAGGTATTTTGTGTCCATTGCCAGCTACTTTGTTTTACCACTTTGCGGGCTGGATTTTACTAGATGACTTGAACTTAAAGGAACAATAGTGTCAGGAATACAGACCTGTATTCCTGACACCACAGTGTTTAACTATTTAGGTAATTCCATGGGAAAGGTGAGTTTACTTAAGTTTTTACCCACACCGCGCTGGTCCCGCCACAGCTGGCCACACCTCCTTTGCAGAGATCATCAATCTTGATTATCCCAGCCAATCTAGTGCTTTCCAATAGGAAAGCATTGGGAGCCTGTTGAGCATGCGTGGCAAAACGCTGTGCTTATCAGCATCTCTTCATAGAGATGCATTGAATCAAAGCATCTCTTTGGCAAACGTTCAAAGCGTTGGAAATGCTACAGGGCATGGAGACGCTGAACGCCAGTGCAGCACTGGACAAAGAAGCAACTCCAGTGGCCGAGTGACTGCCACTAGAGTTAGTCCTAGGCAGCAATATAAACAGTGTTTTTTTTTTTTTTTTCTTTCTCTGAAAAGGCAATGTTTACAGTGCTCAACCTGCAGGAACATGATAGACACCATAACCACCTCATTAGGCTGTAATGGTTGTGGTGGCTATAGTATCTCTTTAACTCTGGTAACTGAATAGCCGTCCTCTCATTGGCATCTTTGTTGTTCCATTGCTACCTTTTTCATACAGTTTTCTCAAACCAGTAATGGGCTGTGAGCATCTGTTGACTCCCTTCTCGTTTAAACGGAGTATCTGGTTGGCAGAAAAGCGGCAGAGTGGACAGGCGACATCTACACCACTCTGGGTTAATCTGTTTATAAACCGCCAGGCACCTTAACAACTTAATTTAATATGAAGCTGTTATGGTGCCCAGAGTGATCCTTAAATTATTTTTACTGGTACTACTAAAGGACTGGTGACGGTGCCTCATTTATTTTAATTAAATAATAAATGGCCAAATATTGAAATGTACCTGTTTCCATATTGAATTCCTCCTTTTGTTCTACTGAATTAAATAATAAATGGACAAATATTGAAATGTACGTGTTTCCATATTGAATTCCTCCATTTGTTCTACTGATGTATATTTTCAATCATTCATTGCCCATTTCCTCTTTCAGGAAGATCCCTTGGTGCTAAATGAAATTCGAGAAGATCTTCGGTCTGAATGCGAAAAGTTTGGACAAGTAAAGAAAGTCCTAATATTTGATGTAAGTAATACCAAACATGTGTAAGTTGGATGTTTCTTTACAATGAACCAAGAAAACAAATATATCACTGACTGGCCACGAAGGCAGAGGAATACTATAGTGTTAGTTATACCGTTTTTTTTATTCCTGTTTCTGTTGTGTCTGTGTGTGAAATGCCAAGCGCACTCACAGAATAAAAAACTAATTGACACAGATAAAATAATAAATATCAGTACAAGGCTATCTAGATCACATGCAAAGAAGAAAAAATAATACATGTAAACAAAGACAAGTGGCAAAGGGGAGTATAATCATTAAGATACAAGATGTATAAGGAAAGGATAGCTAAAAGGAAATAAAAAAAGGACAGTGTCCCTTTAAGAGTTAATGGATTAGATTGAAAAGTATACCATGAGCCAAAGTATCCCTTGATTTGTATTTATATAGTTACTCTGTTCTATGCATTTGCAAGCTGTAATTGTGCTTATTTGGGCTGTACTTGCCTGTCACCAGCATGACACATGTCATGGTTTCACATACTTAAATGAAAACTGATACCTAAAGTAAATTAGGTCATGTTTCAGAATTCTGCACTATTTTTTTTTTTTTTCTTTTCCTTGTAGACAAACTTTAATAGATGCATTTGGTTCTACACTAGAATGTTCTAGTGGTTCTGTGATCGTTTGGTCTACACTAGAATGTGTGTAATTAGTTTGCGCTGTTAATTTCAAGCATTGGGAGTGTATTTGTCTGTAAAGGCTACTCTTAGAGGACTACTGCTTTACATATGTAGTCAACACAAACATACTGGTGATTTGATGTCAAAATTATGTGATGCTGTGCTGTCTACATTTACAGTGTATATTTCCCATGATACACTACCAGACTTTGACCTGTCTGAGCATGATGAGAAATATTTTTGTAAAACATATGCTACATATTCTTCTTTGCATGTGATCTAGATATGTTTTACAAAAATATTTCTCATCATGCTCAGACAGGTCAAAGTCTGGTAGTGTATCATGGGAAATATATACGCTGTTAATGTAGACAGCACAGCATCACATCACTTTGACCTCAAATCATCAGTATTTTAGTGTTGACTACATATGTAAAGCAGTAGTCCTGTAGTGACTAAGAAAATAAGTTATTAGAAAAACAAAATCTTGTGTTTTATCAATATAATTACACCAGAGACACCCTGACGGAGTGGCCTCCGTGGCTTTCAGAGAGGTAGAAGAAAGTGATATGTGTATCCAGACTCTGAATGGAAGGTGGTTTGGTGGTCGTCAGCTGGTGGTTGAAGCGTGGGATGGCGTAACAGATTACCAGGTATTCTATATTTAACAGTACATAAAGGAGTCTATTTTGCAATGC
Source organism: Pelobates fuscus (assembly GCF_036172605.1). NCBI lineage: Eukaryota > Metazoa > Chordata > Amphibia > Anura > Pelobatidae > Pelobates > Pelobates fuscus. The sequence goes on along the minus strand of NC_086325.1, from coordinate 63,921,093 downwards.
ATATGTTCTGATTCACTGACTTTGGTGAGGACCAGTTGCATATTTCTAAATCTGGGTGCGCTTTTATGATATTTAAGGTTGCAAAAGTAGTTTGTTTAGGTTTGAAAGTTCTTTAAAATGTGATAAATACTACACTAACAGAGTTTGCAGGATCTGTTAAGCTGATAGTCTGGCTAATTTGAAGAAACCTTCCCCTATCCCCAACTCGACAGAAATAAATAGAACCCAAAGAAATGATGACAGGGCACTGAAAAGATTTGCATTTAATAAAATCCATGAATGACTGTTAATCCATCATATGTCATGAGGAGTCACTCTTTCCCATTGATGGGAGATGTAGTCAAACCCTGTGTGATTCAATAAGCGCTAAAAGGATTCTATAGTGTGTTAGGAATACAAATCTGTATTCCTAACACTAGTGCCCAATGGTCCCCTCTCGTGGCCCCATCTCTGGCAATAAAGAGTTAAAAAACCCTTTGGTCACCAGCGCTGATGTCCCTGGCTGCTAGATTGGTACTCCACGTCCTCCAAAGTCATCATGTGTAGGCGAGCACCTTGGGCCCTCCCCATGGGAAAGCATTGCCTCAAAGCTTTCCTATAGGGATTTCACACAGATGCTGAATGTCGTCATTCAGAGCGTGAGGAGGTCCAGTGTTTAATGGAGTCAAACTACGTTAGAATCCAGGAAGCACCTCTTTGCAGTCTTAGTCCTTCAAAGTAATCATTGCAGATTCTCAAGAACTGCAATGTTTTACATTGCAAGACTAATGGGGACTTAATTGCATATATAAGCTTGTAACTTGTGTCAGTGTATTTTAGCAGTCTGGTATAGCTGCTATAAGTGTACATGTGAATGAACCTTGAATAACTGGTGTTTCGGTTCTTGATAGGAAATCAGATGAAAAGCAAATTACTGTGCATTGAGAATGGAAATATTGTAGCATGAGTTATTCCAAATGACTGCACTCATAATCTAGTTTAGGTACAGTTAAATTAGTTCTCCTATTTGAATCAAAACATACACCGCAAACATGTGTACTGAATGATCAGTGACACTGTCTTATGACATGTACCATTGTATTTTAAATGTTTTAATGTCCGTATATGGTTTCAGTAATTCTTTCTTGCATTACTGAAAGCACTGCCTGATTGTTAATGAGTTTATTTATTGTTTTACAGATTGAAGAAACCTCTCGAGAAAGGGAAGAGAGGCTCAAAGGGTGGGACACATTCCTCCATTTGGGAAAAACTGAGGGAACCAGTGACAAGAACTCAAACCCTACAAACGAAGTAGAGTCAGACAAAAAAACGAATGAAGATACACCGTCTACAAATAACAAGGACAGTAACGGTGATCAGGCTGAAAACGATAAAGCTGATCCAGCAGAGGATGATGCCGAGTCTACGGATAGCAGCATCGGCAGCAGTGACGAAGACGACACAGATAAAGGACACTTGTAATTTCACAAACACCTGTTTCAGCTCGCTTCCTGTATGGGGACTTTGGGAGAACCACTTGTGGTATTTGCCTGAATATGAACTGTCAAGACGTTTAGAAAATTTATGTTGCAGTTACTGAACAGAGTGGAGAAAGAGAAAAAAAATTACAGAATGTTTTTTCTTTCTATCTTTTTATTTTATTTTTAAACTCATGTAAAAGTTGCCGGAAGCCCATGAAACTGGATTAGCTGGTTTTGTAACTGGTATTATTTCAGGAAAATGATATAGCTATATGACAAGATATGCAACCACAATCCAAAATAGCGTCGGTTCATGTGGGACTGTATTAAGAACTCAAAGGACTCTACGTAGCGCAACATGTATCCTCAGAGACCTGCAAATTTAGATAAATCTAATGAAGTATTCTAGATGTTTTTAAACAGCCAGCTTGTTGCTTCCTAGTTGTGGAATGACAACTCCTGTGATGCTCTTACTTGTAATTTGGGATGGTTGCTGAGCATTGTGGGACTTGTGGCTTCACTGCAGTAGTAGTGCAACTTGCTGAATACCGCCGATTCAAATACTATATCATTTACCTAATCTTATTGTGAGCACTGATACACCTTTCAGGCAGTTTCATACTTCTGTAGAGGTCCATAAAGTGAGAGAAGATGCTATTTACAAATATTTAAAACTTACTAAGTCATTCGCTAAATTGAGAATCCAAAGTAATTTTCACATTTTGAGCCAGAGTCGCTGAACTGAAGGCATAGCTGACCTCAAGACATTTTCCAGTTTGGCTATATTGTCGTTAAATTCTCACTTTAGTGACTTAACCCTGTTAGAGGAACGTGTGTCTTTCAGGATACGGTGTGCTGACTGAATTTGCAGGTTGACCAGCATCCTCTTTCTCTCTCTTTAATGGTCCATTCTGACTAAGTGTAGCTTTGAACTCGCCAGCATTCAAGGTCCCGGGGCACATAATCCTATAGAGCTTTATCTGCCTCATCAGACTAACATTATAGTTGAAAATAACTATGAAAAAAAGAGTCACACTCATGAAGAATTATAGAACTAGATCTACTTGACATTAAGGGTATATTCAGTAAGGGACAATGTACACCTGGGAGCAAACTTTGGTTTCTAATTTTTTTCAATTAATAAAAACACCCACCATCCTCACATAGAACGATACAAATTCAATATTTCTTCATTTATGTAGCAGAAGGGAACGGCTGTCTAGGTATATCTCAAGCCAAAAATAATGCCCATGATACTTGTTTGAAATTGAGCTACCCAAATATTCATGGCCTATCATCATGTATAAGTTAGCACATGTATACATCTACTGCACATCATAAACATGTACAGCTGTTGATGTATACTATGAAAAGTTGTCAAAATCAATTCACCATTTGTTGGGAAAAATCATTTGGGGAAAGGTTTTGTCCCTTTATATTCACATTTTTTTTTTTTTTTTAAAGATATGCCTGACTTTCCTACTATTTTGCACTGTTATATGGCTCTAAACCATTAACAAGTGCAGAATGACATTTATATGATCAGGTCTCTTTTTTGGCCATTGAATATCTTTAAATAGTGATCCCAAACCTTTGGAATTGCAGCTCTTTGAGACTGCTTGTGACGTGAAGTTCATCCAGACAGATGTGCGAATCGTATTCTACAGCAGCTACAGTGCCAAAGGTCAGCCATTTCTGGCTTTCTCCCTATTAAATCGTGGACTGGTTTTTCTTGCTGCTTGCATAGATCTGCACTGCTCTCATTCTTGTAACTGTATTCCATTTAATTAAATTAAAATAATTTGCTTTAATTAGATGTTAGAATTGTATTTAGATTTAAAAAAAAAAAAAAAAAAAGCTGTGTGTTTTCTAACTTTTCATATATGTTCCTTTAAGATTTGAGATTTATAAAAAAATATTTAAATGGATTTAGCTTGTATTTCATACTTTTCTGCTAATTGAATGGGTAAAACTTGCTCTTTAATTAGTGTTGGTATTTTAAATAGCTGCCACGTGTGCATGCGTTTTTAACCATAGAATATTTCTTGTTGAAGCATTTCAAAATATACAGGATTATTTACTAAAGTGTCATTTGCCAGGAATTCAAATGAGATTTTAAAATTGCAGCCAAATGTAAAAAATTCTCCAAGTCATCTTTTTCAATTTGGCTCTTTTGGCCTTAAATATGAAATTTCCTTTATATTCAGCACCATTTGCTACATTAAACTCATATTGCTGCTAGATATTTTATCAACACTTTAGATTATGTTAGTGCAGTGGTTCTTGAGTTTTTTTTGTGACGGGGACCAAAATAATATACATTATTATCTTTGCAACCCATTCTTTATTTGCAAACATTTGATCAATAACCTGTTTTCCAAATTGTAATATGATCCTTCGTTAGACAATATGCTCTATTACACAATTTATGTTTATATGCCTCGTATGATGCACCTGTCCCACCCAATTTTGAGTCCAAGGAGTTTAAGGGACATTCCAGGCGGAAATTGATATGTTCTTTGTTGATGCGTTGTATACATAATGTATTTAAAATAAATAAAAAAAACTTAGAGATGAATTAAAAAAAGAGGAACACTATAACCTTAGGAGTACAAATAACATTTCTAATGCTATAGTGTCCCTCTCCCTATAACTAAAGGCCCAGACCCCTTGGTGAGTAAAATATTAATACCCTTTTTTCACTTGACTGTTTCCAGCACCAAGTGCTGAATTGTTCTCTTCCTCCAGTGCCGTCATGATGATGGGGGGACTGCATGCGCAGCCAGCGGGCGCCGCACACTTTGCAGATTTTCCATAGGCAAGCACTCAATCAATTTTGAAGACTGGATGTCCTCAATGCAAAATGTGAGGATGTCCCAATGCCGTTTCATTGAGTTAAACTCTGTGAGAAGCCGGGAAGCGCTTCTAGGGCTGTACGGGTGACAGCCACTAGAGGTTGTCTCAACCCTGCAATGTAAACATTGCAGTTTCTCTGAAACCGCAATGTTTTACATAGCAGGGTTAAGGGGATAGGGACACTGCACCCAGACCTTCAGTGAGATGAAGTAGTCTGGATGCCTATAGTGTCCCTTTAGTTGTTACATCCGCAATAAATTCCCAACCTTTACATATACTGTCGGTTCGTACTTCACCAAACAAGGAAATGATCAACCAATCCTCATGGAGCAGGAGTTTCTGGAAGTTGCTTTGTGAGCGTTCTATTTATGAAATCTGTTGGTGGAACTACAACTCACAAACATTTGATATACTTTCAGATGACATGAGCAGCAGTCTTATTGGAGGCACTGTGCAGGGGGGAAAAGTTAGTTGATTGTGCAAACGTGTATCGGCTATAGTAACCAGCAAGAAGGAAGTACCGTATTTATCGGCGTATAACACGCACTTTTTCTCCCTGATAATAGGGGGGAAATGATGGGTGCATGTTATACGCCGATATCCCATATTTACTTGCCTGTCTTGAAGCGTGGGCCGGTGTTCAGTGCGCACCGCAGTACTGGAACTTCAATTTCAGGTTCCGGTTTCCGGCAGGACTGAAAGGAAGTGTGCACACTATTGTCCCGCCGGAAACCGGAACCTGAAATTGAAGTTCCAGTACCGCGGTGCGCGCTGTGAAGCCGGCCCACGCTTCAAGACAGGTAAGTAATTATGGGACAAGAGGGAAAGTGCACTAGGGGACACTATGGGAGGGAGGGGGGGGGGGGGGGGACACAATGGGATGGGGGGGGGGGAGAATACTATGGAAAGGGGGGAAACACTATGGGGGAGGGGGGAGAAATTTCCTGGAATTTCCTTCTGAAAATGAGGTGCGTGTTATACGCCGATAAATACGGTATTTTAAAATGGAATAGCTGAAATTGGGGCATTGGAGGTAAGGGAAATAAAGAATAGTGAAAATTTCCCACCCCTATCACCCTCCCCCCAAAAAAGCAAACATCCAGAGTACAGCATGTTAAAAATTCAGTTGTTTATGCCAAAATGTTTAACAGGGCGGCTAGTGTCCCTTTAAGAACCACTGTTTTAATGTAAAAGTGATTTTGGTTTTTAAAGCGGTCTCTTACTTTGTATTCAAGGACGTACTAGCTGAGTGTTCGTCTTAAGTAAACCATAATTTTTTGGTCCATATGTGATTAAGCCATTTTAAATGTTACAATAACACATCTCTACTTATTTATCTTGGCATTAAAAAAAAAACAACAAAAAAAAAAACTTTTTTTATGTGTTATCTATGTCTGTACTTCTGTGAACAATCCTGTCATGCCCATATCTTTATATGTTTTTTTTTTTTTTTAAAGAAAAGATATACATTACTAAACATTTTGCTAGTGCAATGTGTAGATGACTTCCACTCTATCACAGAAGTTGCCATTATAGGATCACTATAAGGATCCAATATTGGGTCCCTGTTTTGTTTATAAAAATTACAGGACTAAAACTAAATTGAAATTTGGCCCCCAAATTAACACTGCTACTCATAGGTCACGAGGTCATGCTTTTGAACTGGAAGAAAGGAGATTTAGTCTAAGGTAAAGAAAATTGTTTCTTTTTTTTTTTTTTACCGGAAGAACAATAAGGATGTTGAATTCTCTGCCTTAAGAAGTGGTTTTTATCAGAGTCCATACAGGTGTTTTAACAGCAAATAGATGCATACTTGCAAAAATCTCAAGAATTCCTTGAGAAGAACATGGTTATCAGCAAACATCAGCACGGTTTTATGAAGCACAGGTCATGTCAAACTAACTTGATTGCGTTCTACGAAGAAGTAAGTACCGTAGAAGTATAGATCAGGGTGTTGCAGTGGATGTGATCTATTTGGATTTTGCCAAGGCATTTGATACAGTTCCACACAATAGATTAGTGTTCAAACTCAAGGAAATCGGTCTAGATGAAAATGCTTGTTCTTGGGTAGAACATTGGCTTAAAAACAGTACAAAGAGTTGTCATTAATGTTAAATTTTCAAGCTGGACAGAGGTGGCAAATGGTGTCCCTCAGGGGTCTGTTCTGGGACCCCTTCTATTTAACATGTTTATAAATGATCTTGAAGACAGCATTGGAAGTCATGTTTCAGTGTTTGCAGATGACACAAAACTCTGTAAAATAATACAATGTAAGCAAGATATTACTTTGCTGCAGAGGGATTTAGATAGACTGGGGGACTGGGCACTCAAATGGCAGATGAAATTTAATGTTGAAAAATGCAAAGTTATGCACTTCGGCGTAAAGAATACATAAGCAACATATACCCTTAATGGAAGCGAATTAGGGATAACAACACACGAAAAGGACTTGGGAATTGTTATAGACAACAAACTATGCAACAATGTGCAATGTCAATCAGCAGTGACCAAGGCCAGTATTGTAATGCATGAAAAAGGGCATTCATTCTCGGGACGAGAATATCATTTTGCCTCTTTATAGATCACTGGTAAGACCACATATTGAATATGCTGTGCAATTTTGGACACCTGTTCTAAAGAAGGATATTATGGCACTAGAAAAAGTGCAGAGGCGTGCTACAAATTTAATAAAAGGAATGGAACATATCAGCTATGAAGAAAGATTAACAAATTTAAACCTATTTAGTTTAGAAAAACGTTGCCTGAGAGGGGATATGATAACATTATACAAATATATTCGGGGTCAATACAAACCATTGTGTGGAAATCTATTCACAAACCAGACTTTACATAGGACACGAGGTCATGCATTTAGACTGGAAGAAAGAAGATTTTGTCTAAGGCAAAGGAAAGGTTTTTTTTTTAACTGTAAGAACAATAAGGATGTGGAATTCTCTGCCTGAAGAAGTGGTTTTATCAGAGGTAGCTTTCCTCCTACATTCCTCATCAAGTTTACCAACATTGGTACCTATCCTTCTCCATTTGCAATACTTACAAATGCAGTATTGTTCCAGATATGGTCGTCTATAATGTGATGTTATTTTTAACTACCTTTATGTGGTGCATTAAGGAAGTGTAGCTTTAATGCCACATATATTTTCAAGGCAAATAGTTTCCACAGTGTAAGTATATTTAGAATTATTTTCCCAGTTAGTTTGTTAGATGCTTGAAACCCAGAAAAGTACAATGAATAAAAACTGATTTATTGTACTGTCACTTCTAAAATAGTTTGTTTCTAAGAATTTTTCTTCCTCCTATTTATGTAAAATGTATTTCCAATCACGCAGGACCTGTTTACATGCTTTGATTGGAGTATAGAAAAAAATGTGTGTGTACATCATTCCATATAGAGTATAGGAAAGGGGTTATTTTCCTATTTTCTTTGTACTCCAGCACATTGAATTTGAATTGAATAACTTTAACTTCTCAATGGCAATATCAAGTTGTTTATGAATCCAAAAAGAACAGTATAGATCAGTTCCCAGAACACAGAGTAGTATAGGTAATAGAGACAGACATTACTAAGGCTTAGAATGGCAAGGCACGATTCAAATATCTCCAAAGCCAAGTCAAAACCAGAAACCCATTATTATACACATAAGGAACTTGATATAAAGTACTAAAACAAAGGTCTTCAGAACACCAATGTTTAGAATGTGAAGCTCCATAAACTTCTCAGGAGGCAAGCATCAAAAGACATGTTAATGCAGCATCCTACATCCATTACAGCTAGAGGAGACAGTGACTATGTCTGAGTATTTCTAGGAAGGGCAGAAGCAAGAGGTACCTCGGTTAGCACACCCTCATTTCTCGCCTCCTACAGTGGTTTTCTGTGGACTTGTAAGTTGGTTGCTATTGCGAAGTTCACCAATGAAATCTTGCCACGTGAAAGATTTTGACACACTTTAAAACTTGGTTTTTTATATTTTGTTAGCAATTTTTCCTGGCGTATAATGGCTTGGTTGTCTGGCATTGACACATTTATTTGCTTGTCAATGAGAAACAACAGCAACAAACTCCTTAGGGCAAATGCCACACCTACAATCACATTTCGACCCTTTGTTATCTCTGTTGTGTACAGAATAAATATGTAATGTCCATCCTGTCTCCAAATAAAAAAGAGCAGAGTAACCACATTTTCGTGTTTTTTTTTTTTTTGGTTCACTCTGATAAGGGTAATATTATTATTATTATTATTATTATTAATATAAATTATAAAGTTGGACTTACAGGAACAGAAGGTGCTGAGGGACCAGCTCAAACAAGCTCACATTCTTGAGGGAGTGGAGTAAAATGAAAGGTAAGGTTAAGCTGTTTTTCATATAATGAAAAAGTTAGGTTGCTAGAAGAGTTTACAATAAAGGCTTAAAGAGATCCTATAGTGCCAGGAAAACAAAGCCCCCCTACCTAGTGCCCCTTCCCCGTCCTGTGGGGCTGAAGGGGTTAAAACCCCTTTAGTCACCTGAATCCAGTGCCGATGTCCCTTTGTGCTGGGTCAGGCTCCACCCACACTCACCACATGCTGTCGTCAGCCAGCGGGGGAGACCTAATGCGCATGCGCGTCAAAGGCTGCGCTCGCATTAGGGTTTCCCCATAGGAAATCATTTTTCACTGCTTTCATGTGGGGAAAATCTGGCGCTGTAGGTCCTTATGCAGAGCGTGAGGACGTCTGTTTTGATTCCGGAAGCCCTCTAGTGCAAAAGGTACCCAGCACCCAGACCACTTCAATGAGCTGAAGTGGTCTGGGTGCCTACAGTATCCCATTAACGCCTTAGTGGCCTTGGACGTATCAGGTACGTCCAACAAAAACTGGTCGTTAACGACCTCAGACGTACCTGATACGTCTACGGCAAACGAGAGCACTCGAAGTGATCATGATCGCTTCCAGCCACTCTGATGATATTGCAACAATGCCTCGATGTCAAGGCATCCTGCAATACGCCTCCTCCCTGCCGGGCCCCTCACTTCCGGGTTGCTCCGTGTGGTGCAGGGCAGTGAGGCAGAGCATTGGAGGCTATCAGGCAGGCTTCCGATGCTCTGCCTGAGGCACTCAGTGAAGAATTCAATAATTACGTAGATATATACAGGGAATAGACGCAGGTCTTCGTTGTAGTGCAGGTGTCTGGATGGGACATACTTCTGTATTAGTAAGAATAGGTAGACCAGAGCAGGGTTAAGAAGAGATTTGTAAGTGAGGACCAGAATTTTAAAGTGAGCCCTTCATCCTACAGGAATCTAATATTAGGACTGACCAAAAGGATGAGCCTTGCAGTAGCATTCATTATAGACTGTAACGGAGCAAGCAGTGTGTGGAAAACCAATGAGAAGCAGGTTACAGTAGTCGAGGGGGGAGGTGAAAACAGGGACATGAATGACCACCTTGGCTACATCCAGTGTTAGGTAGGGGCAGATGTAAGCTATGTTTTTGAGATGGGAGCAATGTGATTTGGCAATTAAATGGATGAAGGAGTGGTTGCAAACTCGCAATCGTAGAAAATGCCAAGGCAATGAAAATAGACAAGGGAGTAGTACTGTTTGAAGGAGGAAAGAAGAGAAATTCAGTTTTGGAGAGATTGAGTTTAAGGAAGCGAGCAGACATCCAGTTAGATATAGCTGAGAGACAGTTGGAGACACAATTCAAGAGGGACAGAAAAATATCATGAGAAGACACAGATTTCATATTTTGTGTATCAGATAACTGTGTAATGAAATGAACAGGGTGTATAACAATTGACCCTCAACCTTTAGCCAACTAAAAACGGCTGAACTCTTGACATGGGACATTCGTTATGGATATATTCTCCTAGACAATTTTTCATTATAGATTTACCGTAGAGAGACGCTTTAAGCCATAACCACCATAGTTTAATTAAGTGGTAATGGTGCAAGGAGTTTTTTGGTGGGTTCTCTGTTTTCGTCGAACTGTTTTGAGCAGTTTCACAAAAAGGCAGGACTCAACCTGAGCCCTCAGTTTAGTCCCTCAACTGTTGATATGATAATGCAGAAGTTTAACTACCATTTAATCAATTCAAGTTTGGAGGGCATGAAAACAGTATAGCTGGTAGCTGACTTTTTAATGTACAGTTGCCTGCCCTGTACAACTTGGACTATCATGAAGGCTGTTGAAGCTACTTATAACACAAATGAGCTATGTCATGAAGTCTTGACCAGGAGATGGAGGAGGAAGATCTATGGAACCACAAACTCTTTTATCATGCTGTCAAACTGATATAATGTATTTTGACTATGGAGTTAATTAGAAGCTTCCATTCCTTCTGCCTGCACCATAAAAAAAATCATATTTCTAGCAAGCCCACCATGCAAGTGCATTCTGCAACTCCAATTCGCTTACAATCACTTACAAAATATAATAAATTGTATTGTCAGCTTTATTGAGCTAGGTTTGGTCACAATGTATGATATTTCCCTCTGGGGACAGGACTAAAATAGCTGCATTTTTTTCTGCAGCTGAACATAATTGAGGCACACAAAAAGTGAAAAATGATCCAACACAGTTGCTAGCCATAGGGTTATCATACATTTATATCATGCGGACAAATACTCAATAGCACACGCATGTATTACAAAACCCAATCGCCAGTGATTGCCTATTGACTGAACACTGTTAGGAAGCTGACCAACTAGGCTTCTACAAAGATTTTAACTTTGAATAAATGCTGCATTCAGACAGGTTTATATTCTAAATTGTGAATTGCATATGATTGTGGATCATCAACAAGGGTGAGCCAAGGTTCAGTGACACATTGCTTGCCCCTTTTTACATCTGCTCTTTCTATGTGCATCACCTGTTTAACAAAATTCAGTCACTAGTCATGATAATTAAAAACAGACTACAAATGGTTCCCTGCAACATCTATAGCCCACAACCACTTGTGTGTAAATGGGTATGTGTGTTGCACGATACGCACTTGGAATTTGTGAGCCTGGGGGAAATATGTGCCCATGTGACAGTGGGTGGGTAGTTAGTTTAGTGTTACTAAGTGGGAGTGAAATAATGGGTGTAAAATGCCTGGGGTGTAATTAGTGATTAGATGAGTAAATGTGGCTAGCAAGATTACTGGGAATTGCAAACAGTATGCCTAAAGAGCCAAGCTAAGAATTTGTACTAATTGGCTATTTTGACCCAATATTTTAAATTGCACATTCATCTCCCAGCTTAGTGAATGGCTCAGTGCATGTTTGTCTGTTTGTATGTCTGTGTCAGTGAGTGTGTGAATGGGTCAGTGTCTGTATATCAGTGTGTGTGTATAGGTCAGTGTCTGTACTGTGAGTATGTGTATGGGGCCCTTCCACTGAAACTTTGCATGTAGTCCTCAGAATGCTTTCATACCCAGTTAATACCTGATGATTACAGTACCTTCTTCAGCATGCATTATATGAATACTATGTGGTTAATGTACTAGGCCTTATCTGTGCAGCAGAATATGTACTGATGGTATAGGTAGCGGTTGCACACCTTCAGCACTCCAGATGCTGTGGACTACATCTCCCATATTCTGGTTACATCTTTTCTCCCTTGTCCATACATTGCAGGTACAGAGAGGTCCAAGAACTGTGCCAATACTACAAGATAATTGTACCAGGTGTTGACCCATGTGTATGATGCTAGGAATTTTTTACAATTCTTATTTACAATATTACAAGAAAATGTTTACTGTGAAAGCCAATATCTATGTAATGTCAAGGGATTATTTTTAAAGCCCAGTCTGTAGTATGTACAACTTTTTGTGCAGTGGGAATTGTTTCCTAAAGAAAACCCCTTGCCTTTAAAGTTTCTGAGTCAAGGTGCATTGTAAGCGATCGACTCTCAGATTAACCAAACATCAATGAGCTTCACATGTCAATAGATACCACTGGATATTTCTTGCAACACGCTGTTACCACATCTAGTGACCATTGACTTAAACTGACAGCCCTGTGCTACATACAAAATTCTCCACAGGCTACAAAACCTGCAATGAAGAGAATGTCTTAATCATAGCAGAGTGATATATCTTATACATGAGAGTCATTGTTAGATTAGGTTTGCGTAGGTCCTGCCAAAAATAGGATTCCATGTAGTGATGTCCCGAATGGTTCGCTGGCGAATAGTTCCTGGCGAACATAGCTTGTTCGGTCCGCCCCCTATTCGTCATCATTGAGTAAACTTTGACCCTGTACCTCACAGTCAGCAGACACATTCCAGTCAATCAGCAGCAGACCCTCCCTCCCAGACAGCATACAACAGACACCTCCTAGACAGCATACAATTTAGATTAATTCCGGTCCGCCCCCTATTCGTCATCATTGAGTAAACTTTGACCCTGTACCTCACAGTCAGCAGACACATTATAGTCAATCAGCAGCAGACCCTCCCTCCCAGACAGCATACAACCCCACCTCCTAGACAGCATACAATTTAGATTAATTCTGAAGCTGCATTCTTTTTTTCTTTTTTTTTTTTTTTTTTAGACAGAAGTGTGTTATATTTGAGCATGCTAGTCTGAACGTGCGTATATCATGGCTAGTTGCACTGAGGGTATGAGTATATAGCAGTACATTGTTGTGAAAGATGGCTGTCATGTTTTGGGTGTAGCTTGCACGTCAGAGGCGACTCTCTAATTAGGCGGTTTAGGCGGCTGCCTAAGGCCTCGCGCTGGCTGGGGCCTCGCGGTCGCCTAAACCGCCTGTGGGCAGACTGTATCAGGTCCTCGGTCAGTGACCGAGGACCTGACACCAGGAGGGGGCCCGGCGGCTTGCCGGAATGCCGCCGGGTGCGAGGCCCCTCCTGGCTGCCTGGCCAGCCACCGCAGACACCGGTCTGCAGCTCCTCAGTGAGCAGAGCTGCAGACCATGTGTCTCGCGAAAACCGGCCAATCAGAGCGTTGCCGCGGGTTACCACGGCAACGCTCTGATGGTCTCGCGAGATTACATGGTCTGCAGCTCTGCGGAGCTGCAGACAGGGAACAGTGGCCACCGGACCACCAGGGAGCCCACTGGACCACCAGGGACTAAAGGTAGGCTCTCTCACCCTCCCCACCACCCTCAGCCTCATAACCCTCCCTACCACCCTCAGCCAGCCTCACCACCCTCCCCACCACCCTCAGCCTCCCCACCCTCCCCACCACCCTCAGCCTCATCACCCTCCCTACCACCCGCAGCCTCCTCACCCTCCCTACCACCCTCAGCCTCACCACCTACCCCACCACCCTCAGCCTCCCTACCACCCCCAGCCTCACCACCCTCCCCACCACCCTCAGCCTCCCCACCCTCAGCCTCCCTACCACATTCAGCCTCACCACCCTCCCCACCACCTTCAGCCTCACCACCCTCCCCACCACCCTCAGCCTCACCACCCTCCCCACCACCCTCAGCACCCCACAACCCTCAGCCTCACCACCCCCCACCACCCTCAGCCTCGCCTCCCCACCCTCCCCAATACCCTCATCCTCACCACCCTCCCCACCACCCTCAGCCTCACCACCCTCAGCCTCCCCACCCCACCAGCCTCAGCACCCCCCACCACCCTCAGCCTCAGCACCCCCCACCACCCTAAGCCTCAGCACCCTCAGCCTCACCACCACCCTCAGCCTCACCACCCCCCACCACCCTCAGCCTCACCACCCCACCACCCTCGGCATCAACCTCCCTCACCACCCTCAGCATCACCCTCCCTTACCACCCTCAGCATCACCACCCTCAGCGTAACCCCCCTCACCATCCTCACCACCCTCAGCATCACCCCCCCACCCCAACCACCCTCAGCCTCACCCCCACCCCCCTCAGCCTCACCCCCCTCAGCCTCACCCCCTCACCACCCTCAGCCTTACCCCTTCACCACCCTCACCATCAACCCCCCTCCTTCTCACATCACCCCCTCCTTCTCACATCACATCACCCCCCTCACTCTCACATCACCCCCTCACTCTCACATCACCCCCCTCACTCTCACATCAACCCCCCTCACTCTCACATCAACCCCCCTCCTTCTCACATCACCCCCCCTCCTTCTCACATCACCCCCGCTCACTCTCACCATTACCCCGCTCTCCCTCTCACCATCACCCCCCTTTCCCTCTCACCATCACCCCCCTCACACCATCACCCGCCATACACACAACACACTTCAGTCTCAGACAAAAACGCAAACATGCTCACAGAGACATACATTCTCACACACAAGGATACTCTCTGTCAGACACACTCTCAGGCACATAAACAGGTAAACTGTGCATCAATGTGTTAATGTGACACTTTTTTGTTAGTGGGGCCTTATGTTTGAGTTTCGCCTAAGGCCTCATAAAGTCTAGAGCCGCCTCTGTTGCACGTTATCAACTGTGTATTTATATCAGCAGCTCCACTACTAGTTATAAATCAAGTGTGAGTCGCCCCATGAGATGAGACTAGTGAATAACATAATACATGAACGGTTAAGGTAAAGGCATGTAAGGAACTACGACAATAAACTCTTTAGGAGGTGAAATAATGACATGTTTAAACGCTTGCTACTTTACGATTAGTTAAAGTGCAGAGAGCAGTTCATGTGATCAAAGGCATGGTGTGGAGGATCGGCTATAGTGGGACATGCTTGGCAGGCTGCTGTTTACTGCTTGTGCTCATCCGATCCCTTCTGGGCGCCAGGTGCAGACCCTGGGAGTCCCTGATACCTGGAACAACAAAGGCAAGTCTCTGGCTGAGTGCCGGGTTCGCGGCTTGAGGTGGTGTAAGCTTGTTTTGTCGGGTGGTCGGATATGTCCCGGTGGTGCTTCACGTCCGGTGCGGGATTGTGGTGGCTTAAGGTGGAGGCGAGTGCTTGACGTGGAGCAGGCTCTGCATTTCTGTTTGTGCCTCCGGTCCCGTCTTCGACTCCTTTTGCGTTGGTGGATTTTAATGGGGACTGCTTCGCTTAGCTGTGGCGGAGCTTGTTGGGGCTGTGGTGGAGCTTGTTGGGGCTTCCTGCTTGTTATTTGCTTTAAAAATTGATTAAAGTCTGTCCAGCTTAGACTCAATATCCTGCCATGCTTTGCTGGTACCAGGAGGACACGCGGCTGCCGCCATATTGGGAGAGTCGCAGATGAGTATGTCAGCCTGGGCGGCTGTGCTCTGTGCGTCTATTAGCTCCAGACAGCCTCTCAGGGGTGGACCGGGATAACCCCCACCGGTCCGAGGGGGGGGGGGGGGTAACGGAGCTCCTGCCAGGAAGTAGCTGCTCCTGGGCATCCCAGGATCGGGAGATCGGCCGCCTCTCCCGCCCGGTGAGCACCAGGCCACACTTGCCACGCGGAGGTAAGTAAGACTCTGTCGAGTTGCTGACCGCTATTAGGCATGTCGGGTCGGTCAGGTAGGAGCAACATTGCTGGGTCATCCCCTTCTGGGGTGAAATTCGCTTGTTGATAGCTGCTTAAAGTGAGATATTGAGGGAGCTCACACGAAGTGCGTCTTTCCTCCATGACAGCTAGGCCCCGCCCCCAGGAAGCTGCATTCTTAGTGAGAGGAGGGACAGTGTAGCTGCTGATGATTTAATAGGGAAATAGATAGCTAGGCTAGTGTATTCAGTGTCCACTACAGTCCTGAAGGACTCATCTGATCTCTGCTGTAAGGACAGCACCCCAAAAAGCCCTTTTTAGGGCTAGAACATCAGTCTGCTTTTTTTTTTCTGTGTAATCTAACTGCAGTTGCCTGCCTGCCAGCGTGTGTGTCAGGCTCACAGCGTATACTGTGCCCACTTGCCCAGTGCCACCACTCATATCTGGTGTCACAATAGCTTGCATTTAAAAAAACAACAACTTTTTTGACTGTAATATAATAGCAGTCAGTTTCCTTCACACGTGTGCGTTTCAGGGCCTGCCAGGGCACAGTGTCACACCAGTGCAACTCATATCTGGTGTAACAGTAGTGTACATTAAAAAAAAACTAGAAATTTGACTGTGAAATAATAGCAGTCAGTTTCCTTCACACGTGTGCGTTTCAGGGCCTGCCAGGGCACAGTGTCACACCAGTGCAGCTTATATCTGGTGTAACAGTAGTGTACATTTTAAAAAAAAAAATACAGGGGGCTTGTTGTCACCTTTCGGGGACCCTTGGTGTTGTACGTGGCTGGGTGGAGGAAGAGACCTTCAATGACATCAGTGAGGACAAGGAACAGGACATGGCTAGCTTGGTATCTAACCTTGTGTAAATGGGGAGTTTGCGGTTGTGCAAATGTACTGTTTGCGGTTGTTTGCGGTGCGTTAAATGGGGAGTTTGGTCTGTCACTGTGAAGCGGTCGTAACCCTTACACTCCCATTCTGAAGAAGCCACTTATGGTGAAACACGTTTATGGTTATTAATCCTGTATTTTACTGTGTATTTTAGATCAATAAAAGTTTTTGGGCTACTTTATTGTACCAATCCTCTTTTTATTGCACTCTCTATGCACTTTAAACTTTTTTTTACCTATTCCTGGCATTTTAACCTTTCCTGGTTACTTTTACTTCCACTGGCAATTTTAAAGTTCCAGTACTCCAAGAAATCCTAGGTGGGGATCATACCACCAGCGCCTATCCATAGAGCAGTACCTCTGCTCTACCTTTGTGAGTATTATTTTATTTTCTTTATTACTCTCTGAACCTATCACAATTGAGAGCACTATCGCTGCTTTTTATTCTTCTATAGTGGAACCTTGGATCACCAGACGGTGCTGACGGACGTTTCGCCGCTACATATCCTATAAGCGGGGATTATACCGCTGTACGCTATCCACACCAGAGCTGGCCATAGCTCCCTCAAATGTGAGTTCTTTACCTTTCTCTTCTTATCTGCACATTGAACCACATCAAAATTGAGAGCACTATTGTTGCTTTCTATCTTTCTCTTCCGAGTTCTGGATTACCAGACGGTGTTGACGGAGACCCCCTCCCTACATATCCCATAAGCAGGGATTATACCGCTGTACGCAATCCACACCAGAGCTGGCCATAGCTCTCTTGAATGTGAGTTCTCTACTTTTTGTTACCTATCACACCCTGAACTTTACATACTATACCATAAGTCGCCTCTACCTCTCTTGTATTTGCATATACGGAACGGTCAACACT
Source organism: Pelobates fuscus (assembly GCF_036172605.1). NCBI lineage: Eukaryota > Metazoa > Chordata > Amphibia > Anura > Pelobatidae > Pelobates > Pelobates fuscus. Next base: position 63,903,641 of record NC_086325.1, on the reverse strand, counting down.
AGACGCATCCACCTCCACAGAGGAACTCTATCAAGTATCCCAGACCATCTACTGGCACCCTAGCAATATTTTACTGGACCCACATTTGGCGCAGCCCTTTCATATCTTTTTCCCTATCTGTATTTATCCACTGAAGGACTTGAGGGGTTTTCCTTCATTTGGGTTGCTGCCTACCTTGACTAATTTTGTGATTACTAGCGCTGAATTCTTTTTGTGTTTATCTGTAACCCTTACACTACCTGATCGATACAACATCATACCTGATGTTTTAAAGCACGTTATTCCAAACAATTTAGGAATGTGATTTATGCCCTTTATGGATTAAAACCAGACTCTGCATCAACTATGTAATTTTCCATGGGAGTTTTGCCATGGATCCCCCTCCGTCATGCCACAGTCCAGGTGTTAGTCCCCTTGAAACAACTTTTCCACCACTATTGTGGCCAGAAAGAGTCCCTGTGGGTTTTAAAATTCGCCTGCCTATTGAAGTCTATGGCGGTTCGCCCGTTCGCGAACATTTGTTCGCAACTTCGCAACTTCGCAACTTCACTAATTCCATGTAAATAATAGCAGATTTTTGTATGTATGAGCATATACTGTAACTAAAATATTAACCCCGCAATGTTAGTCGTCTGTTTCCAAAAACGTTCTAGGCTTTAAAGGGGAAGTGTTAATAATCTGTATGTATGTCATTGAATAAAACATTGAAAATCTACCGTAACTTGTTTGTCTTTTTAATGAGATGTTCTGCCTAAATTCTTTCGAATTTATGTTAAAGATGTAGCAAATTACATCATACTCCAGTTCAGACAGGGCAAAGTCACGACAAAACAAACAAACAAAGAACAAAACGTAATTCACTTATTTGTGGGTATCTTTGAAATCCAGAAGCAAAAAATTAATTGCTCCCAAAAAGTTGAGATGCCTATGAATAGAGTTCACCTTTCGGACAGCATTAATTAATTCTATTATATTTGGAATGTAAATGACATACTGTGTGTTGAATCCTAAATTTTGTCTCTGTTCATCGAAAAGAACAAACCCAGTCAGCAGATTCCAGAATTAATTATTCCCTAATATCTAGTCTTGCATCCTTGTGACATTGTAACGATGTTTTGCCAATGACTAATCATGCCATGCGATCAAAGGATATTTTTAATACTTCGTGTCTGCAAGCATACAATTTGAATTTGACTCTATGTGTGCTAATTAATTTAGTTATGTAATGTATTGAAACTATCAGCAAGCGAGGGGGAATTCCAGTTTAAAGTATTCCGTAGCACTGCAATTAGCCAGCATACATTAAATGTACCAAAACATTACAAGGTGACATTTATAGTAAGGTGTGGATCACTGATGTGTGGGATTTCGTAACATGTAATTTATTTACCAAGGCAAAAATAACAGTCATTTCAATCCTTTTTAAAAAAAAAAAAAAAAACACGGATAATGACATTCGAGAGTTGTATGTGACCCTTTTTTATAGTATTTATAGTTTCTTTTTTTTATTGTTTTCTGTAGTTTAAAATATCGTGTGCCATTTGTTGTTCACAGGGTTCTAGGAATTAAAACCAAGTATGTCAAGAGCTTGAATCTAGAGACAAAGATGTCAAGAGCTGGATGCTAGAGCCAAGGATGAGTGCTACAATTTAGAACAAAGGATGACAACTTCAAGAGCTAGATGCTAGAACTAAGGATGAGTGCTACAATTTAGAACAAAGGATGACAAGAGCTAGATGCTAGAACCAAGGATGAGTGCTACAATTTAGAACAAATGATGACAAGAGCTAGATGCTAGAACCAAGGATGAGTGCTACAATTTAGAACAAAGGATGACAAGAGCTAGATGCAAGAACCAAGGATGAGTGCTACAATTTAGAACAAAGGATGACAAGAGCTAGATGCTAGAACTAAGGATGAGTGCTACAATTTAGAACAAAGGATGACAAGAGCTAGATGCTAGAACCAAGGATGATGGCTACAATGTAGAACAAAGGATGACAAGAGCTATATGCTAGAACCAAGGATGATGGCTACAATGTAGAACAAAGGATGACAAGAGCTATATGCTAGAACCAAGGATGATAGCTACAATTTAGAACAAAGGATGACAAGAGCTATATGCTAGAAACCAAGGATGACAACATCTATACGTCAAAAAGCAGAATATACTTTCAGTCTATAATATAGAAACAATTAACACAATAACTGAAAGGTACCGGTATAATTTGTAGGGTGTCCCATAGTTTGTGAAGCTCTGAATCTCAAGTGACAGCATCAGTAGCCTGAAACAATGCAGGGCATGGGTTAAGTTATCGATTTCTCCCTTAAATGCCCTGTTTGAATGATATATGAAGGCTATACAAGACCCCTGTAGTAAATCCAAGGTCTTTTAACATAGCAATACAGCATCTAATAGGGAGAGAGTGGGAAAAAAATGCACTGTTAACTGTGTAGCCCAGCAGTTTCCAAACTATGTGCCGTGGCGCCCCAGGGGCACACGGGGTGATGCAAAATGGTTTCCCAGTGCTATGATCATATGATTTTCACACTGGGAACCATGCCCCGCTCTCCCCTGCCAGCTCTGCAGGACCGGAGGGGAGATCAGAGATCTCCCTCACCGGCCCGCTAGCACTGAAATCCTGGGGAAGGAGAGAGGACCTGGGGAGCTCTAACCTGCATCTCCGCTGGGTTCTCCTCTCGCGAGCTCGGAGTGTTGCCGTGGTTACCATGGCTATGCTCCGAATCTCACGAGAGGGAACTCTAGCCTCAGGAGTTGCAGGCTAGAGTTTACTCTCACTACTTGGATAACCAGGGCTTCTCCACCAGAGATGTTTTTATTTTATGTTTATTTAAAAAAAAAAGTTTAGATTTATTAAACTCCCATCCTACCCCGACAGAACCCCAATAATTCCCCCCTATACACACACTGCCCCCTATACACATACACTGCCTCCCCCACAAACACACTGCCCCCTTATACATACACACACACTGACCCCATACATATACACACATTATTTAAATTGTACTCTTAATAGTTAATAACATGAGAATTATGCTGACTGTTATTTACATCAATTATTTAGGTAAATGAGAAAAATATCATTTGCATAATAATTTGGAACAGGGTGTATCTGTAATTTTATTCTAACTGTATTTTGATATTAATATATATATATTGATATCAAAATACACTTGAATGAAATTATATATATATATCTATGTATATATAAATAAATAAAAATAATATGAAATATATATATATATATATATATATATATATATATCCATATACAAAATTTCATAAATGATATCATAAATATACACATAGACTTCAAATATATAAATATGTATATATATTTAAATTCTACGAGCATACGAGCATATTTACATAATTAAGTAATTTTTATGATTGTAATTTGAAGGACCTGTCTGACAACCCATGCCGAAAGTCCAGAGAATTTAATTTGCTAGCACTGTATTTAACCCTGTAACTTTCTATGACACCCTAAAACCTTTATATAGGGGGTTCTATTTGACTCAAGAGACCTCGCTGAACACAAATATTAGTGTTTCAAAACAGTAAAACATATCACAGCGATGATATTGTCAGTGAAAGTGATGATTTTGCATTTTTCCCACACAAATAGCACTTTCACTGATGATATCATTGTTGTTATACGTTTTACTGTTTTGAAACACTAATATTTGTGTATTTGTGTTCAGCGAGGTCTCCCGAGTATAACAGTACCCCCATTTAAAGTTTTTGTAGTGTTTTTGAAAGTTACAGGTTACTGATATGAGGCTTGATTTTCCTATTTTTTTTACATTGAATTTGCCAGACTGGTTATATTGTCTTTGAGAGCATATGGTTGCCCAGGAATGAGAATTACCCCCAGGGCCGGACTGGGGATACAAAGCAGCCCTGGATAGAAAATGTATGCCAGCCCCATAAGTCACTGCGCCATATATTGTCGCGTGTAACATGTAAGGCTATGTCTTGCCATGACAGATGATTAAGTAATATATATATGCTTGTCCCTACAGGCTTTTCAACGTAAACACTGACTTTTCAGAGAAAAGGCAGTGTTTACATTGCTTCAAAGTGACACCGCTAGTGACAGTCACTCAGACGGTCACTAGAGGTGCTTCCAGTGCACGTACATTCAGGGTATCCACACTCTCTAGGTGCTGAACGTTCCCCATAGAGATACATTGATTCAATGCATCTCTACGAGGAGAGGCTGATTGGTGTAACGTTTTGCAGCCAATCCAATGGCAAAGCATTGGATTGGCTGAGATCAAGCTTGATGATCTCAGCCATAGAGGCAGGGCCAGTTGAGGGGAGACCAGCTCGCTGCGTGGGGAAAAAAAAGGTGAGCAAAAACACTATTTTTAAACACACATATACACTATGACAGACACAGAAACACACATATACCATGACAGATACACACACCATGACAGACCATGACACAGACAGACCATGACACAGACAGACCCACACACACACCATGACACAGACAGACCCACACAAAAAAAGGTGAGCAAAAACACTATTTTTAAACACACATATACACTATGACAGACACAGAAACACACATATACCATGACAGATACACACACCATGACAGACCATGACACAGACAGACCATGACACAGACAGACCCACACACACACCATGACACAGACAGACCCACACAGACAGACACACACACATATACCATGACACACACACCATGACACAGACAGACACACACCCCATGACAGAGACACACACACCATGACACAGACACACACCATGATGGATAGACACACCATGACACAGACATACACACACACACACACACACACACACCATGACACAGACAGACAGACAGACACACACACACACCATGACACAGACAGACAGACACACACACACACACACCATACAGACAGACAGCATGACACAGACAGACACACACCATGACACAGACACACACATCATGACGGACAGACACACCATGACACAGACAGACACACACACACACACACCATGACACAGGCACACACACACACACACACACCATGACAGACAGACAGACACACACACACCATGACACAGAAAGACACCATGGCACAGACAGACAGACACACACACACCATGACACAGACAGACCCACACAGACACACACACACACACATATACCATGACACACACACCATGACACAGACACACACACCATGACGTACAGACACACCATGACACAGACAGACAGACACACACCATGACAGACAGACACACCCACACCCACCATACAGACAGACACCATGACACAGACAGACACACACACCATGACACAGCCACAGACATCATGACGGACAGACACACCATGACACAGACAGACACACACACATCATGACACAGGCAGACACACACACACACCATGACAGACAGACACACACACACACCATGACAGACAGACACCATGACACAGACAGACGCACACACCATGACACAGACAGACAGACAGACACACACACACACCATGACACAGACAGACCCACACAGACAGACACACACACATATACCATGACACACACACCATGACACAGACAGACACAACCCCCATGACAGAGACACACACACCATGACACAGACACACACACCATGACGGACAGACACACCATGACACAGACATACACACACACACACACACACACACACACACCATGACACAGACAGACAGACAGACACACACACACACCATGACACAGACAGACAGACACACACACACACACACACCATACAGACAGACAGCATGACACAGACAGACACACACCATGACACAGACACACACATCATGACGGACAGACACACCATGACACAGACAGACACACACACACACACACCATGACACAGGCACACACACACACACACACACACACCATGACAGACAGACAGACACACACACACCATGACACAGAAAGACACCATGGCACAGACAGACAGACACACACACACCATGACACAGACAGACCCACACAGACACACACACACACATATACCATGACACACACACCATGACACAGACACACACACCATGACGTACAGACACACCATGACACAGACAGACAGACACACACCATGACAGACAGACACACCCACACCCACCATACAGACAGACACCATGACACAGACAGACACACACACCATGACACAGCCACAGACATCATGACGGACAGACACACCATGACACAGACAGACACACACACATCATGACACAGGCAGACACACACACACACACCATGACAGACAGACACACACACACACCATGACAGACAGACACCATGACACAGACAGACGCACACACCATGACACAGACAGACAGACAGACACACACACACACCATGACACAGACAGACCCACACAGACAGACACACACACATATACCATGACACACACACCATGACACAGACAGACACAACCCCCATGACAGAGACACACACACCATGACACAGACACACACACCATGACGGACAGACACACCATGACACAGACATACACACACACACACACACACACCATGACAGACAGACAGACAGACACACACACCATGACAGACAGACATACACACACACCATACAGACACCATGACACAGACAGACACACATATACCATGACACACACCCCATGACACAGACACACACACCATGATGGATAGACACACCATGACACAGACAGATACACACACACACACGCACACCATGACAGACAGACACACCATGACACAGACATACACACACACACACACCATGACAGACAGACACACACACACACACACACACACCATGACAGACAGACAGACACACACACACCATACAGACAGACAGCATGACACAGACAGACACACACCATGACACAGACACACACATCATGACGGACAGACACACCATGACACAGACAGACACACACACACACCATGACACAGGCAGACACACACACACACACACCATGACAGACAGACAGACACACACACACCATGACACAGACAGACACCATGGCACAGACAGACAGACACACACACACCATGACACAGACAGACCCACACAGACACACACACACACATATACCATGACACACACACCATGACACAGACACACACACCATGACGGACAGACACACCATGACACAGACAGACAGACACACACCATGACAGACAGACACACATACACCCACCGTACAGACAGACACCATGACACAGACAGACACACACACCATGACACAGCCACACACATCATGACGGACAGACACACCATGACACAGACAGACACACACACACATCATGACACAGGCAGAAACACACACACATCATGACAGACAGACACACACACACACCATGACAGACAGACACCATGACACAGACAGACGCACACACCATGACACAGACAGACAGACACACACACACACACCATGACACAGACAGACCCACACAGACAGACACACACACATATACCATGACACACACACCATGACACAGACAGACACACACCCCATGACAGAGACACACACACCATGCCACAGGCACACACACCATGACGGACAGACACACCATGACACAGACATACACACACACACACACACACACACCATGACAGACAGACATACACACACACCATACAGACACCATGACACAGACAGACACACATATACAATGACACACACCCCATGACACAGACACACACACCATGATGGATAGACACACCATGACACAGACAGATACACACACACACACGCACACCATGACAGACAGACACACCATGACACAGACATACACACACACACACACCATGACAGACAGACAGACAGACAGACACACACACCATGACAGACAGACACACACACACACACCATGACAGACGGACACCATGACACAGACAGACACACACACCATGACACAGACAGACAGACACACACACACACCATGACACAGACAGACACCATGGCACAGACAGACACACACACACCATACAGACACACACCATGACACACAGACAGACAAACTCACACTGACACACATTACTCCTACCTGCCAGGGGGTCGTGCAGTGCATGAGGCTGCTGGGGCATGGGCACCTGTGCTGGCGGCCGCTGGGGGAGGTCTACTGGCGGTCGCTGGGGGACTTGTACTGGCGGCCGCTGGGGGACTTGTACTGGCGGACGCTGGGGGAGCTGCGCTGGCTCTGCTCTCCCGCCCTCGCGCGCTGCTGAATGACACTGTGGCCTGGAATATGACGTCATATTCCGTCCCCGGTCTCATTCAGCTGCACGCTGGGGAGCAGAGACAGCGCAGCTCCCCCAGCGGCCGCCAGTACAAGTCCCCCAGCGGCCGCCAGCAGACCCAGGTGTCTGGACGGCCCCAGGTGCCGACGGCCCACCGGGAAATTTCCCGGTATCCTGGTGGGCCAGTCCGGCCCTGATTACCCCCATGATGGCATACCATTTGCAAAAGAAGACAACCTAGGGTATTGCAAATTGGGTATGTTCAGTCTTTTTTAGTAGCCACTTAGTCACAAACAGGGCCAAAGTTAGCGTTCATAATTGTTTTTTGCATTTTTAACAAATAAATAAATATAAATGCTAACTTTGGCCAGTGTTTGTGACTAAGTGGGTACTAAAAAAGACTGGACATACCCCATATTGAATACCCTGGGTTATCTACTTTAAAAAAATATGTACATGTGAGGTGTGATTTGGAGATCTATGACAGATAACAGTGTTACAATGTCACCATTGATACATCTTAAAAATATATATTTTGAAACAGCAATTTCATATTTGTACTTATAGCCCTATAACTTGCAAAAAAAAAAAAGCATGTAAACACTGGGTGTTTTTAAACTCAGGACAACATTTTGAATTTATTTAGAAGTTTTTTCATTAGCTTTCGTAGGTAAGTAAAATATTTTTTAAGCAAAAGTAAAAAAAAAAAAAACACTTTTTTTCTTTCAATTTTTTCGCACCATAACCACTACAATGTGTTGTAATGGCGTCAATGCTAGTAGGCTGTGGGCAAGCCATTCATGTTAAAGTACTGAAGCAGGATTTCTAGTTTTGCATTAGTAATGTCAATTCTGTTCATTTGCATTCTAGGGACTCTAGGCTTTCATTATGGAAACTTATATAGCTAATGCTGAGTGTAACATTGTTTTCACTGCCAGCTCAGAGAACGCCAATTTCAGTCTAACCAGTAAAATAGATGGTTTGACTAGGAATTTGGTGCCCACAGCCTGGTCATAGGCACTAAAACAGCATGCAGTGGTAATGGTGCTTAGAGTGCCCTTCTAAAGAGTCCAAAGCAATCACATATATAGCAGCCTCAGTTGTGTGGTGTCCATCCTCTTTGCTATTTTTTGCCATGGCAAATGTGCCTATTCTCACCCACCCATTGCTACAAGATCCTCAAGAGAGTTGTGTACATTAGACTGACTGACTTTCCCGAATCCAACTCTCTGCTTGATCCCCTTCAGTCTGGATTCCGCGCTGGTCATTCTGTCGAAATGGCTGTGACCAAAGTATCCAACGATTTAATTGCTGCTAAATCTCGCGGCCATTATGTTATCCTAATTCTCCTTGATCTTTCTGCTGCCTTTGACACTGTTGATCATCAACAGCTTCTTCGCATTCTCTGTAATTTTGGTCTATGGTATACTGCTCTCTCCTGGTGCTCCTCCTACCTCTCCCAGCTCTCTTTCAGCGTTTCTTTCTCTGACTCTGCCTCTACCCCCCAACCACTCTCTTTTGGTGTCCCCCAAGGTTCTGTCTTTGGTCCCCTACTGTTCTCTATCTACACTGCCTCCCTTGGTAAACTCATCAGCTCCATTGGCTTCCGTTATCATTTCTATGCGGATGACATGCAAATCTACCTGTCCTCTCCTGATCTCTCTCCGCCCATTAGGACTTGTGTCTCTGACTGCCTCTCTTCGATTTCCAAATGGATGGATTCTCACTTCTTTAAACTCAACCTGTCCAAAACAGAACTTCTGGTCTTTCCTCCCTCAAGTGTTGTTACTCCCGTGTCTGTCTCCCTCCAAGTCAACATCACCTCTACCTCGCAGGCTCACTGCCTGGGTGTTCTTTTTGACTCCAACCTCTCCTTCTCCCCTCATGTCCAATAAATCAAATCCTGACGCTTCCATTTCAAAAACATAGCACGCATCCGCCCCTATTTAACCCCGTATGCGGCTAAGGCTGTGGTGTATCCTGGTTTTGTTTAAATGTATTTTTAACACTTTTTTTTTAAATTTATTTTTAACACATTTTTTTTTATTTAACACCCCCCCCCCCCAGCCTCCTTACCTTTGGGAATGCTGGGGAGGGGGGGTGTCTCTTCCTCCCTGGTGGTCCAGTGGCTGCTGGGCGATCGGGCGGCACTGCCTGGCGGGCGGCCGGCCGGCGAGGGAGCACTTCCCCTGAGCTGTCTGCTCAGCTCCCTCGCGCGCCTCAGAGTGAGGCTGGGAGCCGGAATATGACGTCATATTCCGGCTCCGCCTCCCAGCCTCACTCTGCGGCTGGCGAGGGAGCTGAGCAGACAGCTCAGGGGAAGTGCTCCCTCGACGGCCGGCCGCCCGCCCGCCCGCCAGGCAGTGCCGCCCGATCGCCCAGCAGCCCGCCGGCATGTCTGTTAGCCACAAGGCTAACAAGACATTTGCCTTGGGCATTTGGGGGCGGCTTTTTTTGCCGCCCCCTGGAAAATGCCGCCCAAGGCAAATGCCTTGTTTGCCTCGCGGCTAATACGCCCCTGGGCTAAGGTGCTGGTCCATGCTCTTGTTCTCTCTCGCCTGGACTACTGCAATACTCTTCTCAGTGGTCTAACGTGTTCCCAGATTGCACCGTTGCAATCTATAATGAATGCAGCAGCAAGGCTCATTTTCCTGTCCGCTCGCACCTCCCCCGCCATCCTGCTCTGTCAGTCCCTGCATTGGCTTCCAGTTAGATATATGGCTCAATTTAAAATTCTGGTGCTTGCTTACAAGTCCCTACATAATGCTGCTCCAACCTACCTATCCTCCCTAATACACAAGTATGTCCCGTCGAGGCCCCTACACTCTGCCAAAGACCTACGTATTTCCTCTGTCCGTACTCCCACCTCTAACGCTCGCCTCCAATATTTCTCCAGGGCTGCACCTCTTCTGTGAGTTCTTCCCTTCTCTGTAAGAATTTCACCCAGTCTCCACTCCTTCAAAAAATCATTGAAAACTCACTTCTTCAAGAAAGCATATCAATTAAACTGTTAGCAGATTTTTATCCCCCACCCGCCATGACTCCTCTCCTGCAACTGTCAAAAATTACCTACTAAGCCCTCAGTGAATACTTTTCTAACAACCTACTTCGTACCCCTACTTTTACCCTTTGTGTCACTATACCCCACTCCCTCTAGAATGTAAGCTCATTGAGCAGGGCCCTCCACTTCTCTGTTCCTGTACGTCCAGTTGTCTGGTTACAATGACATGTCTGTTAGTCCACCCATAGTACAGCGCTATGGATTCTGATGGCGCTATATAAATAATACAATTATAATAATAATAATAGGCCCAATGTGATTGTGCACTTACTAGTTATAGGAAATCTAACACTTTAGCAAGAACCTTAACAACTCTATTCATCATAATGACAGCCTGGAATTTGGTGCATTCTAATAATGCAGTATCAGCCTTTGAACCAGTGGAAATATATGCCCGCTGCGTACTTCTAGGCCTCCACTCCCATCATACACTGAATTTTTCAAATATTGCCCTGACAAAAATGTCTTATCATATCATAGATATTTCTGTTGGCTTCTGCCACAGGAGAAACAATTCAAATTGTGTTTTTAAAAAAGATATACATTTGCCAGTTTTAGTTCTCAGATGAAATTTTTTTTTAATTACTACTGCCATCCATTTCTGGTTTATAGATCTAAATTACATTAATCTAATATGTATGGAGCTATTCAGTAAACCGAGGATCGTAAAAACAATTCAAATGGAATTGAACATTCTAGAGTACAAATATATGTGCTAGAAAATAATCAGAGATTTTGCTTTCTAATTTCACCATTTTGGACAAAAAAAGTTGCAATTCTTCACAGTTTTTGGTTTGTGAATAACATTATTCAGCTATTTTAGCGCATCGATCAAATAACTTTTCAGTGCTATAAAACTTGCCAATTATATCTAAATACAAAATTATACCAAAGAAACTTATTTCCGTGCTTAATGTAATTTTCCTTTCCTGGCCAATTATTATGGCAGTGATAACTAATGGGTAGCTCCACCCACTCCAAGGAGAAAAAACAACCAGGAAACAAAATTATGTTGGATAGAATCTGTGTAAATAGCTTCTAAGCCTCATAAGAGAAAAGCCTGATCAATCTCATGGCACCATGAGATTGATCAGGAAAATAAAATATGAAATGATGGGAAGTATGGGAACAATTTTGATTATTCCGGATGAAACGATTGCTGTGTTATCTAATGTATAGACCACAAATGGAAGAAATAGATAATAAAGAAATTTAGAAATCAGTTCAAAGGTATCATAACCTCCATATTGTAGGAATGTATGATATTTTCCTAAATTGATATCAAAAGATTGCTCATAGAAATGTGTTAAAAAATGTCTGAAATCTTACAATTATTCAATTATACAGATACATTGTATAACTCTAACAAAATATCTCAAGATAGAAATCGTACATACCACAATTAGGTTAATAAAACTGAAATAAAATCTACACTTCAACATAATATAAATATCAAGTTAAAACAAGGACAATGTCTATCCAGTCTGCAGATTTGGAGGCTACTGCAAGAGCTACTTAGCAACCTGGTACAACTGACGGAATGGGAAGAGTATTAGAACGGAAACCTATGAAAGAAAAGAATTCTAAAACCTCAATTAGTGCATTACAGGTCAAGTGGCCTTCTAACCCTGAGAAGATATTCAACAAGACAAAATATAGAAAATATAACCTGAAAAATAGAAACAGTTCCAAGCCTTGGGTCACCAATACTAGCAAATATGAATTTATAGCTTCCAGACATCTGAGTGTGGATGAGATTGAATATAGGGAGCTTAGAGGCCAGGATGGTGGGACTACTAAGATTACGTATTGAAGGAACTAAAGAGATTTGTCAGGAAGCTGTTGATTTTATCAGGAATACAAAATACAGGGAGGAATTTAAGAGCAGTATGGAATGAGATTAGGGAGATCAGCAGGCAGATAGGGAGTGTAGGAGAAAAGCTGGGGTGTCACTAGGAAAATTAAATGGTAGGCTTGTGGTGGGTTAACGCAAACTACTGGCAGACTAGGAGAGGGGGTATCATCACTTCTCCATGGTTGCAAACTGCACTATCTCACCCTTGCCCACTCCTCACCGATTAATCCACATTACTCTTATCTACCACCTCTACCAACTTCCTGTGATTGTGAATATTATTCATTACACTACCCCAAATCTCTAGAACCATTATATATTTTGTGTTGTCTTATCCAAATACGGAATCACTTTTATTATAAGCCTCTTGACATATCTATTATCAGCGACAACATTTAAACCACCTGTCTAACATTGTGTAGGTCCCCCTCTTACAGCCAAAACAGCTCTGAGGAGTCGAAGCATGGACTCCACAAGACCTTGTGTCCTGTGGTATCTAGCACCAAGACATTAGCAGTGGATCCTTTAAGTCCTGCAAGGTGGAAGGTGGGGCCACAATGGATAAGATTTTTTGTTCCAGCACATCCCACAGATACTCAATTGTATTGAGATCTAGGGAATTTGAAGGCCAAGGCAACACCTTGAACTCTTTGTCTTTTTCCTCAAACGATTCCTGAAATTATTTTGTAGTGTGGCACGGTGCTTTATGCTGTTGAAAGAGGCCACTGCCATCAGGGAACATCATTGCCGTGAAGGGGTTTATGTGGTCGCCAACAATAACTAGGTAGGTCATACGTGTCAAAGTAACATACACATGAATGTCAGGACCCAAGGTTTCCCAGGAAAACATTGTCCAGAGCATAATACTGCCTCCGTGGGCCTGCCTTCTTTCTGCTGCCATATCTTCCCCAGGCAAACAACGTTCACGCATCCAGTAATCCATATGATCTAAAATAAAACCTGGTTCATCAGACCAGGCAACCTTCTTCCATTGTTTCATGGTCCAGTTCTGACACACGTCCCCATTAAAGGCGCTTTCGGCAGTGGACAGTGGTCATCATTGGCGCGCTGAACAGTCTGCAGCATGTAGTCCCTTAAGCAGCAAACTGTGTGTTCTGACACCTTTCTATCATGGCCAGCATAAATTTATAAAATAAATTTGAGCTACACTAGCTCTTCTGTGTGATCAAGCCAGATAGGCTAGCCTTTGCTCCCCACATGCATCAAGCCTTGGGCTGACACTGGTTCACTGGTTGTCCTTCCTTGCACCACGTTTGGTAGGTACTAGCTACTGCATTCCGGTAACAACCCACGAAACTTGAGATTTTGAAGATGCTCTGAGCCAACCAACAAGCCATCACTATTTGGCCCATGCCAAACTCAATCAGATCCTATCATTTGCCCATTAAACCTGCTTCCAACACATGAAATTTGAGAACTGACTGTTCATTTGCTGCCTAATATATCCCAGGTGCATATTGACAGGTGCAATTGTAATGATATAATTAGTGATGTCCCGAACTGTTCGCTGGCGAATAGTTCCCGGCGAACATCGCTTGTTCGCCACGGACGGCGAACACATGCGCTGTTCGGTCCGCCCCCTATTCGTCATCATTGAGACACAGCAGACACATTCCAGCCAATCAGCAGCAGACCCTCCCTCCCAGACCCTTCCACCTCCTGGACAGCATCCATTTTACATTCATTGTGAAGCTGCATTCTTAGTGAGAGTAGGGACAGTGTAGCTGCTGCTGATTTGATAGGGAAATTGATAGCTAGGCTAGTGCATTCAGTGTCCACTACAGTCCTGAAGGACTCATCTGATCTCTGCTGTGAGGACAGCACCCCAAAAAGCCCTTTTTAGGGCTAGAACATCAGTCTGCTTTTTTTTTCTTCTGTGTAATGTAATTGCAGTTGCCTGCCTGCCAGCCTGTGTGTCAGGCTCACAGCATATACTGTGTCCACTTGCCCAGTGCCACCAGTCACTCACTGGTGTCACAATAGCTTGCATTTAAAAAAAAAAAAAAACTTTTTTGACTGTAATATAATAGCAGCCAGTTTCCTTCACTAGTGTGCGTTTCAGGGCCTGCCCAGTGCCACCACTCACTCACTGGTGTCACAATAGCTTGCATTTAAAAAAAACAAAACTTTTTGGACTGTAATATAATAGCAGTCAGTTTCCTTCACGAGTGTGCGTTTCAGGGCCTGCCAGGGCACAGTGTCACACCAGTGCAACTCATATCTGGTGTAACAGTAGTGTACATTTTAAAAAAAAAATACAATTTTGACTGTAATAGATTGAATAGCAGTTAGTTGTCTGCCAGCGTGTGTGTCAGGCTCACAGCGTATACTGTGCCCACTTGCCCAGTGCCACCACTCACTCACTGGTGTCACAATAGCTTGCATTTAACAAAAAAAATACTTTTTGGACTGTAATATAATAGCAGTCAGTTTCCTTCACGAGTGTGCGTTTCAGGGCCTGCCAGGGCACAGTGTCACACCAGTGCAACTCATATCTGGTGTAACAGTAGTGTACATTTAAAAAAAAAAAAAAAATACAATTTTGACTGTAATAGATTGAATAGCAGTTAGTTGTCTGCCAGCGTGTGTGTCAGGCTCACAGCATATACTGTGCCTACTTGCCCAGTGCCACCACTCATATCTGGTGTCCCAATAGCTTGCATTTGAAAAAAACTAAACTTTTTTGACTGTAATATAATAGCAGTCAGTTTCCTTCACAAGTGTGCATTTCAGGGCCTGCCCAGTGCCACCACTCACTCATATCTGGTGTCCCAATAGCTTGCATTTAAAAAAAACTAAACTTTTTGGACTGTAATATAATGTCACGTTCACAGTAAATGATGTGGAACACAACTGCAGATTTCTTAGGACTTTGATATTTTATTAATACACTTAGATGGAACTGAGACTTCAGTTCCAGAATTACAGGTACTGTTTCTTTAAATAATAAACGGTTTGCTTCAATTAGCAATGACAAGGTTCAGAATTCATTAGAGTCCGTTATTCTTGTTAACAGTTCAAATTATAAGAGATTGTATACATTGGAATTAACAGTAGCAAGACAGGTGCAGCAGAACTTCAATAGTACTTGTTTTGAGGGATGCTGTAGCAGGCTTACTGGACAACTTGATAGCAAACTTTAGTAAGAAGAAATAAAACCATCTGTAGCAAGACAGGTACAGCTGAACTTGAATAATACTTGATTTGAGGGAAGCTGTAGCAGGCTTGCTGGACAATTTGATAGCAGACTTTAGTAAGTTGAAATAAAGACTATCTGTAGCAAGACAGGTACAGCTGAACTTGAATAATACTTGATTTGAGGAAAGCTGTAGCAGGCTTGCTGGACAACTTGATAGAAGACTTTAGTATGAAGAAATATGACTATCTGTAGCAGGACAGGTACAGCTGAACTTGAATAATACTTGATTTGAGGAAAGCTGTAGCAGGCTTGCTGGACAACTTGATAGCAGACTTTAGTAAGTTGAAATAAAGCTTTAGCCGGTGAGTTAGGTGCGGTACGCGTTTCAATAATCCAGCGTCTATCAGCTGGTGCGGTCGCATTAAATAGCAGACCGCGTCAATGGGGGTGTGGCTAAGTTCTGTCAAACCCGGAAGCATGAGGAGACATCGGGAGGCTTAAGGCCTGACAGTACCCCCACCTTAATGAGCAACCTCAGGGTGCTATCTCAACATGGTTTAGAAGGGTAGCGTCTGTGAAAAGCGGAAATCAATTTGTCAGCATGGATCCCAGAGGAGTTTTCCCAAGTATCTTCATCAATTCCATATCCCTTCCATCTAATGAGGTATTGTAAAGAGCCACGATGAATCCTTGAATTCAGAATTTTGTGAATCTCGTATTCTTCTATACCTTGGACTAGAACAGGATCAGGAGAAGTAGTTACAGCTCCATGGAAAGGATGAGGATGATGAGTTTTACGTAAGGATACATGAAAAACGGGATGAATTTTCAAAGTAGATGGAAGCTTCAATTCAACAACATTACAGTTGATTATTGACTTAATTGGAAATGGACCATGAAAAAGGGAACTTAACTTCTTAGATGGCCAATTTATGAAAATGTCCTTTGAGGAAAGCCAGACAAGATCCCCAATCCCATAATCGGGGGAAGATCTTTCTTTAATATCAAAATGTTTTCTTTGAGTGGATGATGCAAATTCCAAAAGTTCATGTAAAAATTTGAATAAAGATGACGTGAGAGATTTGATTCGAAACGGAAGAGTTAGACGAAAGACTTGTCTGAGCAGGAAACAAGGAGGGATGAAATCCATAGTTGGAGAAAAATGGAGTAATTTTGCTATTAGTATGATAGGAGTTGTTGTATACGAATTCTGCCATGGGCAACCAGGTTATCCAATCATCTTGTAAGTGAGAACAATAACATCGTAGATATTGCTCTAAGCATTGGTTGACTCTTTCAGTTTGTCCATCAGTTTGGGGAAGATATGCGGATGACAGTTTACATTGGATATGGAGAGAAGCACATAATGCGTTCCAGAATGTGGAGGTAAACTGAGTCCCTCGGTCTGAAATGATTTCGTCAGGCAGTCCATGAAGTTTTACAATGTTGTCAAGAAATAATTTTGAAAGTTCAGAGGATGAGGGTAACATCTTTAAAGGGATAAAATGGGACATTTTCGTGAAGCGGTCCACTACCACTAGAATGGTGGTATGCTGTTGAGAAGGGGGAAGATCCACCAAGAAGTGCATAGAAATGGATTGCCAAGGTTTTCCGAGAATCGGTAGGTACAATAATTGACTACTTAGGTGCTGATGTCCATGTTTGGATCTTTGGCAGATTGAACAAGTTTTAACATATGATTCAACGGTTTTGTCTTGATGAGGCCACCAATAATATCTCTTGGACAATTCAAGGGTCTTTTTTTATACCTGGATGATCTGCCAGGGTAGAATCATGAATAAAATTGAGCACTTGATTTCTGAAAGCAGGAGGTACGTATATTCGGTCCTTGAAATAGTAGAGACCGTCTTTCTTTGATAGTTTAACTGATGTAGGAAGATTAAGAGTATCTTTACTGAGTCCTTTTATGTCGTCGAGAAGGGAAGATAGAGTCCCAACTACTGTATGAAGAGGAGGTTCCAGTTCGGTGTCCGAATAACAAGAGGGTATAGCTGGTTCTTTAGTAGTCTGAAAGCTTGGAATATGTTGTAAGCATGTTTTCTTACAATAGTCAGAGTTAAAGGTGAAAGAAAAAGGGGACCAAGAAATTTGAGGGTTGTGGTTTCTTAACCAATTGATCCCTATTTGAACTGGATAAAGTGGTGATGGAAGAACATTAAATGTAAGAAATTCAGTATGAGTATGATTGGTGGTTACTTTTAGAGGGATGGTTTCATGAAGTATTGGTCCCGATGAGATGAGGGACCCGTCAATCACTCTAACAGGAACAGAAGTTCTTTTACGAATACAAGGAATTTTATTCTTTGTTACAAAGGCTGAGTCGATGAACACTCCATTTGCACCGGAATCGATGACAGCCTTGGTCATAATTCTTTCATTGTCCCACTGTAATATGAGAATGATAGGGGACATTTGAGTATTTGCTGTAGAGGGGAATGCACTTAGGATGGAAGAGGCATGAGTCTGCCTACTGCCCTTTATCCGTTTCAATAAGGGGCAATCAGAGACCAAATGAACTTGAGAGGCACAATACATGCAGAGGTTTACCTCTCAGAAATGAGATAACTGAAAAAACCTTAGATCTTTCTGTAGGATAAGATCTAGGTTTTAAAGCAATCAATAATTTGCAGGAATTAATAAACTCCCTATATTTAGAAAGATCACCATAGAATTTTTCAGGGTTACATACAGCAGGATCGCTAGTTGAGTGCAGAACAGTATGAGGAGTATGTGTTTGTAAGTCTCTGACATAAGTGAGAATTCTTTCATTTGTAACCTGCAGGTCTTGCACACCTTGGTTAAGTGAATCGACTCGTTGATTTAGCAACAATACTTTAGAATCGAAATCTGCTGGTTCCATTACAAGGGCTGGATTATTCTGTCACGTTCACAGTAAATGATGTGGAACACAACTGCAGATTTCTTAGGACTTTGATATTTTATTAATACACTTAGATGGAACTGAGACTTCAGTTCCAGAATTACAGGTACTGTTTCTTTAAATAATAAACGGTTTGCTTCAATTAGCAATGACAAGGTTCAGAATTCATTAGAGTCCTTTATTCTTGTTAACAGTTCAAATTATAAGAGATTGTATACATTGGAATTAACAGTAGCAAGACAGGTGCAGCAGAACTTAAATAGTACTTGTTTTGAGGGATGCTGTAGCAGGCTTACTGGACAACTTGATAGCAAACTTTAGTAAGAAGAAATAAAACCATCTGTAGCAAGACAGGTACAGCTGAACTTGAATAATACTTGATTTGAGGGAAGCTGTAGCAGGCTTACTGGACAACTTGATAGCAAACTTTAGTAAGAAGAAATAAAACCATCTGTAGCAAGACAGGTACAGCTGAACTTGAATAATACTTGATTTGAGGAAAGCTGTAGCAGGCTTGCTGGACAACTTGATAGAAGACTTTAGTATGAAGAAATATGACTATCTGTAGCAGGACAGGTACAGCTGAACTTGAATAATACTTGATTTGAGGAAAGCTGTAGCAGGCTTGCTGGACAACTTGATAGCAGACTTTAGTAAGTTGAAATAAAGCTTTGGCATTGTTAGCTCTTATCTCAGAGACTGTAAGATACTTAGCTTCCAGAAGTAGAGGGATTGTGTCCCCAGCTCTCCTCTGAGGCGGTTGCTTCAGTGAATGGTTGCAGAGAGTGCAGGCACTTGTCGGTGATGCGGAGAGATGTTGGGGACTTGAATAATCCTCCAGTCTGGTCCAGTAGCATGTGGTCGTCTCAGCGAGGTATGTGAGCCGGTGAGTTAGGTGCGGTACGCGTTTCAATAATCCAGCGTCTATCAGCTGGTGCGGTCGCATTAAATAGCAGACCGAGTCAATGGGGGTGTGGCTAAGTTCCGTCAAACCCGGAAGCATGAGGAGACATCGGGAGGCTTAAGGCCTGACATATAATAGCAGTCAGTTTCCTTCACGAGTGTGCGTTTCAGGGCCTGCCAGGGCACAGTGTCACACCAGTGCCACTCATATCTGTTGTCAAAGTAGCTTGCACGCATAGTACCACTAATCGAAAAAAAAATGACAGGCAGAGGCAGGCCACCCCGCAGGGGCTGTCGTGGTGCTGTGATTCCCTTTGGCCCTAGAATAATGCCCAGTGTTCAGAGGACACATACCCTGAACTTGAAAAGTTCTGAGGACATAGTTGACTGGCTAACACAGGACACCCAATCTTCTACAGCTTCCGCTCGGAACCTCGACGCACCATCCTCCTCCATCTTAGCTTCGGGCACCTCTCAAGTTACCACTCGCCCGCCTGCCGCCACCACCAACACTAGCACCACAGCCGCTTCACTTGGTATGTCAGAGGAGTTATTTACACATCAGTTGGAAGAAATGAGTGATGCGCAACCATTATTGCCAGAGGATGTAGATAACAGGGATATGTCTCAGTCAGGCAGCATTACACACGTACGGTGTGATGATGATGATGATGATGATGTTGTACCCACTGCTGCTTCCTTTGCTGAGTTGTCAGATACAAGTGAAGCGGTTGATGATGACGATGCGTCTGTGGATGTCACGTGGGTGCCCGCTACAAGAGAAGAAGAACAGGGGGAAAGTTCAGATGGGGAGACAGAGAGGAGGAGGAGGAGACGAGTTGGAAGCAGGGGGAGGTCGTCGCAAGGAGCTAGTGGCAAAGTCAGACAGCATGCATCGGCACCCGGGGTCAGCCAGACAGCACGCCAATCAACGCATGCTGTTGCAACCACCAGAATGCCGTCATTGCAGAGCTCAGCAGTGTGGCATTTTTTTGTGTGTCTGCCTCTGACAACAGCGATGCCATTTTCAACCAGTGCCAAAAGAAACTGAGTTGTGGGAAGTCTAACACCCACCTAGGTACAACTGCTTTGCGAAGGCACATGATTGCACATCAACACATGAGTACAAGCAGCACACAAACTCAAAGCCGCCATCCTCCTCCTGGTCCAGCATCTTCAGCCACGTTAACCACTGCTGTCCTCCTTACCCCCTCTCAACCATCCGCCCCTCCGTCTCTCGCCTTGAGCAGTTCCCGCTCATCTGCCCACAGTCAGGTGTCTGTCAAGGACATGTTTGAGCGTAAGAAGCCAATGTCACAAAGTCACCCCCTTGCCCGGCGTCTGACAGCTGGCTTGACTGAACTCTTAGCCCGCCAGCTTTTACCATACAAGCTGGTGGAGTCTGAGGCGTTCAAAAAATTTGTAGCTATTGGGACACCACAGTGGAAGGTACCCGGCCGAAATTTCTTTGCACAAAAGGCAATACCCAACCTGTGCTCGATTGTGCAAAAGGAAGTAATGGCATGTCTGGCACACAGTGTTGGGGCAAGGGTCCATCTGACCACTGATACCTGGTCTGCAAAGCATAGTCAGGGCAGGTATATCACCTACACTGCGCATTGGGTAAACCTGCTGACGGCTGCCTAGCATGGAATGCGTGGCTCTTCAGAGGAGTTGGTGACACCGCCACGACTTGCAGGCAGGCCTGCAGCCACCTCCTCTACTCTTCCTACTCCATCCTCTTCCACAACCTCCTTGGCTGAGTCCTCTTCTGCTCCACATCAACGGCACCCCCCGCCCCCCAGTTCCTCAGGTACTGTTCCACACCCCGGATACGGCATTGTCACGCCGTCTTGGGGTTGACTTGCCTGAAAGCAGAGAGTCACATCGGACCAGCACTCCTGTCCGCCCTGAACGCACAGGTGGATCAGTGGCTGACTCTGCACCAACTGGAGATCGCAAAGTGGTTTGTGACAACGGAAGAAATTTGTTGGCGGCATTGCATTTGGGCAAGTTGACACATGTGTGGGGCATGGCACATGTGTGTAATCTGATCGTACAACGCTTTGTGCATAAGTACCCAGGCTTACAGGACGTCCTTAAGCAGGCCAGGAAGGTGTGTGGCCATTTCAGGCGTTCCTACACGCCCATGGCGCACTTTTCTGATATCCACCGGCGAAACAACATGCCAGTGAGGCACTTGATTTGCGACAGCCAGACATGTTGGAATTCAACACTCTTAATGTTCGATTTTGTTCGATTCATAAGATTCTAGATACTTAATGCACTCGTTTTTACATTCTTTTTATACTTATCTGTTCCACATTCCATATTATATTGTAACATATTTATATTTTATCCTTTTTATAAATTGTATTGTATTGTATTCCCTCCAATGACGTCATTTTGGCGGGAATTTCAAACCATTTGTGTATTCTAATGTTTCCTATATAAGTACTGTATGTTAGGTCTGTTTTTTCTCTTTTTTATATATGTTTCTACCTGATGAAGCCTATTGTGACGAAACGCGTCTAGAAACTTTTTTCTTTTATAAATCAAAGTGTTATTAAAGGAATATTTGGCTATTATACACTGGTTTGCCACATTCCTTCTTTCACTTTTATATTATATTATTTGCTATTTTATTCTATGCAAGTTTATTTTATCCAGACCAACCTAACCACCATTGATTCCGACCATATTGGACTACCAAAGAATCCTTCAGGTGGGGATTATACAACCCATACGCCATCCACCGAGCAGTACGTCTGCTCTATATACCGTGAGTATATTTTATCTCATTTTAATTGTTTCATCATTTATACAGTGAGCACTATATTTTTATTTTTTCTTATCCCGAGTTGGACTACTCCATCTTTTCACCAAAGGACCAAAGAGGAGCACCACATATCCTTGAGTGGGGATTATTCCACTTCACGCTATCCATACCAGAGCTGAATTTAAGCTCTGAATATTGTGAGTAGTTCCACTGTTATTTACAGAATATCCATATTTTGTTTTTATACTACACCATTGGAGTTTTTCTCTCTTCTGTTCTTCTGGCATATTTATCGCAAAACTACAAATATACATTTGGACGCTACATACCCTTCTGATGGACTACTAGGACCACCATTTGCATATTTGGATATTTTATATTCGGACTAATAGGTACCTGTTGTTATTCCAATTTTTTATATTATATTTGGACATTTTTCGGACGTTTCTGTTAATGCTGCTAAACCTACTTTTATATTATTATTTGTTATTTCCACTTGTTTTAGGCGCACCCTTATTCCTTCCTTTTTCCTCCTAATGTTCGATTGCCTGCTCCAACAAGAAAAAGCCGTTAACGAGTATTTGTATGACCGGGGTGCTAGGACAGCCTCTGCGGAGCTGGGATTTTTTTTTGCCACATTACTGGACGCTCATGCGCAATGCCTGTAGGCTCATGCGTCCTTTTGAGGAGGTGACAAACCTAGTCAGTCGCACCGAAGGCTCCATCAGCGACATCATACCATTTGTTTTCTTCCTGGAGCGTGCCCTGCGAAGAGTGCTGGATCAGGCCGTACATGAGCGTGAAGAGGAAGAGTTGTGGTCACCATCACCACCAGAAACAGCCTTATCAGCATCGCTTGCTGGACCTGTGACAACGCTGGAAGAGGATTGTGAGGAAGAGGAGTCATAGGAGGAATGTGGCTTTGAGGAGGAGGAGGAAGACCAACCACAACAGGCATCCCAGGGTGCTCGTTGTCACCTATCTGGTACCCGTGGTGTTGTACGTGGCTGGGGGGTAGAACATACCTTCAGAGAGATCACTGAGGACGAGGAACAGGACATGAGTAGCTCGGCATCCAACCTTGTGCAATTGGGGTCTTTCATGCTGTCGTGCCTGTTGAGGGACCTCGTATAAAAAGGCTGAAGGAGAACGACCTGTACTGGGTGTCCACGCTACTAGACCCCCGGTATAAGCAGAAAGTGCCTGAAATGTTACCGAATTACGGCAAGTCGGAAAGGATGCAGCAGTTCCAAAATCAATTAAAAAGTATGCTTTACACAGTGTATAAGGGTGATGTCACAGCACAACGGGAATCTAACAGGGGAAGAGGTGAAAGTAATCCTCCTCCTCCCACAACCACGCCGGCATGGACAGGACGCTTTACAGACGTGTTGTTGATGGAGGACATGCAGAGCTTTTTAAGTCCTACGCATCGCCACAGCCCTTCGGTGTCCACCCTCAGAGAACGACTTGACCTACAGGTAGCAGACTACCTCGCCTTAACTGCAGATATCGACACTCTGAGGAGCGATGAACCCCTTGACTACTGGGTGTGCAGGCTTGACCTGTGGCCTGAGCTATCCCAATTTGCGATCCTGTCAGAAAGGACCTTCAGTGCAGCAGGAGGTATTGTCACTGAGAAGAGAAGTCGCCTAGGTCAAAAAAGTCTAGATTACCTAGCCTTTATTAAGATGAATGAGGGATGGATCCCGAAGGGACTGACAGTGGGCGGTACATTCGACTAAAAAAGGCCTAATGAAGGGGACTACTTAACACACCACTCCTATCTGGTGGCACGTTAGATTGCACGCGCAGTGCCCCAAATTTGAAGTAGGAGGACCGACCAAGCATCTTTTTCCATCTCCCGCTTCCTAAAATTGATGCCTTATATACACGTCCCCTGATAGGGGACATAACAGGGATTAAACTGATAAGAATAGTACTACTTAACACACCACTCCTATCTGGTGGCACATTAGATTGCACGCGCAGTGCCCCAAATTTGAAGTAGGAGGCGGGAGATGCTTGGTCGGTATCTTTTTTCCATCTCCCGCTTCCTGGGTGGAGGAAGAGACCTTCAATGACATCAGTGAGGACAAGGAACGGGACATGGCTAGCTTGGTATCCAACCTTGTGCAAATGGGGAGTTTGCGGTTGTGCAAATGGACTGTTTGCGGTTGTTTGCGGTGCGTTAAACGGGGAGTTTGGTCTCTCACTGTGAAGCAGGCGTAACCCTTACACTACCTGATCGATACAACATCATACCTGATGTTTTAAAGCACGTTATTCCAAACAATTTAGGAATGTTAGGTGATTTATGCCCTTTATGGATTAAAACCAGACTCTGCATCAACTATGTAATTTTCCATGGGAGTTTTGCCATGGATCCCCCTCCGGCATGCCACAGTCCAGGTGTTAGTCCCCTTGAAACAACTTTTCCATCACTATTGTGGCCAGAAAGAGTCCCTGTGGGTTTTAAAATTTGCCTGCCCATTGAAGTCTATGGCGGTTCGCCCGGTTCGCCCGTTCGCGAACATTTGCGGAAGTTCGCGTTCGCCATTCGCGAACCGAAAATTTTATGTTCGCGACATCACTAGGTATAATCAATGTTATTTACTTCACCTGTCAGTGGTTTTAAAGCTGTAGCTGATCAGTGTATGGCATGATAATCTAACTCACATCTCATCTGTGATATTCTGCTTTCATTATGGTTAGAAATGTTCTTGATAAAGAGAACAATTTCAAGTTATTTACAGTTCCAAAATGCTCTTAATCCCATAAAAATATAAAGCAATTGAATATTCTTGAATATTCTGCGCATAATGAGTCAAATGTGTCCTGGTTTGAAACTGTCAACAAATGTAGGTTTAATAATTTATCTTCTTACATATAAAATTGGAAACAGTTGAATATGGAATAGGTCAGTGAGGTGGGTATTCAATCTACAAAACAACAAATGTCAATGGAACAGGTAGACATTCCATCTACATATGGGAGATGAGGAGGATAACCATAGTTTTTGTAATGGAAAAAGTGAGTATTTTCTTTCAAAACATTAACAGGGTTATTCACTAAACTGAATATTTAGTGAATTTAACCTTTTCGCTTTAAAAAATAACAAGAAACCTACTTAATTAGCAGAGGGAGGTGGAAGGGACCACACAGTGGAAGGGGGAAGAATTTTACTTATGTTGTAACATAGCTCCTGCAGGGAGAATCCATATGAAGGACTGCGGTCACTTTGACAAATTATTCTTGTAGCGTGTCAAGGAAACTTCTTGCACCGTAACCATTACAGCTGCTATAGTGGTTATGGTGATTGGAGTTTTCTTTTAGGATCTTCAATAAAGTAATTAGAATGAACTGATTTTAATATACATATAGAAAATGTAAACACCTTCTGTAGCAACTTTAATGGATCCATTTTATCATTACTGTAAATAACTGAAAATTATGTGGCAGCAATCAATATATAATGCATATAGACATGGTAAAGAGGTTTAGATATTCAGCCAAACATTAAAAAATGTAGACTGACGAAGTGTTATTCTTGGTACTAGATAAGCGTTTTTCATTCTCTCCACAACAGCTGACTTACTGGTATTTTTAAATTTATTGTCTCTGCAGATGAGAATTACAATCAATACATTTCAAAGAAAATAGTTCAGTGAAAATATATAACTCAGAGAATGACATTTCCATGGGTGAAAACACCATGTCAATAATGAGAGGTGATAGGAGATTGTTAAAGCTGACATACCATATGCACTTATCCATTCTTCCCAACAGTGTAGTGCAGAAGAACATCTCTGAGTGCCCATTGTGTTCTGTAGGGCCGACATCAAAAGAACATGCCAGGTTTCATTCCTTGTCAGCCAAAAATAGTTAGACAAGATTACAGTGTTCGAGGAAAGTGGACACCGCGACTGATAGCGCGGCCTAACACACAGCGGGCGGGTGGGGCGGCCGCTCTCCAGACTCGGAGGCACCCTGGAGACACCTACAACGCACGCAAACCCCGTCACCCCCCCCCCTTTGGACCGGTGAGGGAGATCCCGGTCCAACCAGCGGAGACCACCCCAGGCGTGCTGAAGCGATACAGGCCGCCTCGTGGGTAAGGCATGAACACAAAATGTCACCCAAGATGGCGGAAATGGCGGACGTTGAGCGTCCCACTGAGGCTGCACAAGACTTAATAAGCACTTCTATTCAGGCTGAATAAGCAGTTCTGGAGGGAGCTGGAACGCAGGCTACACCAACCGGCCCCACTACATGGAACTACCTCCCCAGAGCGGAACCCGCGACGGTAAGCCGCCATCCCAATGCCCTGACAACCGACCGGCGCCACGGAGGAAGAGGGGGCCTCCAGGTACATCTAGGGTCCGACCACGGCACGAAACGCAGTATACACAGCAACCTACCCTACCACCGGGTCACCCACATACAAGTCCCAGACAAGCTACTGCAAGTAAGCAAAACGGAGGGGATCCCTACGCGACGCAGAGAACACAGCGCAAGCAGCGGCAGAGGAAGAGGCGGCAAAAGGCCCGCCAAAAGACCCGACCTGGGGAGATCCAACACAGCCACGGACGGCAGCCCATACAGAGACACTCTTCTGGAAGCTCCTGCCATGCCCAGAAAGCCGTCTTCCAGAGCAAAGGGAAGCAACGCGGAGGAAGTGCCGAGCCCTGAATGCAGCCGCAGCTAAAGCTGTGAACCCAAAAAATGTGAAGCTGGACTGTGCAAAGGTCTGGGGGAGATGGGTAGCAGAACAGGGAGGCCCACGCTGCACACCATTATGGGGTGGGAGCTTCTGTGCGAGAGGCATAGGCTAACCTCCCTCAGTTATTAGGGACCACCACCCTGACCCACTAGGTTATCACCTGCGGGTCATAATTTCCGTTATGTAATCATTTCCTGTACGTTATTTTACTGTGAGCGTGCCCTACAGCACTACTTGATCCTTTAAGCTATTTTCGTTAACATGTATGTTCTTAAACCCAAATCATCCTAACATCCTGCCCCCACCTTCTGCAGGCAGCGCAATGTCAGTGCCATGCCCAGTAGGTAGGCTCTGTAAACCCATAAAATGGCGGTCATACTTAGCAGATGACTACTATGCTCAACCATGGCTTGGCGGCAGACCCACTTAGAAGTCACTCAGGTTTAAACACTAGCCATGTGACTTAAGCCTGCTTAACTTTCATTTAAAAATAGTTAATTGTATTACCAGAAGGGCTCGCAGTTTCGGACAGACGCTATTGAACCCATATAACCGCTAGCCTGGGACAAGGGCCTAACTAACACGGTACCACACCATGAAAACAAGGAGAACCTCACCTGACTACTTTTTAGGCTAAGTGACCCCACTCAGGTCACCCATCTATGAACAAGCTTGTATATATTTAGTTTGCTTTTTAGTTCGCTTCCCATATGCTTCCTTTTTGTTCCTCTTTAAGTCGCGTATCTATGTGTACCCTGCTGGGCTCATAGCTATTAGTCTTCTTATGCAAAGGGCCTTGATTAAAGTTGAATGCTACACATAAGTCGAGAGCACAATTAGCGAGGGTAAAGCAGCCTGTTAACGTGATTAAAATACTCAGACAAGCTGCTCAGGTCCACCATGTTTAACATTCTATCCCTCACAACACCAGTTAAATATGCATAGGTTCACAGCCTACTGATAAACACAGCTCAGTAAACGAAGCTTCACCTGGAGGTAT
The DNA here is from genome assembly GCF_036172605.1 of Pelobates fuscus. Taxonomy (NCBI): domain Eukaryota; kingdom Metazoa; phylum Chordata; class Amphibia; order Anura; family Pelobatidae; genus Pelobates; species Pelobates fuscus. The sequence continues at coordinate 63,874,990 of NC_086325.1, read as the reverse complement.
AGGAAGTGAATGATAGACTCTGTTGAGCTATAGACCTTGCAAATTAATATATTTTCCAGTATGTAGCTGCCTGAAAATACACAATGTCTTAAGCTTGAAAACCTACACACCGCAGTTCATGCTGGCTATAGCTGTTGATTATTGCTTGTGAATACTACTACTAGTTTAAACATAAAAAAAAGTGCATGTATACTTGACTACCCCATTGTTACATATGTCTCAATAACGCATGAGGATTGCCGTTGTGGTACCTCACATGCGTCTGTTCACCTGATAAGCACTGCAAAAATAAAGAATTTAAAAAAAAAAAAAAAAAAAAGAAGGAAGGAAGGAAGGAAGGAAAGTTAAAAAAAAGATTACAGTGTTCATGTGATCATTCAAACTGGCAAATAAGAGACAAAAGTTGCCTGGTCTAATTAGTGACAATTCCAGATCTAACTGGCAGATTCAAAGGTCACGTGGCTCCTCAATGGCGATTGAGACAAGGCATTCAGCAAATATAGTATACAGTGAAAGCATAATTAATTGGCAGAGGTACAGAGTTTCAATCGGTTTCACAGTGTAAGAAGCGCTTGCACAGCAGTCGTGTGTTAAACCGCATGATAAAATTTTTCATCAGAGTGGGCAGGTCCAGTGTGCACGTCAGGGCCGGACTGGGAAAAAAATTAGGCCCGGGCATTTTTCAATCAGAGCGGCCCCCTAAGAAGGGGGCGGGGCCAGAGAGGGTGTGTTTTGTCATCACTAATGACAAGCACAGCCCCTCTCAAAGTGAGCATGTTAGTTCAATGCGCAGAGCCCCACTGAGGAGCTCTGGCATTAGAAAAAGGCCCTGAATTTGTTCTGCGCAGCGCAAGCAAATTTAATAACATGCTTGCGCTGAGTTTGCTTTTAAATTGTCTCTGGTGTCTCCACAAGTGGGATACCAGAGGACAAAAGGGCCAGAAAAGTGTATGGTGCATGTGTATGGAGCCTGCTTGTGGGATTGCGTGTGTGTAGAGTGTGGTGTGGTATTGTGTAAATAGGTCAATTTCATTTGTGTTTGTGGTGTAATATGTGTGGCTAGGGGCTGTAGAGAGTTTGTGTATAGGGAGCATAGTGTTATAGGGGATGTAGCGAGTGTGTGCATATGGGTTGAAGTGTGTGTGTATAGGTGACGTAGTGTGTGTAGGGGTTGTAGAGAGGGTGTGTTTAGAGAATGTTGTATGTGTTTGCTGACAAGGAATGTAGTGTGTGTGTAGGAGATCTACTGTGTAAAGGACCCAGAGTGTGTATAGGAGATTGTGTGTGTGTGTAGAGGATTAAGAGTGCATATAGGGTAAGGGATCTAGCGTGTATCTGGAGCGTAATGTGTGTAGTGGTGCAGTGTGAGGGGTGCTTTAGTGTGTGTGTGTGTATATATATATATATATATGTATATATATATATATATATATTTGGACATATTGTATGCGTGAGGGGCGCAGTGTGTGTGTATGTAAGAGGGGTGCTTTGTGTGAGGGTGTTTTTATGTGCCGTCACATTCTAGGTTTCTAATTTTCTTTGTCTGTTAACTCACTGAGGGTTATTTTATTTATATATACCGTATATACTCGAGTATAAGCCGAGTTTTTTAGCATATTTTCTGTGCTAAAAAACCCCAACTCGGCTTATACTCGAGTCAATGTCTGTATTATGGCAATTTACATTGCCATAATACAGACAATGGGGCTGTGGGGGCTGCAGAGATCTTACTTACCTCTCCTGCAGCTCCTGTCAGCTCTCTCCTCCTCCGCGCCGTCCGTTCAGCACCTCGGTCAGCTCCCAGTGTAAATCTCGCGAGAGCCGCGGCTCTCGCGAGACTTACACTGGGAGCTGACAGAGGGAGCTGAACGGACGGCGCGGAGGAGGAGAGAGCTGACAGGAGCTGCAGGAAAGGTAAGTAACGCTCTCTGCAGCCCCCTCTCCCCCCACTGAACTACCAATGCCACTGGACCACCAGGGAAGGAGAGCCCCCCTCCCTGCTATGTATCAAGCAGGGAGGGGGGACGAAAAAAAAAGATAGTAATAATAAAAAAAATAATTAAATAATAAAAAAATAAATAATAATTAAATTAAATAAATAAAAATAATACTAAATAATAATAATAATAAAAAAAAAAAATAATAAAAAAATAAAATTGCCCACTCCCCACCAAGGCTCTGCAACACACACTGCACTCATACACACACACTGCACTCATACACACACACTGCACTCATACACACACACACCACTCATACACACACGCTGCACTCATACACACACGCTGCACTCATACACACACGCTGCACTCATACACACACGCTGCACTCATACACTCACGCTGCACTCATACACTCACACTGCATTCATACACTCACACTGCATTCATACACACACTGCACTCATACACACACTGCACTCATACACACTGCATTCATACACACACTGCATTCATACACACGCTGCACTCATACACACACACTGCATTCATACACTCACACTGCATTCATACACACACACTACATTCATACACACACACTGCATTCATTATACACACACTGTAAATAAATATTCAATTAATATATTTTTTTTAGGATCTAATTTTATTTAGAAATTTACCAGTAGCTGCTGCATTTCTCACCCTAGTCTTATACTCGAGTCAATAAGTTTTCCCATTTTTGGGGGGTAAAATTAGGGGCCTCGGCTTATATTCGGGTCGGCTTATACTCGAGTATATACGGTATATGTGTGTGTGTGTGTGTGTGTGTGTGTGTGTGTGTGGGAGTGTGCTGTATATGTGTGAGCGAGGGTGCTGTGTGTGTCTGAGGGTGCTGTGTGTTTGGGTGCTGTGTGTGTGTGTCTGAGGGTGCTGTGTGTGTGTCTGAGGGTGCTGTGTGTGTGTCTGAGGGTGCTGTGTGTGTCTGAGGGTGCTGTGTGTGTGTGGGTGCTGTGTGTGTCTGAGGGTGCTGTGTGTGTCTGGGGGTGCTGTGTGTGTGTGAGGGTGCTGTGTGTGTCTGGGGGTGCTGTGTGTGTCTGGGGGTGCTATGTGTGTGTGTCTGAGGGTGCTATGTGTGTGTCTGAGGGTGCTGTGTGTGTTTGAGGGTGCTGTGTGTGTTTGAGGGTGCTGTGTGTGTTTGAGTGTGCTGTGTATGTTTGAGTGCACTGTGTATGTTTGGGTGCTGTGTGTGTGTCTGAGGGTGCTGTGTGTGTCTGAGGGTGCTGTGTGTGTGTCTGGGGGTGCTGTGTGTGTGTCTGGGGGTGCTGTGTGTGTCTGGGGGTGCTGTGTTTGTCTGAGGGTGCTGTGTGTGTCTAGGGGTGCTGTGTGTGTCTGAGGGTGCTGTGTGTGTCTGAGGGTGCTGTGTGTGTCTGGGGGTGCTGTGTGTGTGTCTGAGGGTGCTATGTGTGTGTCTGAGGGTGCTGTGTGTGTGTCTGAGGGTGCTGTGTGTGTGTCTGAGGGTGCTGTGTGTGTTTGAGTGCGCTGTGTATGTTTGGGTGCTGTGTGTGTGTCTGAGGGTGCTGTGTGTGTGTCTGAGGGTGCTGTGTGTGTGTCTGGGGGTGCTGTGTGTGTGTCTGAGGGTGCTGTGTGTGTGTCTGAGTGCGCTGTGTGTGTTTGAGTGCGCTGTGTGTGTTTGAGTGCGCTGTGTGTGTTTGAGTGCGCTGTGTGTGCTTGAGTGCGCTGTGTATGTTTGGGTGCTGTGTGTGTGTCTGAGGGTGCTGTGTGTGTGTCTGGGGGTGCTGTGTGTGTGTCTGGGGGTGCTGTGTGTGTGCCTGGGGGTGCTGTGTGTGTCTGAGGGTGCTGTGTGTGTCTGAGGGTGCTGTGTGTGTCTGGGGGTGCTGGTGCTGTGTGTGTGCCTGGGGGTGCTGTGTTTGTCTGAGGGTGCTGTGTTTGTCTGAGGGTGCTGTGTGTGTGTCTGGGGGTGCTGTGTGTGTGTGTGGGGGTGCTGTGTGTGTGTCTGGGGGTGCTGTGTGTGTGTCTGGGGGTGCTGTGTGTGTGTCTGGGGGTGCTGTGTGTGTCTGGGTGCTGTGTGTGTCTGAGGGTGCTGTGTGTGTCTGAGGGTGCTGTGTGTGTCTGTGTGCTGTGTGTGTGAATGTGAATGTATATTTTATTTACATTTAAATATATATTTTTTATTAATAAAAAAAAAAAAAGTTATATCCCCCCCTCCTCCCTTCTTACCTTTTAGCCTGGAAGGAGGGGGGAGCTGTTCTGCCTGTGGGGAGAGGGGGATCCGTTCTGCCTGGGGCTGGGGGGTGGGAGGGTGCCGTGCAGCTTCCTTCCCTGGTGGTCCAGTGGTGAGAGTGAACTTTAGCCTGAAGGCTATAGTTCACTCTCGCGAGATCTGAGCGTTGCCGCGGTAACCGCGGCAACGCTCAGACCTCGCGAGAGGACCCGGCGGAGCTGCTGGTTAGAGCTCCGCTGGTCCTCTCGTCTGCCTCCCTCCCTCACTCCCTCTCCTGCCAGCGGCCGCCTGTCAGTGTCTCTGGGCCGGTGAGGGAGATCTTTGATCTCCCCACCGGCCCATGGAAGCACACAGCAGGGCCGGCGCTCGGGTAGCGCTGGCCCTGCAGAGACTGGCAGGGGAGATCCTGTGATCTCCCCTGCCGGCCTCGGCCCCACGGCCATCGTGGCCCACCGGGCATTTGCCCGGTATGCCCGATGGCCAGTCCGGGCCTGGTGCATGTACCTCTCGTGCACTTGAGAGTGGTAGGTGCATTGCTAAACCTGGAAATAAAACCTCTTTTATATGAAATTTTCAAAAGGTACACTATACCTGACCTCACAACTTCTGAGGTGTTGACGAATCCCTTTATGGCTCCAGGACCAGGATAAACAAGAGTGGGGATAGTGGGCAGCACTGGCGTGTGCCGTTTGTAGGTCAAGGACTTCGTGGTGGCTCCAGGCAGTATTGTTTGCGCCCTGGGGTTCGTGTAAAGTGCTTGTATCGCACTGACAAGGCCGCTGGCAATCCCATCTCTGACAGGAGTCTGAAGATGTAGTGCCAATGGGCTCTGTCGAACGCCTTCTCTGCGTCCAGGGAAAGGACCTTAGAAGGCGTCCAAGACCTCCCCACCCACCATATCAGGTCCACCGTCCTACGTGTGTTTTCATATAGTTGTCGTGTGGAAACAAAGCCCACTTGGTCTGTGTGAATATATTTAGTGATGAGTGGATTTAAGCGGGTGGCTAGCATAGACTTTCAGGTCATAGTTTATCAGGGATATGAGGAGGTAATTGGCGACATTAGTCCCATCTCTGCCCGGTTTAGAGATTAGGGCTATATCTGCAGTGGCAAGGTCAGGGTTTGGTGTCTCTCCCTCCATCTATGTTTTTTACATGTTGGTCAGATGGGGCACCAAGTCCTTCTTGTATGTCTTGTAATAGGTGCCATTGAACCCGTCTGGTCCTGGGGCCTTATTCCCTTTTAATCCTGCGATGGCTCTTTTGACTTCCTCTGCGTTTATAGGTGTGCCTAAGGAGTCAGTCAGGTCCACATTAATTCTTGGGAGTTGGGCTTTGTCAAGAAAGGCAGCAACTGCTGATGCATAAGCACCATTGTTGCCATTTAATGTGGGGGCATGATTGTACACTTCGGAAAGGAACTGAGTAAATTCCGCACTTATGTCTTGGGGGTTGTTGAGGACCGTACCTTGTGAATTTTTGATGGCAGCGATCATGGTGGTTTTGGCTTTAGGTCTAAGGGCCCTTGCAAGAAGTGTGTCCATTTTATTGGACTTTTCATAGAACAGTCTTTTTGCTCGGACTATGTCTCTGTTGACCTCTTCTGTCATCAGCTCCCTTATCATTCGTCTAACTTCTGTAGTTCAATGTCTGAAAGTATTGTTTAATTTCTTGTTGGACCTGTTCTTTTATCCACGTGTCTCTGAGAAGGGAGTTATTTAACCTCCATTTCCAGGGAGCATGGGGCCCTGGTATGCGCAGAGTCAGTTCTATGTCCGCGTGATCGGACCAAGATCTTTTTTGTTCGTCCCGTCTGAAGGCTTCCGAAGTGGTGCTTAGATTAGAGACCGAGAGGTGGGGAGGGGGGGTTAAGGGTGGTGGGAAGAGGGCTTGGGGGGGTTAAGCAAAGGGGGGGTCAGAGTAGGGTATAAAGAATAACAAGAAATATTAGTTTAATAAAGTATAAACAAAGTTTCACCCAGTATATTTGTATATTAACTTCCGGTTATATGCAGTTCTGTGTAACTTCTAGTTCCTGGTCTTATCTATTGCCAGGTCTGCGGGGGTGGGCGTCCACTCCGTTGAGGGTGTCTCCTCTAACGGGGTGGGAGGCTCAGCCAACTAGAACCCTGGTATAGCTCACATTAGGGTAAAACTTCATGAAATCCCATTGTCTAGTGGAGAAGGGTAGTTTTAGTTATTTCAGATCTGTCTGACCCTCAGAGTCCGGGCCAGCCCATAGCCACGACCCTGGGGGTAGGAAGGATGAAGGGGGGGATGGAGGTGACCGAGGAGGGATGGGGGTGGGGGACAAGGGGGAGAAGGCAGAAAGGGATGGAAGGGGAGGGAAGGGAGGTGGGAAAGGAAGGCAAGAGGAGGAGATAGGGCAGGGGGGGACCACAGCCCGGGCCCATGCTTCTGAAATGCATTTCCAGCCCCAATTCCCATTGTGCGGCCTACTGCTCCTGTTTGGTGCCATTCCAGCATTGGCCTTGAGTGTTGTGGCAAAACTAGCCACTTTCAACTGTATTTTCTTAAATGTGTGCCTATAGCTTTAAGAACCAAGTGTATTTCTGCATAGTGTATTCCATGCGAACAATAGTGTTTGTATGCTGGTGGCATGAAAGCCACCAGCATTCATACAATAGTTTCACGAACAGTGAATTTCAACACTGTTCGTGAAACGAACAAACTACCGAAGGGAGACCACACACAAGAGGTTGTGTGGCTCCCATTAAGGATTGCAACATTGTTGCAATCGGTAATTAGAGGGATTCAGGGTGGCCGCCGTTCGGCTACCGACCACGCGGCGGTCGGTCATCTTGGATCCTTTGTTAGCCCAGCGGTATTTGGTCGTTGAGCGCCTGGAACTAAAATCTGCTACTCGACGGCACGAATACCGCTGGACTTCCAAGCCGTTCGGGAGCCCCGGTCCTTCAGTAATGTGTTTCCCTAAGGTCAATCGGTAGTTTGCATGTAACTTGAAAGTAATGTTTGCTTCGTGCGGCGTTCGGTTATTTATGCTGGGATCTGAGCGGTACTTTCACGAAATGTGCGCTCAGACCCCAGCTATCTACCGAACGTCTATTCGTTTAAATATAATGAATAATGTAAAAGTTATGCATTGTCATGTGAAATATTGGTTCTGCTGTACGGAGGGATAATCCACTTAACTGTATATTCTAGTGGGAGTATCCCTCTCGTACAGCAGTGCATGATGGAAGAAATGTCCAGGTTGTTAAGTTCCCCATGTAGTCCCCTACTGTACAACCCCTGTAATGTCAGTAGGGAAACCCCTTGCATGGGGAATCCCATAAATACTGTGACCTGTGATTAAAACCTCAGTTGACTCCCAGCCTATGTGTCGTCTAGTTCTTGGGAAGGAAGAATTCTTGCAACGCTACCGGAATTATTGTATGCTGTATTTATTTGCCTGGATTATTTTATGCTCCTGTTACCCAGCGGAGATACTGTGGATTATACTACCTCTCCGCTACAAGTGCTTTTATGCTTTTTTGTTGTTTGTTTTTTTGTTGTATTTTGTTTCAGTTTAGTTATTTTTTTTTTTTCTAAGAGAGTATGCAATGAACACGCTCAAGTGACAGCTGGTAAGCACACTACATCTGATAGCAGATTCCATGAGCTCCCCCAACCCGCCACGCCAGGTCGTAGATAGTCGTAGAGCATATTTATTACTTAAAAAAGGCACTTCATGGCATCCAAATACAAACCCCTCTGTGGCAACTCAGATAGTGAGGAAGACTTCTACACTTTTGCAGTGGAAGTAACACATATAATATAATACATAACAATAAAGTAATGCTATTGAGAGAATTTATAAAGACATGATAAACTAAGTCCAGAGGTTGAGCAGTCTATGGAAGTTTCCAGAACCATAATATAGCATTCATTTTATACTGTTTGGAAATGTTTTGACTTCTTACCTGTGGTCAACTGGACACTGCTTCCCATCTTCTCACAGCTACAAGTGAGAGCTTCCGTGTGCACTCCTGAGCTAAGTGAGAGTTTCTGTGCACACTCCTGAGCTAAGTGAGAGCTTCCGTGCTCATTCCTGAGCTAAGTAAGAGCTTCCGTGCACACTCCTGAGCTAAGTGAGAGCTTCTGTGCACACTCCCGAGCTAAGTGAGAGCTTCCGTGCTCATTCCTGAGCTAAGTGAGAGCTTCCATGCTCATTCCTGAGCTAAGTGAGAGCTTCCGTGTTCACTCCTGAGCAAAGTGAGAGCTTCCATGCTCATTCCTGAGCTAAGTGAGAGCTTCCGTGTTCACTCCTGAGCAAAGTGAGAGCTTCCATGCTCATTCCTGAGCTAAATGAGAGCTTCTGTGCACACTCCTGAGCTAAGTGAGAGCTTCCGTGCTCATTCCTGAGCTAAGTGAGAGCTTCCGTGCACATTCCTGAGCTAAGTGAGAGCTTCCATGCTCATTCCTGAGCTAAGTGAGAGCTTCCGTGCACATTCCTGAGCTAAGTGAGAGCTTCTGAGAACTACTGTGCGCACTCCTGAGCTAAGTGAGAGCTTCCGTGCACACTTCTAAGCTAAGTGAAAACTTCTGTGCACACTCCTGAGCTAAGTGAGAGCTTCCGTGTGCATTCCTGAGCTAAGTGAGAGCTTCCATGCGCACTCCTGAGCTAAGTGAGAGCTTCCGTGCTCATTCCTGAGCTAAGTGAGAGCTTCCGTGCACACTCCTGAGCTAAGTGAGAGCTTCCATGCGCACTCCTGAGCTAAGTGAGAGCTTCCGTGCTTGTTCCTTAGCTAAGTGAGAGCTTCCATGCTCATTCCTAAGCTAAGTGAGAGCTTCCGTGCACACTCCTGAGCTAAGTGAGAGCTTCTGAGAACTACTGTGCGCACTCCTGAGCTAAGTGAGAGCTTCTGTGCACACTCCCGAGCTAAGTGAGAGCTTCCGTGCTCATTCCTGAGCTAAGTGAGAGCTTCCAAGAGCTTCCGTGTTCACTCCTGAGCAAAGTGAGAGCTTCCGTGCTCATTCCTGAGCTAAGTGAGAGCTTCCATGCTCATTCCTGAGCTAAGTGAGAGCTTCCGTGCACACTCCTGAGCTAAGTGAGAGCTTCTGAGAACTACTGTGCGCACTCCTGAGCTAAGTGAGAGTTTCTGTGCGCACTCCTAAGCTAAGTGAAAGCTTCTGTGCACACTCCTGAGCTAAGTGAGAGCTGCCATGTGCATTCCTGAGCTAAGTGAGAGCTTCCATGCGCACTCCTGAGCTAAGTGAGAGCTTCTGTGTGCATTCCTGAGCTAAGTGAGAGCTTCCGTGCACACTCCTGAGCTAAGTGAGAGCTTCTGAGAACTACTGTGCGCACTCCTGAGCTAAGTGAGAGCTTCCGTGCGCACTCCTAAGCTAAGTGAAAGCTTCTGTGCACACTCCTGAGCTAAGTGAGAGCTTCTGTGTGCATTCCTGAGCTAAGTGAGAGCTTCCATGCGCACTCCTGAGCAAAGTGAGAGCTTCCGTGTTCACTCCTGAGCTAAGTGAGAGCTTCCGTGCTCATTCCTGAGCTAAGTGAGAGCTTCCATGCTCACTCTTGAGCTGACCCAGGATGTGCAGGATTAGCTCATTGGATCAGAGAGTCAGCTGATTTCTCTCAGACAATGAGCACACCCCTGCATCCCGACGGCTTAGACTTCTGGCTGCGGGACAGGGAACAAGGCCTGGTGGACTGCGGGTCAAAGGTCTAACCATTACCAAACAGATTGACTACTTTCATTGGGGTGTGCCAGGGCACTTCTGGCATCATAACTACAGCACACTGTAGTAGTTATGGTTCTTTAAAGGGACACAACAGTCCACTATAGCACTTCCACTATGCCCAACTGTTTTAAGTGAAAGGCATCAGGTCCTGAATCCTTCTTTTCAAATAGTTTTTATTGAAAGTTTTGCAAATTTTAAAACAAATTATAAGAACAGTATAATAAAGGAGGGGAAAGGAAGCCGAAAACTTGGAAGGCGGAAAGGGGAGGTCCATCCAATGTTACAATCAATAAAATAATGTACAAGGCATGTAAACTACAAATACTGTACAGTTAGAAAGCAAGTCTTACAAATTATAAACTTGTTTAATTTCAACTCCCCATAAATCCCAATGGTATTTTAGTGTAGCAAAGATGTGTGAGTTGTTTCTGTGTGACAGTTCATGAGACTTATTGTCTATGGCCAGCTTTAGCACTTCTTTAATCAAAGGAGTATGTTTAGTTTTCCAGTACCTAGGTAAGCACGAAGTGGCGGCTCTCAGGATGTGGCCTATTGTTATTTTTTTAATTCTGTTGACGGACTCAGGGAATTTCTGAATCCTTCTTTATGAGAAGCTTTGGATTGGACGTGAGATCATCAAGATAAATTTGGGATAGAGGAACGGTGAGGCAAAGAGAAGGGGGGGTCCTACATCTAAAAAAAAAAAAAAAAGGAACACCCCAAAGTTAAAATATAATATGTTTATTTTTAACATCGTATTGTTCCTTTAAATACACATGTATAAACAATGACTATATTATAAGATAATTTTTCATTGACTTGTAATACAAATATACAAATTCTAACTTTGTGATATTAACACGATGTGTTCGCAAATCCATTTCACAAACAGTTATGCATAACAGCTTGGAGGGTTTGGCGCATTAAGGTTAGAGGTTACAACCCCCTATCCAATGCTCAGATGTATGCACACATACACATGCGCTGCCACACACACAAAGATACACACACAGCCACACAGATAAACACACATATGAACACACAAAGATACACACACATATTGACACAAATACACTGTAACACAAACACAGATAAATACATATGCTGACACACACGCAGATACACATACACAAACATATGTACAAAAAAACAGATGAGGCTGGCTACAGAGGACATTGGCCAGGGCTTCTGGTACTTGTGTCTCTGCATCAGAGCACTTAACCTCCAAAAAGGCACATTAACTGCTCAAAATATGCACCCCCTACAGTATAGGAGCCTATAAGCTGGTACCTTCTCTGCCTAATGGTAAATCTGGCGTTGCCCATTGAAGAACCAAAACATTACTGCATGGAAATGCACTGAATTCTTTATAAAGCTCATAACACTTCAGCTGGAAGACACCTCCAGGTATCTACTACTATTTCTCAAAGTTGTAATTTTACACCATATCCTTCAGGCTTACTTCCTCTAATTTCAAATAATGTCATCGTGTATCAGTAATCCTCTTACATTTTATTTGATTTGATTTAGAATCACCTTAATAAATATGGTAATTTCTATATATTTTTTTATTCACGTTTTAATCCAAGCAATACCCTTTAGTTCACAAACTCTTTTTTCCTGACACATATTGCTATAGTGAACGTTAATCATCCCGTGGCCTCTACTTGAAGCATGTCTGCATGTTTTCTCCTTCCTTACAGTCAGTGACACTTCCCAAAAATGAACCCGATGGATAACCTGATTTAGCCCACACGCTTTTTCCTTTCTGTTAGCCAAGACGAGTATTGAGTGATCGCCTTATGATCAGACCGGACACACTCGCTTTATTCTTGCTGAACAGTTAACTACTGTGAGTTTGTTGTGTTTGCAACAAAAGATTTCTTAAAGTAAACGTTGCTTCTTCATTGTTCAGCAAGACGCGAACCCAGTAGAACCTTGCTTCTTGTTCCTGGTTTTCAAGTTTGGGTGCATTTTATAAATTCCTTGTCACTGAGATGGAAACGCCTTTAACACTAGCTCTAAGGGAGAAACATCAGTAGCAAAGCCGTCAGGCCAAACATTTCAGTTTGCAGTTACAGAGGGAAGGTAGTCAGTCACTGAAAAAGTGATCAGCTATTTCACACCAAGCACTTTAACCTCCCGCAGCTTCGGCAGCCTGAGCACACGCACTGGAATATATCTAAGCCAAGAACATGCCCAGTGGTTTTATATGGGACCAAACCTCATCGCTATAAATCTGTAAAAGGTAAATCTCAGCAGCGTGCAGCTTCGTAGTGATTGACATACTAAGAGTGGACTGATATTTATTTGCATAGTTACAGGTTTCATTTTAACCCCTTGAGTGCCAGTACCTTAGCTCAAGAGAATGTTGGAGTGAGCTTGAGGTAAAGCTTTATTTAATACTTATTTACTTAGAATTATAGTATTCGAGATGCGGGATTCGAAATTATTAATATTGTATTTTCATAAGAAGAACTATTTTAATTTCTACTTTTTTCTTGTGTTAACATCCTGAAGCTCATTCAAGTCGATTTATGTTTACTTTCTGATTTTGATTTATCACTTCGATGTTGGAATAAGGATTGTTAATAATTTTTTTAATATATCTGTGTATTTATATATGTATGCATGTATCTATGTATTTATTTATTTTTAGAATAGACATATGAGTCAGCAGCCCATGACTCTGGCCTATCAGGAGTCCCAGCGGTACTTCAGATATCTACTAGTGTAAACCAAGTGGTGATTGCAGGTGGTGAGGGGCTATCCTCAATGCACTAATTGCACACTTAAAGGAATTGATCTCAGATCACTTCCTCCCAGCACTTGTGAACGGTAATCTGCACTGGAGTAAAGCTATCGGAACTCCTGCCCATGACCTGTAACTGGCCAGCCGCGTCCAAGGGGAAGTCACCCACACTGCTAGATATACATAGAGCTACATAAGATGTCTATCTCATACAAATCATACATTCAGCCCACAAACAAACATACATAGAATCTCCACAAACGCAATACCACTGACAATCCACATACATGCACACAACCCGAAAAGCAGCCTCTCACATGCAATACCATAAGCAGCCCCCCCACACACACACTACCAAACACACAATGTGACATATCATCCACACACAATTCCACAAGCAGCCCCTGTACACAGCCCACATTCATAGATTTTATATACAAAACCACAAACTACTCACAAATAGCTCACATTCGCACAATTACAAAGTTCCAAAGCAACTGTAGTACCCATAATTAACAAAAGCAGCATATGGCAACAAACACACCTCAATTTTAAAAAATAGAACCGTCAGACCAAGGGAATTCAAGATCTTGTTTTGGCTCAGTACTACTAAAAGGTTGCCTAACCCTTGTATAGAGTCTAGATATCACCTTTCTCATAAGTTGACCGCATATGAGATCATGTTCTAATGTTGCCTCTTGACCCCCAATGCATGAAATCCATGTGTATCAGTTCTATGAAAGAAGTTGAAAATGCAAATTAAGATTCCCAATAGGGGTTTATTCACAAATTATCAGGTTATTTCCATTTGACGAACATACCCAATTTTTGAAAAAACTCCCAACTTGGAGAATCAATCTGTCCAACATTTTTTGTAACAGTTATTCACTGTTGTATGATTAAACCTTTTAATATAGAGATGTCAAATGCCAGACTTTCTGATGTTTGAGAACTACTATTCCCATGAACCACTTGCCAGTCACTACCTACATTTATAACTGGGCACATTTTATCGGATATGTACTAACCAAAGAGCAGGATTTTCTATATTTAAACAGCACCAATTTATAGTCTATTAAATTCATTAAATTCATGAAAGAAAGAAAAATACATAAAAATACAATAAAATTAAGGAAATGTATCTGCATAAATCATGGATATATATGTAACTATTAGATTAGCTACGGCAATACTTCTGCATTTACGCTAAACTAGGGGGATTGGTGACTAGACGCCACCATGTAAACCAAATTAAAATCATACACATATTTATCTTTCGCGCATACATATATAAAACTGTTAGTGTTTGAATAAAAAATGTGATAAGACTCCAATGGGTTTATTCATAAAATGTAGGCCCAAATAGATGAGTGTAAAAAAACCAAATCATTCCAATTGAGTTAAAGCTTTTCCTAGTGCAGCTTAGCCTAAATGATCCAGTTTACTTGTCAATTCACCAATGCATACTGTTAAAGAAAGTCATACTATCTACTTAGAGTTGTCTAAACACAATACATAATGCACCCCATAACATATGTTAAACTGTGGTAAATTGAAGAAATGGTCTGTTTTGGGGGTGTGTGTGTCTACATAGGATGCTACAGGAGAGTCCACCATGTTCTACAGCCATTGGGCAGCCTATGCTGTACTATATGTATTTTAACAAAGCATCTAGTTACTATAATTATTGTGCTAGTGCTAGATTTAGATTTTACAATCATACTGTGATATCATATTGAAAGCTTTCTTCCTGGATATGTGGTCACTTATCGTTCCTTCCTTAACTTTTTTCAATTTTAACTTTTCTCATTATTTCAGGACCAGTTGAAAGGAAATTTATTTATTTGTAGTTTAGGATTATTAGTTATATTTAAGGTCATGCACTGACAATCTTGTGTACTCAGCCCTTAGCCAGACTGAGTTATTCCACGGTATCTTAAATGTCCACCGGATTCACAGGTACGTCTCAGTACCATGTGCTTTAACAAGGCACATAAATGAAATGCTGTCTTGGTGTGCATGCTAAAGGAACTGCATCAGATTGAATAGGTCATTGTACTTGGTGCTTGAGTGAAGATTTTTAAATAATAGTAAACCATACTAAGTATAATCTAATAAACCAGCATGATATGGTGTGTAAAATGATCTTAGCAGTAAAAAGATTTTTGGTTTGGTTCATGGGTTTAAGGATTCGTCTAGGATTGCCGGATCGTACGTGAGGTTTAGTTGAAATTGGGCAATTTTATAGCGTGTAGCAGCAATAAAGAGAGCAAAGTATTACATAGGTGTGTTCGTTCACTAAACAGCAAGTTATGATCAGCTGGCAAACTGTGTCAGACTTTTATAATTATCCAACTCAGCTATTTTGGCCTAAGCTTCAAAACAGGGTTCTCTAATCATCTCAGCGCACTGTTTAGTGAACAAACCCCACTCAAGATATAATATATATATATATATTGCACATCCTACAGCTCACATAACCACAGCCTGCAGTGTGTTAGTCACCATTCCAGGTCATTACTTTATTATACATAAATGATTTATTGCTGGGTCATGTACAGCATTATTCATTTTTCGCAAATGTTTTGCATTAAAAAGAATGGTCTGTTTTGACTATAAATATAATGAGGGCAAAACAAGTTTATGTTTCCTGTTCAGTATTTTTATTTCAATTCAGATCTGAATACATTGGGAAAAAATATTACTTACTAGCATCTTTCCAAGGTTTACCATTTGGAGTTCTGTGCTATTTAGCCAGGCCTTAAAGGGACGCTCCAGACCCCTTAAACACTTTTTGAAGTACTTTACGTGTGAAGAAAATTACCTAGTTTTTCATTTAGCAAAAAAAGTGTAGGTTTCAATAGAAATTGGCCTTTTTTTTTTTTTTTATAAATTAACCTTGTTACAAACCCTGACTGTCAATCAAAAACAAGTCATGTTACTTCCTGGTTGTTTAGCTCATTGGAGCTAAACTAAAGAGGCAGCAATTGCTCAGAGTATCTGCCTTGTAATGACGTCTCATTGAGCTTCATTTGAAAGGCTGTGATTGGACAGCCACAGAAAGACGAGATAACTGCAGGTTTTAAAAAACTCTCAATCATTAAATGCACGCATGACAAAAAAAAATAATCTACAAAACAGTAATTTTTAATTTTTTATCTGGGTAGTGGACTTTCCCTTTTAAAGTTACTAGCCACTCGAATGCTTACCAGAGGTGAATTTCTACTTACCTGGCAAAATTTTAACTAACCAGTAGCTATTAGAGAGTGGAAATTTAGACATATTATTATATCGTATTGTTTTATTCTGTTTTATGCTATTAATGGTCCTTGAGGAATTCTCTAAATTTAACAGACAAAATGCACAGGACATGAACCTGTTGCTTTTGTTTGTTTAAAATCATGGAATAGATCCTTTTGAAAAAGCTTTTCAAGCATTGAAACTTTTCTTTTATGCCAAAGAAGATCCTTAAACATTCAAGGAGGGAGATCCAGACCCCCTCAACAGGCATCTTGATATACCTCTTAACACCAACTCGTGAGTGCAACGCTAAGCATTTGGGGCTTATTCACTAAACAGTGTTTTACTATTGCATGCTTTCTCATTTTTAGATTTCAGCTGTATTCCCATTTTGTATATTCCAATATTTAATTTTAAAAAGCTCCAGTTTCTATGGAAATTTATTGAAAGTGCATTAGGGGTCTGGAGTGTCCCTTTAATTAAGCACTATGCAACGGTGCTTTTCTGGGAATTTTTTGGAGATAAGAAGATGAATGTTCATGGCATAGCATTGTAAATTGCTGCATTTATATAATTAGTAGGTAACTGTGTATTATGAAACGTAAATGCGTTTTTATCCGTCTCTCCCTCTCTACATCTCGGAGCATTGGTAATCAGTGAGTGGAAGGTCAGACAGTCGAACTGTAAAGATTGGCTGATAAACAATTTGTTAAAGACTCACCCACAACGGGTTTTGTAACATTGTTCGTTTCATCTCACACAGCTAGGGGCTCTAGGGGGAACCTTTCACCAAGAGTTTGTTATACACAGAAGCAACAACCTCGCAGGCTGAGGTGACCCAGATTGTCATCTTTGGAATGTAGTATATGTTTATGTTTGTATATATCTACAAAATAGGAGAGATGGTTAAAATTAGGTTAGTTGTAGCAAGCTGTACAATATACTGAATATGGAGCAAATATAAACCAGCCATAACGTAAACTATAAACCAGCCATAATGCTAAAGATTTGATATGGCCGATTTTCTGGGGCATGGAGGGAGGCAGATACTCTCTATGTTAATCACCACTTAAGTATGCTAATGTAAGTGTGTGGTTGGTTCTCATTATTGACAAAGGGATTAGATATCTCCCCGGTTCTTTATAAAAGGAATGGCTATCATCTTGGAAAAGGGAACTGGGAGTCGGTGTCTCATAGTATTACAGGATAGACTATAGAGCAGGACCACCTGAGACACTCTAGAATTTGTAATTTTTGTATAGGCTCCAAAAAAGTTAAAGGGACACTATAGTCACCAGAACAACTACAGCTTATTAAATTTGTTCTGGTGTGTAGAATCATTACCTTCAGGCTTTTTGCTGTACACACTGTTTTTTCAGAGAAAATGCAGTGTTTACATTACAGCCTAGTGATAACTTCACTGGCCACTCATATATACCTATATATATATATATATATATATATAAAAAAATATATAAAAAAAAATAAATATATATACATATATATACACATAAGTATATATATACATATATTAATTCTACACATATATTTATGTAATATTTTTACATAATTAGGTATCCTAATTAATTACAATTAGCGGGACCTGCCTGACAACCCATGCCGAAAGTATAGGGAATTTAATTTGCTAGCACTATAGTTAACCCTATAACTTTCCAAGACACCATAAAACCTATACACAGGGGCGTACCTAGAGCATTTGGCACCCGGGGCGGACCCTGAGTGTGGCACCCCCCCCCCCCCCCCCCCCATAATAAAAATGTAAGAAAACACCCACATTTTTTTCAATGTTTTCAATAATATTTATTGCACACATTTGTAAACTGCTTGTAAAATTTGTAAAATGCGCCAGTTTTGTAGAAGGGGGAAGACCAGTGCTTTTGTAGAAAGGGGCTGGTGAGAACCTTCTAGAAAACTCCTGCCCTGCCCCTTTCTACAAAGCCCCTTGTCTCGCCCTTCATATAAAAACCCTGCACCCCGATCACATAAATGTCATACACTCCCTACACATAAAAACCCTGCACCCCAATCACATAAATTTCATTCACTCCCTACACATAAAAATCCTGCACACCCCCTTAATAAAAAACCCTGCACACCCCCTTAATAAAAAACAAAAACGTGCACAACCCCTCTTAATAACAAAAAACCTGCACACCCCCTTAACAAAAAACAAAAATCTGCAGTGCACATCCTCCCTTAATAAATAGAATACTGCAACCCCCTTAATAAAAAAAAACCTGCACCCCCATTATTCATACCTCCCCCTTTAATTCTTTAATCCACAGCCCCCTTTGATTAATCCACACCCCCCTTAATTAATACACCCCCCTTAATTAATCCACACCCCCCTTAATTAATACACCCCCATTAATTAATCCACACACCCCTTAATACACCCCCCTTAATTAATACACCCCCCTCAATTAATACACACACCCCTTGATTAATCCTCACTGCCCCTTAATTAATACACCCCCCTTAATTCATACACCCCCCTTAATTAATACACCCCCCTCAATTAATACACACACCCCTTGATTAATCCTCACTGCCCCTTAATTAATACACCCCCCTTAATTAATCCACACACCCCTTAATTAATACACCCCCCTCAATTAATACACACACCCCTTGATTAATCCTCACTGCCCCTTAATTAATACACCCCCCTTAATTAATACACACCCCTTAATTAATACACCCCATTAATTAATACACCCCTTTAATTAATCCTCACTCCCCTTAATTAATACACCCCCTTAATTAATCCTCACTTTCCCTTAATTAATACACTCCCCTTAATTAATACACGCCCCCTTAATTAATACACCCCCCTTAATTAATCCAAGCCCCCCTTAATTAACACACCCCCTTAATTAATCCTCACTGCCCCTTAATTAATCCACCCCCTTAATTAATCCTCACTCCCCCTTAATTAATACACCCCCCTTAATTAATCCACACACCCCTTAATTAATACACCCCCTTAATTAATCCTCACACCCCCCTTAATTAATCCACACCCCCTTAATACACCCCCTTAATTAATACTCACCCCCATTAATTAATACACCCCCCTTAATTAATCCTCACCCCCCTTAATTAATACACCCCCTTAATTAATCCTCACTCCCCTTAATTAATACACCCCCCTAAATTAATACACATCCCTTAATTAATCCTCACTCCCCCCTTAATTAATACAGCCCCCTTAATTAATCCACACACCCCTTAATTAATACACCCCCTTAATTAATCCACCCCCCCTTAATTAATCCACACCCCCTTAATTAATCCTCACACCCCCCTTAATTAATCCACACACCCTTAATACACCCCCTTAATTAATACTCACCCTCATTAATTAATACACCCCCCTTAATTAATCCTCACTCCCCCTTAATTAATACACCCCCTTAATTAATCCACACACCCCTTAATTAATACACCCCCTTAATTAATCCTCACATCCCCCTTAATTAATCCACACCCCCTTAATACACCCCCTTAATTAATACTCACCCCATTAATTAATACACCCCCCTTAATTAATCCTCACTCCCCCTTTAATTAATACAGCCCCCTTAATTAATCCACACCCCCTTAATTAATACACCCCCTTAATTAATCCTCACACACCCCTTAATTAATCCACACCCCCTTAATACACCCCCTTAATTAATACTCACCCCCATTAATTAATACACCCCCCTTATTTAATTAATACACCCCCCTTAATTAATCCACACCCCCTTAATTAATACTCACCCCCATTAATTAATACACCCCCCTTAATTAATCCTCACCCCTTTAATTAAACCTCCCTCCCCTTCTTTAATTAATCCATTATCCACCCCCCTTTAATTAATTTAGCCCCATCACAAAAAATGACTACTCACATTTTGATGATGCCTTGACCGCCTGAATATCCGTGAAGGCGGGCTGACGGCGCTGCGCACGACGTCATCATGTTGCGCGACGTCGCGGCCCGCAACACTCCTCCCCCTTCTCCTTGAATTAAGTCCCGCCGGGCGCAAAGGTGCTGCGGCTGTGCGCAGCCGCCGCAGCATAATGATGGGGGGGTGACACATGACACTGGACGTCATGGCACCCCCCTAGTCAGTGGCACCTATACATGGGGGGTACTGTTTTACTCGGGAGACTTCGCTGAACACAAATATTAGTGTTTTAAAATAGTAAAATGTATTACAACGATGATATCGCCAGTAAAAGTGACGTTGTTTGCATTTTTCACGCACAAACAGCACTTACACGGATGATATTATTGCTGCAATACTTTTTACTGTTTTGAAACACAAATATTTGTGTTCAGCGAAGTCTCCCGAGTACAACAGTACCCCTCATGTACAGGTTTTACAGTGTTTTCCAAAGTTACAGCGTCAAATATAAGGCTTGTGTTTCATTTTTTTCCACATTAAAATTCACCAGATTGCTTACGTTGCCTTTGTGACCCTATGGTAGCCCAAGAATGAAAATTACCCCTATGATGGCATACCATTTGCAATAGTAGACAACCCAAGGTATTGCAAATTGTGTATGTCCAGTCTTTTTTAGTAGCCACTTAGTCACAAACACTGGCCAAAATTGGCGTTTTTTTCATTTTTCACACACAAACAAATACTAACGCTAACTTTGGCCAGTGTTTGTGACCAAATGGCTACTAAAAAAGACTGGACATACCCCATTTGCAATACCTTGGGTTGTCTACTATTGCAAATTGTATGCCATTATGGGTGTAAATTTAATTCCTGGGCTACTATACAGTCTCAAAGGCAACATAAACAATCTGGCGAATTTCAATTTGAAATGTAACACGCTATATTTGTAACTTCCCAAAACACCATAAAACCTGTACATAGGGGGTACTGTTTTACACTTGAGACTTTGCTGAATACAAATATGTGTATTTTATTGCAGTGAAAGCAAACAGTATTATGACATTGACAGTTAAAATGTCATGTAGAACTAAAAAAAAAAAAAAAATCTTATTTTCTCCCATTTTTTTCATATTAAATTATGTTTCATAGCTAAATATTTGATAAATGAAAGCCCTGTTTCCCCTGAATAAAATGATATATAATAAGGGGGGGTGCATTTAATATGAAAGAGGTGAATTACGGTTGGACAGACATATAGCGCAAATGCCAGGTTTTGTTTACGTTTTGTTCTGTTCACAACTTGTACATTTGGCTCAGTCCTTAAGGGGCTAAATTAAAAGGTTTTTTCAGGCTTTTTTGGGGATCAGGGAGGAGAAAGAGAAACCCATACCAATCAATACAGAGTATGGATTATTTGTAAAGGTTTATCGAAAAGTACAGTACTTCTTTTGTGTATTTGGTCATTGTTTTATTTTAATAATATTATCGCTGTATATGGGCAGTTTTGAACGTCATGGCTACAAAAAAATATTACTATTAATGTAAGTTTAACATTTTTGTGTAACTGTATGTGGCAAAAAAATAATGTATTTTTGCTTGTTTATGTTTAGTAATATTTTAGATACCATATTATCTGAGAAAAATATTGATTCTGAAAAAATTATGTAACGGACAAAATAATTAATTTAACATTATCAATACATTAACAATATTTTAAATTTATATTATTATATAAAGGAAGAGGTTAACATATACAAAACTGTTCATGCCATGTTCATTAATGTAAAGTGGTTTCAAGTGTTTTACCTGCTATGACCTTCTGATGGCAGCACCATTAAAACTTAATACCAATGTAAGACAAGACTTGCAATTATAAATATAAATAAATAAATAGATTTACTAGTGGTGTGAATAGCCATCCTGCTCCTGCATTCAGTGATGTTTGGAAGTCAGTTTGGAAGCCAAGATCCATGTTATCCACTGTCATGCATCGCAGGCTGGCTTCTGAATATAGAAACAGAGCTAAGGGCAACCAGTGCATCTATTTGCCTAGCATAAATGCTAAGAAAAGCATGACTCTAGAGTCCTAGCAAGTGTAAGTCTGTTATGGAAGGGGGTCAAAGAATATCAATTTTCTTTATTTCTTTCTAGGACAAAACCGTTTAATATAAACACAGCAAAAAGACCTGATTTGCACAAAAAAAACATTGAAAAATTAAAATAGATATACGTGTATAAATATTTTCTCTCATGAAAAGTGAGATGGCCATTAGAGAGTTGTGATTGGTTGGCTTGCAAGTCACCCAATCACAGTGCACTGAATGAGCCTTCGTAGGTGAACTCTCACGGTATTGATTGTGTCAGTGGTTTTGATTTTTGATTTCTGTGTTTCTTTTTTGTTTGTTTTTTTAACTGTTTCATACGTTTTTTGTTTTGGATTCTTATTTGCCATTTTTTGGGGCCTGAAAAAAAGAAGTTGGAGTCCACTAGCATTGTATAGCAAGTCAACATGTTTTATTTGCACATACAAATACTTGATTATGACACTTTACCTAATAAAACCCTAACGTGTGATTTGTTGTTTTTTTCATATGAATCCATAAATCTCAATAAAATTACACATCTCTGTGAGTCACTTTGCACTGGAGATTTCTCCTCAATGTTTCTTTATAAAAACCATTTGAATGGACAATGGCAAACAGTAACAAGGACGTAAGTGCTGGGTATAAAAAGGGTGCATTTTCATCAGCTGTCGAGGTTAGTTCTGAAGCTATCGAAAGGTTTTAGGGATTAAGAAACATTTGTGCAAATTTTTCGCACATTTTTATTTTATTTATGTGCATAAGAAATATGAGTTTGTGGACATTGTATTTCACTGTAAGTAAGCCTCTATATACAGAAATTGTTTCAAAACACTAAATGTTATATAACTTCCACTGGGAATAGGGCCCTCAACTCCTCTTGTGGCTGTTTGTTGAATTTTTTCTGGCCTCTTAGATGTATAGTGCCTCTGTCTTTTAGCTTGTACCAACTGTACCCATGGACAGCACTGTGGAATGTGTTGGCACTTTATAAATACAGTATAATAATAATAATAATGACTATATTTTAGATACATATGCATCATCCTCTCAGTGTGTGCTACGGGGGTAATGTAACATAACATGTATGAAGAGTTAAAGGGATACTCCATTGCCCAAATAAAAAAAATAATAATATAAAAAAACTCTTTAGTATATAAATGAAAAAATATATAAAATGTGCATGCATTTACTTATGCATTTGTTTTATATTGGTGCTCTATCAAAAAACAGCTTTAAAAAGCTGTAAATCTCAGCTACACTACCCAACTTACAAGTATAGGTCAGGAATATGAAGACAGGACGTATCACTGGACCTAAGAATGGCCAGGTTTAACGTATAAACGTGAAGCTAGCCAAGATCAGGAAACCGGTAACATGAAAATACAATTTAACTAGCCACGTCAGGATTACAGAGGTTAGAAGATTCAGTAAACAAGCCAAAATTGGCTAACCAGAAAATCAGGATTATATAATGCACCAGGCAAGGAAGCAAGAGGAAGAGGATGGCAATAACTATGGGGCTGAAAACTTTCTTTATATCCTGAAGTGGACACTGAATCATCCACGTCAATCCTACGATTCCAAAAAGTGCAGGAATGGGGTTGCAGTGATGACGTGGCACTCCTAGACCCGAAAATGATGCTAGGTGTCATATGACTATAAGCATAGTGGGCTTGCGAGGGGGCAGTGTTCCTCTCTCTGTTAGAATACCCAAATGCATTTGCCGCATTTGGATTGCTCAGGAAGTCCGAATGCAAGCGCTGATTGGGAAGGAAGAAGGAACTGGGAGGCGGAGCTTCCTGATTAATGCGCACAGGAATGCTCGAGCAGCGTGTTGATTGGGTAAGTATCGTGACACCTTCTAACTCATACCATACTTTCTGTGGCTGTCTTATCACAGACTTCCCAATGCAACTCAGTGAGAAGTCTTTGCAAGGTAGGTGCTCTGAGTAACTGATGCCTATTTCTTAAGTTTAGCTTCACAGAGCTAAACAAACCAGGAAGTAACAGGACTGGTTGTCTGATTGACAGTTTGGGGGGTGTAACTAGGTTAATTTATAAAAGTGTAAATTTCTAATAAAATCTACACTTTTTGTAAAATGAAAAAGAGGACGCACTGTTCACACATAAAGCAGTTCAGCGAGCTAATGTGCTTTAGGCATCTGGAGTGTCCCTTTTAAGATTCATCGTAAATAAATCGCAATAGCCCAACCAAGAGTTATTTACAAATAAACTCAAACCCACCCTCCCCATGACATCTAAGAATATCTTGTGACTTGTATAACTTGTATATAAAAGCAGGTTTAGCAAGCAAGAGCAAACATATTGAGGATGAACTCAGAGCTTTAACACACCACTTATCAACTAGCATTAGATTTGTAGAGAATACATTTTAATTAAATAGCCACATGTAGTGGTCAGTCTGATTCAATTACCCGTTTGATGGGGGCTGTCTGTCGTGCTCAAATAAAGCACTTGTGGTGTTCTCTAGGTACTTAACTTTTCTGTGTATCCCTATTTCCCATAAAACCCCTGTCCCTGTAAGATATGTATACTAAAGACTATCATGTCGCATTAACTACATTTCTTTTAACTTTAATGTAGACTTATTTCATGTGCAGTGCACCAGTGACATTTTTGTTTCGTCCGAATGATTTCGTACTGAAGAAAAATTTCATTAGTCAATCCCGAGTTTCGTCCGCAAACCATTCGTTTTCGATTGAAATTTGTTCAAAAATTATTATTTTTCGTCCATTAGGACACAAACAGCACTGTGCATGTGCAAAAAAAAAAGCAAGGAGAAAGCCAGCAGCGCTACCAGCTCCCTCCTTGTAATAAATAACAATTCATACATCCCCCACCCCATTAAAACTTATGGGGGTCACTATGACCTAAACAGCGAGCAGCTAGTGGCTACTCGTTGTCATTTAAAACTAACTATAGACCAGTATGGGGGTCCATATTAATAAAAGGGAGGTTAAATCCTCCCGCATGCAGCGAGTAGGGGCATGTCACCTAAACAAATTTAAAACTACTAGTCACTTGGCAGCTATTGCTGCCCAGTTACTAGTGCAATAAGGGGGACCTGGCACAGGTACCGCATGCACCTATTTAGGGTACCAACCCGCCGTTGTGGACCAGGGGGGACATTAGGTCACCAATTTAATTTATTAAAGTCCCCACCTGCCGCTCATGGGTGGGGACCATGGGGGACATTAAGTCCCCCCCGTTTATATTAATAATCCCCAACCGGCGGTCACGGGTGCGCTATGTCCCCCCCATTTTAGTTATATTCTGTTTCCCACCATGGGGGAACGGAGGGACTTGTGCCAGGTCCCCCCTTATTGCACTAGCGACTGGGCAGCAATAGCTGCCCAGTCACTAGTACTCACTAGTACTTTTAAATTAGTTTAGGCGACATGCCGCTACTTGCGGCATGCTGCGAGTAGAGGCATGTTGGAGGATTTAACCTCCCTTTTATTAATACATACAAACCCCCATAGGTTTTAAAGGGGGTGGGGGGGGGGTGTATTAACGGTTATTTATTACAAGGAGGGGGCTGGCAGCGCTGCCTGTTCCCTCCTTGTTTTTTGTGTTTTTTTTTGCACAGTGTTATTTCTCCGTACTGTGGGGGTTAATTCCTCTGCAGCACGGAGTATATCAAACAAACAAACTAAATGAAAAGGTAATGCAGTCGGCATTTGCCCTTTTGTTTAGTTTATATATATTATATTATATTTATATATATATCGCATGTAGGGCTTTCGTTTACGTTTTAGTAAACAAATACGAAAAGACCTGAATTTCCGGACGAAATCGTATTCGTACAAAAACGAATGCACATGTCTAATTCATGGGAAATTTGCATTAACACTTCTTGGACCTGCCTTTAAATATGTATTTTGTGATATACAATGATGTTGATCTAAATAACTGAAGAAATTTAATAAAATAAAAAAATGTATATATATATTATTGAATAGTCGCATTTTAGATATCACTGATGTGATATAATGAGCTTGCCTGGAATATCTCTCCAGAACAGCTGTTTGGAATTAGTAGGTTGGCTTCTATCTAAACCCAGCTGCCTGTGTGTAGAGAATCACCCACAAGTGTCTTATACGATCAGTTTTAATTACATTTTCCTCTAGACTATATGGGCAAAGATGCAGATGCACTCTGATCGCTTTACATAAATGAATATCGGAGGAACAACTTTTATACAAGAATTACAAATTTGTTAGAATCACCTATAACCTTGGTAAATATAATTCCAGGCCTTTGCATCTGTCACTGTTTAACCATGCTATAATTTAATATATATATACTTCCCACCAGTAGCTAAAGTTATTTGCAATACTTGTACTTCTACTATAGTATTTAGTTCCAGATTATTTAAAGGTTCCTGTTCTCCTGTTTAAGTTTTGTTTTAAAAAGATAATGCAGTTATGATTACTCAACACGCAGAATACTAGTTACTCATCTTAGTGATTAGGTTCTGTTTCACAGTCTGCTTTTGTATACTGGAATAATTACATATAAACAGCTACAGATAATATACATTATTGCAAAATGACAAAGCAGTGGTGTATTGCTCAATGAGTGTAAAGTGAGAGGACTTAGTATATTTCCAGTAAAAAGTCTAATACTAAGAATTGTAATATAGTTGGACTTCTAGTTGCTGATTTTGTTGGCTTTTCTGAAGTCAAAATTTTCTTTTAGCCTTTCATATATGTTAAAGTAATAGATTTATGCTGGGAAAAAAAGGTAAATTGGGTCAAACAAAGGCTCATGTATCTCAAGACTGGAACAGATTTAGGGAGCAGTGGAGCAGTGCAACATTTTAAACAATTGACTTTCTACCTTAAATACTGTTGTTTTAGATATTGCACGAAACAAGGATGTGACCCATGCACATACACACTCTTGGGGTTATAATACAGTTGTCATTTTCTCTGTGCAGAGATGGTATTTATTTACATAGTTACATAGAAATTTATGTTGAAAATGACTCAGGTCCATCAAGATCAACCTTTAGAATATATCTTTGTATACTGTTGATTCAAAAAAGGCTTAACCCCCCCCCCCCCCCCACCCCCCCCCCAACTGATAGGCCCATTTCAGAACGAAGCTAGTTACGTTGATGTGAGGACCGGTAGATTGGCGTTGCTTAGGCTTTGGGAGCTCTGATGAATTAGTAACTGTGTATTTAGCAGGATACCAGCAGTATAACAAACATAGATAAGAACCCGAATATAATAATGATGAATGAAGAAATCGGAACCTTGATAAGTAGAGTGTGATAGGTAATACATTGAAGGGTAGCTCCCAACCATCAACCATGTGAATAAAGCAGAACTTTGGTGGTAAGAATGAAAGACATCGAGAAGATGTTCTGTGCTACTGATGGAAGTACATGTTGACAGGAATTTCTGAACTAGTTTATTAAATTTAAAAACATTATTTGTATTTCAGCAACGTTAAAATGGTTTATTATCATCTTGACACACTGTTAAGAGATAAAACAAACAAACATGCTTTTAAATAAATACTTACTTTATGTGTTTCATGCACACTATAAGTCATAGATAGGAGGAAATTGCTTGTACAAATGTTTGTATGTGCCCTTGGATACTTCTCTATCACAGATTAGATGACTACATGGGTACAAAAGAAGGACTTCAGAACTTGTTCCTGATCCTGACTTGATTAACGTATAGACTAGATCTCCTGTAGACTTTGAACTTTCAATACAAGCCTCAAAAGAGGCTCTGTTCAATGAAACATGAACATACCAAGGAAAAAGAGAACCAAACAATATCATGTCTCTTCAGCATTATGGATGTACGTTGCTTGTGCCACTACAATCTCAAGTGATCAGGTCAAGTGGACAGTTAAAGTATCATATTTCTGGGAAGTTCTTGAACTACTTATTGACATGTAGTTTTTTAATATTCTTGCCTGCACCAGTTTCCAACCTACGAATATGGCGTCCTTGGAGGGTAGACTACCATAATGCCAAACATAAACAATGTTGTGGACATGTTTTGTTGACTGGTATATGTACGTACACCTTCTTGCATGAATTCCATGGAGATAGTAAAAGCATTAATCCTGTAGTGGATGGATCTATAGGGATACAAGATAAACAAAATATATCTATAAATAACAAATCTAGTATGTGCTGTAATTTTTCTATATTATTGTAATATACAACACCAAATATACTTAACAGTATTAACTACAAAGCCGTTTTCTCATGATAACTTCTATTTGTATCTCAAATATATTTGTATGTTTGTAGCAATTCCATACTTGTAATTGTTACCAAAATAATAAAACATATTCAGTATCTATGAAACTAAAAGATGTACATTTTACTGACAGGTATTGACCGACTGGTTTTTCAAAATGGAAGATTTAAGGAAGAGCCCCAGTGAATACAAGAATAAGGATCACCCAGTGAAGACAGAATTGGGATCACGATGTGTAGTTTTTACTTATTATCAAGGGGACATTAACAGTGTGGTAGATGAACACTTTTCAAGAGCTCTAAGGACTACAAAGGATCCCCAGGATTTAAGAACAAAAACCAGAAGCGATGACTATCTTCAAAAGAACAGTGAGTATGGCTTTAAATTACCTATTCACCATGATCCACAATGTAACAATGTGATTGTAAAGTATTTTTTTTAATTTTAATTTTAATTTTTACTGTGCAAGTAAAGGTACAAGCTGGCTTGCAATGCCACAACAGAATGAGCAGGCAATAAATGTTACATGGCAATACAGTGAAATGGCAATTGATTCAAAAAAAGTTTGGATCATAGGCTGCAAGTGGTAACCTAAACGCTGCAGACTCTTGTGTAGCCCTTGCTATGTTAGGTTGTGAGTGCCTCTGTGGTGACAGAGTGCCTTGATGGAGTCGCTGGAGACTTATAGTCTGTTAAGAGGTGACACAGCAGGGCTGAATAGGCAATATAATATAGGTTCACAGACTCTTGCAAGTATCCCAGGGACTCATCTGGGTGGCAGTCGAGCTTCCCTTTCCAGGCTTGTTAGTCATCCGACTTCAGTGCTTGGCAAGCTTAGTAGCTCTTTGGCGAGTTTGCCAGGCGGATCTGCTTTGCGTCATGGATTCCCAACTCTTCTTCAGGGGTCGTATATTTTAGACCTAGTACCCCGTGACTCTCACAGTCCTGAGCTCTCCCCAGCGGGCATAAGCAGTAGACTTACCACAGGACTTGCTTTGCGGTCTTTTGTTGTGGTGGGTGGTGGGACTTCTCCCCCTGGAGCTCCATAAAGCATGAGCCATTAGTAATGACCTCGAAGCTGCCGCCATCTTGCAAGGTAGGCCTTGGGAATTCAACACCACCCAGTCTCCCCACATCTCAAGCTCTCCTCAGTGGGGAACGAAATAACTCCCCCCCCCCCCCCCCCGCCCACAGGGGGGGAAACAGGACTGGCAAGCGTCTCAGTAAGTTGGCGTGTGGTAGCTGGGAAGGGAGGCAGGGCAGCGCCCGTCCACCCTGCACTACTCTTTAGTAGGCCGCAGCCCCCGAAGCGTTGTGCTTCCCTCAGGGGACCCAAAGCTCCCGATCTTGGGATCTGCCACCTCCATGTGGATGTCTCGTGGGCTCATTTGTTCTTCCCAGCTTAACTCCCTTCACAGAATCTTGGGAAGACCATAGAGACTAACAGTTTTTAAGCACTGTCTGACCCAAGGTGTATGTATATGGCTGAAGGATCCTTTCATATACTAAAAAGTATTGAATATATTTTTATCATCTTTTTTCACATAAACTTCATTTAAAAAAAATATTTTTCCCTTCAAAGCTTGGGGAAAAGATTGCTATATAAAAATTTTTTATTATTATTAAAGTTTTCCTTTAAATTGTGAGGTCTATAGACTAGATGTGTTCAAATGTTGTATAATAGCTCAGAATCTATTGCTCCTTTATAATTAAATTATACTGTTGTAATATTTCATAAAATAAACGTAAAATGTCCCATAACATGTCAATATGTGGGCTATTATATTTTGTTTTTAGGTATTTGACCCACCTATGTAGCACCTATTTCTCAGTAATAATTATGAAAGATAATGTAGAAAAACCTGATTTGACAATCTGTCTGTATGGTTCCAATGTCCTTTTTTTACAGAACAAAAGGCAATTAGTTGGTAATGTAAAAATGATTCAATGGCAGAGAAATACTTATAATCAGAAACGATCAATCACGCAGGTGTTTAAACACAAAGTAGCAAGCTTCCTGTAACAAGAAGCTTTGGCAGTTGTCAAAAGCCTTATAAAAGTGTGCTTGCCCCTAC
The DNA here is from genome assembly GCF_036172605.1 of Pelobates fuscus. Taxonomy (NCBI): domain Eukaryota; kingdom Metazoa; phylum Chordata; class Amphibia; order Anura; family Pelobatidae; genus Pelobates; species Pelobates fuscus. The sequence continues at coordinate 63,844,769 of NC_086325.1, read as the reverse complement.
AAAATGACTTAAAGGAAAACTACAAATACCTAAAGCACTTTAGCTTTGTGTGTGAATAGTGTGTCCTTTTTTACATTGACACCAGCTGTCAATCAAAGAACCAGTTCTATTACTTCCTGGTTTGTTTAGTTCAGTGGAGTTAAAGTCAAGGGGCAGCAATTGCTCACAGCACCTGCCTTGCAAAGACTTCTCATTGAGCTGCATTGGGAAGTCTGTGATAGGACAGCCACAACAAGTCTGGCCTGGGGAAGAAGGGGAGGGCTTGCAAAGGCAGGAGACAAGAAATCTGTGACTTTTGTAATTTCTTTTAGATATAACCCAATGTAATTTTTTTTTTTTTTTTTTTTTAAATAATTGAATGCATGCATTTTTTTCACAGGGTAATATAAGAATATGCTTTATGAGAAATATTTCAGTGAGATGGACTATTAGCTGCAGCAATTCTTGCAAATGTTGCCGTTATTAGCAAATGTGTTTAGAGACTTTGTGACAGGGAGCCGTTTTGCACCATGCAGAATAGACACCAAAAATAGGCCTCATATACAAAATGTACTAAAGCTAAAATATGGATTGACTAGATGATTTAAATGACTTAACCCTTATTGAATTTGATAATTCATAAAGACAAGTTCCACTAAGGAGCATGGCTCCAGAAAACATTATTACTGTGTCACTTCTACTAGTAATGTTAAAAATCTATATAGATACAGTAAAGTTAGATTGGAAGAAAAAGACAACATTGTCTAAACCAGTGAATTGGAGTCTACAACTTCTGGGGATCTATCTATTGGGCAGTCCTGGTCTAAAACAACACAATAGTGTTACTGTGATATATGCTCAAAGTGCACCAAATGATGGTAAACAGCGAGGCTACACATTATTGTTTTTTAATCTACCACAATCAGGGCCGTCTTTAATATCACTAGGACCCTGGGCAAAACATTTTCTTGGGCCCCACGGGCAAGGCATTTTCTTGGGCCCCATGGGCACCCCCACTCCCTGGCATGCAATTGCACTTTTCACATACATACTTACACAGACATACACACGGACAGACATACTGACATACACACATATATACTGAGAGGCATGCTGACATACACAGACACAAACACGTCTGACAGACATACTGACACACACACACAACCTGACAGACATCCTAACACACACACACACACAAAGACATACACTGTCAGACATACTGAGATACAACCTACTGACACACATACACTGTCAGACATACTGAGACACACAGACAGACACACAGACATACTGACAGACAGAAACACAGACATACTGACAGATTCACACTTTTAAATCTACTCCCTGTTTCCTACAAACGCCCACCGGGTGGCCCTTACTGCATGGGCAACCCGGTGGGCCTCCTTAATGTGCGTCCCCAAGATCCTGTGGATACTTAAAAGATCACTATAGTGTGAGGAAAAAAAGCGGTTTCCCTGACACTATAGTGCCCTGAGGGTGCCCCCACCCTCAGGATCCCCCTCCCGTGGCGATGAAGGGGTTAAAACCACTTCAGCCACTTACCTTAATCCAGCGCTGGGCTCCCTCGGCACTGGTGACCTCTCCTTCCGTCCAACGTCAGCTTTCCCGTCCAACGTCACTGGAGCTGAATGCGCGCGCATTCAAAGTGTCCATAGGAAAGCATTTCTCAATGCTTTCCTATGGACGCTCTGTGCGATGGAAGCAAAATTTGCCTCCAGCGTCGCAGATTTATTTATTTATTTATATTTATTTATTTATAAAATATTTTACCAGGAAAGATACATTGAGATTTCTCTCGTTTTCAAGTATGTCCTGGGTCCACAAATCATTGCATTGTTACAGTTAGTGTACAATAAAATACAAATACAATATTAATATACAATATATACAAAATTTAACATAGAACAGGTAGGAAATATATAATCAACAATGACAGGTACATTCTGTTTTCAAGTATGTAGAGAGGGATCTCTTAAAGGACTTTAAGCTTAGGGAAGATTTTAAATTGTGCGGGAGGTCGTTCCACAAATGCGGTGCTCTGTAGGAGAAGGAGGATCGGGCTGCTTTCTTTTTATATTGAGGTAGACTAAGTAAAGTGTTGGTACTGGATCGGAGGTTATAGGAAGTGGGAACAGCCGGGGAAAGCATTGCGTTCAGGTAGGGTGGGAGTTTCCCCGAAAAGCTCTTAAACACAAGGCTGGAAAGATGAAGGGTGCGTCTGGATTCCAGCGACAGCCAGTTTAGTTCTTTTAGCATGTCACAATGGTGAGTCCTGTAATTACATTGTAGCACAAATCGGCAGAACGAGTTATACAATGTATTGAGTTAATTAATGTGGGATTGCGGTGCAGATGCATATACTACATCCCCATAATCAATGATTGGCATCAGCATTTGCTGTACAATCTTGATGCGCCTCTAGTGGTTGTCCGGAAGACAGCCACTAAAGGCTGGCTTAACCTCAAATGTAAACATAGCAGATTCTCTGAAACTGCTATGTTTGCATCTGAAGGGTTAAAACCTGAGGGACCTGGCACCCAGAACACTTCATTGAGCTGAAGTGGTCTGGGTGACTATAGTGTCCCTTTAATATCAAGGAAGCTGCAATCCAAACTGGTTTTGGGATGCTTATGGTTGTGTGAGAGTCCCTTACAGCATGTGGCCCTTTAAGTGCAACATATAGCTCTGCATTTAATACTGGAAATGGTTAGAGAGACATTTTGTAAACCTTAGTTAACCCCTTGAGTGCCAGAGGCATGCCCAACATATTGCAAAACACGCATAGGGCTAATGTTTAGTTGCCACCAGATTTCCCCTTTTAATTGCAGACTCCCATGCCAAGCCTAGGGGTGGGCAATGTGTTGTTTTGCTGTTTAATCTGCACTTTCTATTATCTGAACTGAAATCCAAGTTCCTGCCAGGCAATGTTTCACCAGGCCCTCTCTTAAAGGACCACTCTAGTGCCAGGAAAGCATACTTGTTTTCCTGGCACTAGAGTGCCCTGAGGGTGCCCCCACCCTCAGGGACCCCCTCCCGCCCGGCTCTGGAAAGGGGAAAGGGGTTAAATCTTACCTTTTTCCAGCGCTGGGCGGAGAGATCTCCTCCTGCTCTCCTCCTCCGATCCTCCTCTTCTCCTCCCCGTCGGCTGAATGCGCACGCGCGGCAAGAGCTGCGCGCGCATTCAGCCGGTCACATAGGAAAGCATTCATAATGCTTTCCTATGGACGCTGGCGTGCTCTCACTGTGAAAATCACAGTGAGAAGCACGCAAGCGCCTCTAGCGGCTGTCAATGAGACAGCCACTAGAGGACATAGGGGGAAGGCTTAACCCATTCATAAACATAGCAGTTTCTCTGAAACTGCTATGTTTATGAAAAAATGGGTTAACCCTAGAAGGACCTGGCATCCAGACCACTTCATTAAGCTGAAGTGGTCTGGGTGCCTAGAGTGGTCCTTTAAAGGAAGAGCAAACACATTGTGATCTATATCCTAAGCAGTGAATTTAAAACAGAGAATTCTTTAACTTTTTAAAAGTTTTGGCCCCAAATATAGCATATTCCAATTTACACATAATCCCAGCTTGAATATTTCAGACTGAACATTTGCAAATTAGCTTTTCAGTGAAATTCACTGTTTAGTGAAAATACCCCAAAGTGATTTGTGATGCTTATAGGTTGAAAACACTGCAATAAAATGGCAATATTATTAAAAAAAAAAAAATAAAGGACTTGCTCTAAGCAATATATATGAATGATCATGAGATGCTTGCCAGAACTGGTAGAGAATTTTGCTTCAGTAATAAAATAGCATTTATATTTGTTTTAACTCTTAACTTGAGTGTCAGAGAGTGTGAAATGCTTTTCTCAGACACCTGGTACATACAGGGTTAATAGTGACTTGTTTATAAACTTAATATAGGAGGATTATATTAGGAATATTGATCTTACTGCATGGTACACTAAATACATTTACATGGTGCAAATGTTCTTCCCCCAGCACTACACAATCCTTCTCCTCTCCCCTTTACATAAAATCTTTTTAAATGAAATCCTGATTAAATATGGTGTACATCACTGGGTTCAAAGAGCTGTTAGAGTATCCAAACCAGAAGAAAAATTATCAGGGGTGAACATCTCATACATTTAGCAGAGAGGGTGTATGTAAAAAATAAAGGGAACCAGCAGATGACAAACACCCCAATGACTACAAACAAGACAAATGTGAACCTCTTCTCACACTTTTAAGTTTACTCCCCGTTTCCTACCTTGAAGGATTGCTTCCCTGGTGGCCAGAGTGGTGGCTGAGGCTGTTGGGGGTTGCAGACTGGCAGTCTGGACCAGCCATCCTCCTCTCTGCTTCCCTGGTGTGGTCACTCCCACGCGGCTCTCTCTGGGAGGAAGTGACTCACGGCAGTCACTTCCTCTCATGCTGCCGAAAGGAAAAGGGGCCCGGTCGTGCTGTTAAAGGGCCACAGAGTGCAACCGGGCCTAAAGGGCCACAGAGTGCAACCGGGCCCCTGCTTACAAATGCCCACCGGGTGGCCCTTACTGCATGGGCCACCCGGTGGGCCCCTGTGTGCGTCCCCAAGATCAGCATGCACTGGGGGCCCATGGGTGGAGGGCTGGGGGGAGAAAGTTGTTGAGGGCAGCGGCGCCCACGTGGCAGCTGCCTTGGGCCCCCAGAGGTAAAAGGGCCCGGGGCAGCTGCCCCGTTTGCCCCGCGTTAAAGACGGCCCTGACCACAATGATGGCTCAGGTGCAGAAATGATTCAGGTCACAAAAATCACTGGTAGCAAAGGTTAAAGGGACACTCCAGGCACCCAGACCACTTCTGCCCATTGGAGCGGTCTGGGTGCCAACTTCCATCACCCATAACCCTGCAAGTGTAATTATTGCAGTTTTTATAAACGCTATGCATGAGGACCACCAGCATCGCAGGAATCCCCATAGGAAAGTATTGAATAATGCTTTCCTATGGGGAGGTCTAATGTGGGCGCACGGCCATTGCCGCGCATGCGCATTAGGTCTCCCCCGCCAGCTGACGTCGGCGGGGGAGGAGGGTGGGCTGGATTCAGGTAAGTCACTGTGTTTTTAACCCATTCAGCAACATGGGATGGGGGTGGGAGGGAGAGGGGCACTGCAGGGTCCTGCAGTGCCAGGAAAACGGATATGTTTTCCTGGCACTGGAGAGTCCCTTTAAGAGATGTTGCAATAGAATGCCCCAGTATTATAAATTTGTATTATTTAAAAGACGATTCACTCTTAACATTATGAACCACAGTTCAAGTTTGCTACAATTAGAGTGAAGATTTTATGGTTTGAGCTGAATAAATGCTAAAAGCCATGTATTGTGTTTTTATTTTAAATCAGTCTATAGATACAATTCAGAGAAAACTCTGGATTAGACCATGTTGTCTTTTTATTTTATTCTGTTACTGTATAACTATAGAGATTTTTAACATTACTAACAAAATTACATTTTACCAGTGGTAATTTTTTTCTCAAACCAAGCTCCTTAGTGGAGCCGTCTTTATGGTAGAAGAGATGTTTGATATACTACTTGGAGCGGCCCTTTAAAAATATATTACAAATTATAAAACCATTTAAAATAACAAAATGATTAACAATACATTTAGACAGTATTTTTTATATTTTATTACATAATATAAAGTCTATTTTTATTTGTCAGGTTTATGCGTAATGTTTACTGGTTATGCCGATCCACTGTGTTCGTCTTTTAATACAGAGGGATTAATTATATTGTTTAGTTTAGTCTTTCTTTCTATGACTGGTATGCTATAGTGAGCAAAGGACTTTGTGAAACATCTGTGTGATCATTCATCACGTTATAAAATCCTAAGCATGTCTGTTCCATTATTCATACAGTGAGCAATATGCAGCCCGATGAAATGGACTGGAACAAAGCCTATTCATCAAATCCTTCCATAAGAATGGCAGGGCCCGTTTTAACGGCCCTAGGATCTCCTTCTGTGGACCACTATCCAGTCTTCCAAGGGCATCATACACCACCATCGGATCTATATCACTATCATCACATGGGCCCTGCCAGCCAAATGAGTTCTGTATATCATCACCCCTCGGTATCAGAGTTCCAGATGGTCCAGGGAACCGGCCCTGATGGCAAATATGGTTCCCTTCTTAGTCTTTTACAACCTGACAGATACCCAATACCTCTGCAGGAGTCAGTTATGAAACCAGAACCTATATCAGCTACAGCAACAGGACCTTCTGGATCAGAAAGCCTGAATCATAGAATGAATTCACAAGCAGGTAAATAAGTATTGAATGTGAGATTAAGCTACAGCATGGCCTTAATTGTTTTATAATTGTTACATTTTTTTGTTTTAAAGTTAAAGTACATACAATAAAAAACAAAGAAAAGAGTTACTTGCATACTACCCCAAATCCCTATGCATATAAAAATAACTGGAGGTTTTGTATCACCCCAATGGCCATTAGGTGTAAGCTCACCTTCTTCCCCAAAGGGAAACCTCTTAGGTGGGTCCTACACTAACAATTCACCTTGCTTGCTTCAGCATCAGGCAAACAAAATCTCGAATGAGACAGAGAGGGGTAGTTTTCTTGACTAAATGCTGCTTTTAGTTATATTACTATTTATTTATATGTTGTGATGTAAACAACAGGGGCATTGTTGGTACTTGACAACAACGTAAAACTTGTACCATCCCCTAGTCCAACCGTTGAACTTTTCCAAACTCTGCTCCTTACTTCACCACTGGCTTCCATTGCCCTTGCATCTTCTTTTGTCATGCAACGTCATACTCGACAATCTATCATAAGAGCTATTGACTCACACAGCACCCATATAGTTTGTATCAATATCACAGCACCCATTGAACATACAATGCCCATATATAATGCATTAATATAATAACACCCATCTAATATATAGTAAACATATAGAATGCTTCAATATCACTGTCCCCATCGAACATGCAGCACCCATATGGAATGTATCAATATCACTGCATCTATCTAACATACAGAAACAATACAAAATGTGGTGCAAGCAAGTCCAAGTTCTTCCTGCAGCAAATATTAGCTTCCAGGGGCATACCTAGAGCATTTGGCACCCAGGGCGGATCCTGTGTTTGTCCCCTCTTCCTTCCTCCCCCTCCAATTTTTTATAAAAAAAAAAACACCTGCAACATTTTTAAAATGTTTTCTTTTTTAATCTATTGCAAAAAATTGTAAACTTTGTAAAACCCCTGTCAACCCCTTCTACAAAACCCCTGTCCTGCCCCTTTCCTAAAAAACCCTGTCCTGCCCCCTTCTACAAATCCCCTGCATTCCCCATCCACAAATCCCCTGCTCAGCCCCCATTATACAAGACCCCTGTTCCAATACAAAACCCCTGCCCCTTCTACAAAATCCCTGCACCCCCTCACACACAGTTACAGGCAGACAGTCACACACACACGCAGTCACAGACAGATAGTCACACACGCTCAGTTACAGGCACACAGGCACACACACTCAGTAACAGAAAGACACTTACACACACAGGAACAGGCAGACAGGCACACGCACACTCTCAGTAACAGAAAGACAGGTGCACACACAGGCAGACAGTCACACACACACACACACACACACACACACACACAGGCAGACAGGCAGGCAGGCAGGCAGGCAGGCAGACAGGCAGACAGTCAGGCAGACTTATTTCGTCTCATAGACCCAGGTTCAGAATAATGAAATCCTCCACCTGGGTACCTGCTCTAGCTCCCCCCCCCCCTGCATTTCTGTCACCCGAACATGTGTGAGCTGTGTCGGCCGCATGGAGCCCCCTGCTCCATGGCACCCTGTGCGGCCCCTCAGCTCGCACACCCTAGGGGCACCCCCCCCCCCCAACTGGTGGCACCCTTGCCCCCCCTTAGTATGCCACTGTTGGCTTCCTCAATTTCCTATCAGATTTTTTTGTCAATATGTAGTCTTACAAATCCTCATATCCTCTAATCAATAAATTAAAGTATAACTGGTGTAAACAAGCTGTGAGGCAGGAGGAGGTTTTTAATGGACATAGCAAGAATGAACTATATATTTAACGAGTTACTCTAACTCTTTTTATTCTGTTCGAATAATGATCTATTGGCATTATTATTCTATAGGTCCCTCCTAAAAAACCCTGTAAAAAATGTTGTAGAAGAAGTTTTACTCATGTGAATCCAATGGTGGGCAAAGGTTCTGGCGCGGCTTGGCATGTTCCCTTGTGACATCACAGGAGCTGCGCAGAGTCCAATGAAAGGGAGGATGAGAGGAAGTGGGGAGGCGAAGGAGGAGGGGGAGGGTGGGTGGCAGGGTGCAGACAGGAAGAGAGGGAGGGAAGAAGGGGAGACACAAGGTTCCTCCTGCAGGGTCTACAAAGTGAAAACAGAGAATGTATGTTGCCAGTGTGCAGTGTGGGCTGACGACAGTTGTAAAATATGCACAAAATTGACATCTGTCACTTGTGCCGAGGGTGTAACTAGCCCCTGGCACACAATTGCAAACAACTCTGGATGAGCAGTATTTTAAGCTGAAACTCTGCACATCCAGACTCCTACCACCATAACCACATTAAAAAGCAGATGTGATCATAGTAAATGAAGTAACCCTTTGTTAATGGCTTTAGTTATTTAAAAATGCAACGGGGGCTGAATTATTTTTACCATGCTTTAAAGATATGCCCCATATTATACGACACTCACCAAATTTCATGGTCCTTTAGGACTCTATTATGGGTATATATAAGAGAAAAATCTGTCAGCCACACCGGGATAGATAAATAGGCCAGCCATATGGGCGGAATGTTAGCCCCCAGTCAGAGTAAATTATAGAATGTTAACATGAGTAGAAGATAACTGCTTAAAAACCCACCTTTTTCCCAAAGCGTTAGGAATTTTAGATCAAAATGTTTTATAGTTAAGTTGTGTTTCAGCACTTTAGTAATGTAGTGCGATATACGAATATATTTTTTTCATTGCATGTTGCATTGATTGAAGTAACTGGACTGAGCATAGAGAAAATCCTAATAGACTCTAAATTAAAAATCTATGCAGTGAATAAATGTAACCAATATGGTATTTAATGGTACTATAGCTCTTAAAACAAATTAAAAGAGGCTTTCTACTGATGGTTAGGCACATTGGTCATTTTCTATTATGGCAAGGTGGCAAGGTGGGAAAATATATTAAACCCATACAATATTATATTCTTATATTGACTTGGGTCCTAAGTAGGGAAACTCTCATTAATTTGTAATGTGTACATGTACTATGTCCCATGGTGTTGTAGCTCCCTCTAATGGTTGCTAGAGAAATTGTACTATCGATTCATCAATGTAAACTTTAACTCCACCTAAAACAATATAATATACTAATGGAAGCAAATGTATATTGACATGTTTAGATTTTATGCAAAACATGCAGGGAATGGCCCAAGGTAGGCCTGTTGTAGCACAACTGTCCAGTGCCCACCACTGCAAAGTCAATAATATCTTCAGCTAGGTCCACAGATAGTACAGGCACTAGGGGGCAATTTGAAGAACATCAAACATGAATCTATATCCACTCTAACTCGGAAATCAGAATGTCTATCAGGAGCCACAAAGCATGGCACAGATTAAGTCCGAATCACAATAAGAAATGTGAGCCTTCACACAGGTACTATAACATGGAACCGAGAAACACACAAAAAAAAACATGCTGGAAGCTCAAACCATGCAACCTGGAGTCAGAAACCTGATTAGCAATGGTAGAACCTGCTTGGAACATGAAGGGTTGGCAAAGGCGATATGGCCTGCAGCCTCACACCATTCTTTTGTATATTACAATAGCAGCAGGTGCAAGTTATCTGTGTACAGTAGACTCGTGCACGAATGGGCAACAGATTGGGCAAACAAATCAAAAGCCTTTTTAATCAAAGCCCTTATGAACCATTCATTGAAAGAGACTCCACAGGTAAATCCCGGATGGATTGATTTATTTGGCCATGGATTAAAAGGCATTTGATTTGTTCCTCCAGCTGTAAGTTCTAGTTGGCAACAGCCAATAATAATGCAGCATCTTAACTAGTCCAACACTGTGTGTGTTTGTGCATGGGCTGATAGCCTTCAATCACAATGTTCTCCAGGCTTATACTGGCCACTGGCATATCTCCCAGTGTACTGTAGTATCTGGGGTTCACCGGGCTGCAACTTGTGATACTTTGCCAGCAAAATACACTTTTAGAACTACATACAGATTTGCTATTTTTTATCAGCTTGTATTTTTTATTAGTTGTAGTTGCAAATTATTTTTATTGGCTGTTACGTTTTTAGTTTGTCATAACAATGCTATATTGTGCCCTTTTAAAAAAAAATATTTTATTAATCTTCACTTTTCTCTTATTCTAGGTCTTCATCCACAGGAAAGACGAAAAGAGTTTTTCCACCCTCAGGATAGAAGGAAGGATTTATACTTTTATTAAGTACTTAATAAAACATTACTAGCATTACAGGAGATTCCAGTGGACATTCTGTAGTATTCGTTGTATAATATTGTAATGTGTGTACTGAAGGGAGCTGCCACATGGAGGCAAACTGAACATGTCATGTGTTTCATGACTTTACATGAAGTAAATAATATATAAGGATCATGCTGATGATTGGAGCACACTATCCATCCTATTGTATCATGAAATTGTTCTTTTCTTTCAATGTAGTCTTTGATATTGCTTACGTGGTTCTTTAAAACACTTCTGAATGAATCAGATTTGGTCTTCACCCTCTCTGCTCAGAACAAGCTACGGGGAATTTACCCGTATCCATGTATACCTCATACTTTAGTAAACACATGACTCAAAAGCTTCGTACATTCTTTATAGTATTAGTTTTGAAGGTATCAAAAATTACAACATAGCTGTGGCCTCCTGGTACATGACTAACTCTTTTCATTTCTCGGGTAATGGGAGATTAAGGTTCTGTTACTAGCCACAAGCATGATCTGAAACCTTTTGGTATTCGGGACAGCACCTGACAAATTAGCAATTTAATTGTGTTTGTAATCCTTTTTAAAGAAGCAGCATTTAATTACTAGCAGTGTTTGCAGTTCTGAAGACTGAACTTAGTCAGTGCCACCGTGAACTTAGTCAGCAGTGTGAAGACAATAATTCTCAGAAAGGCCGGTAGCCTTTTGTTACCAATATGCCACCCGCCAAGGTTGCTTTTACAACAAATAAAGATGGGTTTTTTTTTTTTTGTTAGGACAGACAGTTAGATCTTTCAGAAAGACTAAGACACTCATTGAATTAACTGTAATCATCTAATAAGATTTAAAAAGATTTTTGCCCATTAAGATATTTGTGGCTCTGATGTCCAAGTAACTATGAAGTCTTTATATGCAGTGGTACCCAGTTTTAGAATTGTCTCCACCTTTGGTTACAATTATCTTTGAAGCTCTGCTAGATTTCTACGTAGAGGGGTTCATTTTGAAATGGTATCACCATTGTTATGTGTTCTGAGACTGTGACCAATTTAAAAGTAGTTGCAGAAAACATCTGACGGACCCAGAACATGAGCAGTGTAGAAGAATCATTTTCGGAAGTTTCTTAACGTATAGAAATCTCTGTAGCACCAAAGAAAGAACACATTGGTTGTACGTTTTAACTCAATTAGAAAATCTACCAAACTGATTTAAACATCAAAAAAACAATTTAGGCACATAACTAAGTTTTTCAAATTTATGTAAATATATTTTCTGATAACAGAGACCCTTTAACAAACTTCTAACTACTATTATTTTAAGATTGTGCTAAGGAGCATCAACATTTAACATTCACACTCTTGCGTGATTAGACCGTATAGTCCAGTAAACATGTAAACATGTTGTCCTAGTTTTCTAACACATTGAAATAATGCAAACATACTGAGATTTCCAATATTTGCTTTATTTTATTCTTCTGCTATGGGACAGGAAGTAATAAGTGGCATATAGGAGGGGATAGTCAAATATTTCTGCTGATTGCCATTTTTGTTTACTCATTTGACCCATAAATGTTGCTCTTTAAAAACTAAACCCTGTTTGTTTCATATGAGTGTATTTCACTTTCTTTCTGAACTGATCTTTATTAAAAGTTTAATAGGGTACATTATTGGTGAACAATATCCTTATTCCAAATTCTGTTTTTTTACTAGTTCCAAGGAAATGTGCCATAATATTTAAAATATATATTTGGTAGAGGACTACCAAATTTAGGGCAAGAGAGACAAATTGGAAATATTTGCTCATTTAAATATATATATTTAAACAGGTGTAGTGCAATCTTCAATGGTAAATAATGGAAAAAATATTCTCAGTAAAAAATGGCACCAATTATAAAACACTTCATTTCGAATGTTGCAGCATGGTTTAATCTAACGCGTTCTTTCTTGAAGCTAAGATGCACAAATATTATGACAATGTTTAAAAAGCTCCGTTAAAACAGATTCATTTTTTTCTTTTTCGATAATTAATTTAAATTCATGAATTATTGTTATTTTACTATTATACATGCGTGAAGTTCACAGAAATTCTTCTATAGTAAGATAAACTTAAAGAAAATAACAATAAGAATGTGAGAAGCCTAGCGTTGTGGCTCCAGTGATTTCTGCGAATCTCTAGAATGTGCAGTCTCTGCAGTGAGCTAGATATTCTGTCAGTTTAGATACTTCCATAGCTCCTGAAATATAATGCATGTTTAACATACCTCTTTTAACAAGGAGGTTATGGGCTTTATAATTCAGCTGTCAGCTTGACAAACCCATAAACCAACAAGGTTAGTACAGCTACTGTGAAACAGGAAATGTTGAAGCTTGCGAGAGAGGAAAAGATGACTCTGGCAGAACAAACCGAACAATGCATTTTTCTTTTTAAAGTCATCTTTGATCTTTAAGACTTTATGATGCATGGGATGTATAGCCTGTCTATGGGTTTATTGGTAATTTGGTTAAATGTATAGCACTTATAGCATAGTTTTAAAGTTTAGGCTAAAGTATCAAATGTAATATATTTTTCCAGCCTTCATAGTTTAGATCCCATTTTTCACATGGTTCTTAAAACACACAATTTAAAAAAAAAAAAAATAATAATAATATGGCTGTGCATATCTGCATTGATTGAAAATGAACTTGGCACGATATTAGATGGGTGCTTTTAATTGGAAGATTCTCATAAACAATACACATTATGGTTGCTAGGAGACAGCACAGGCTCCCACTAATTACTGATAGATATATAATTAAATATAGAAAATAATATTATCCATAGAGACAGCACGTAATATTAGCAATAAATGTTATCATTTATATTTTTTAAAGAACCAATTATAATTTTATTTTAAATCAATTTGTAAGTGATTAAAACAAATCATTTAACACCAGCCACAGATATATGGGCACATAGTTGCCTATATCAAATGCCAAGCAGCTATAGTAATGTACACTAGTCTGTATATGCATGTATTTTACCCGAAAAGTGAAAGCGAGTTTTTGTATGTGACTTAGGGTTTGTGTACAATACAATGTGTTATTGTGTATATTTATGTTTGGTATATATAGGGTTTCATATGGATTTACATACTGTGTAAGAACTATTTGTAATGTTACTTATTTTGCAATGATAATAAGTTATTATTAAATAGAAAAATGACATGTAGGACAAAGGTAGGTTTACATTAAATAATATAATAAATACTGCAGATTAGGTAAAGAATAATTCATATTGATTTACAGAGGTTGAATTGATTTAAATACTATATGCTATCTACATCTTTTCCTTGTAATTATATTTAATTTCCCTATGATTATTGCTAGTGTAAATTATGATAAATCAGTAGAGATACAGATCCAGATTGTGTACAACACAATGTCGTGTACTGAGATAAATGTGTACAGATTTTGGTACTTTATCAGACAATGAGATGGCATTGCGTATCATGTTTGGGGGATGTCTTTTGCACTCATCTCTTTATAGTGATGTTCCAAAACAACAGGAATTATCATAAAGAGACATTTTGATAAAAAAAAATAAAAAAAATCTGCATTTAAAGGCTGTGTTGTGTGGTTAAGAAAATAAAAGGCCCTTTGGTTTTCTGATGATTTCTTCTTTTCCACTTGAACCCTGCAGCATGAAATTTGTCTTATAAAGAGTGTTCCAGCTGGGATTTCCCATTAGCATTAAAGATAGTTCTGACCTTGAAGAACTGAGTCAAGCTGATGACACAATGACATATGGAAACATTAGCATATATATATGTAAAAGTTCCATCATAGATTCCAAAAGACAACAGATTAATAAACCTAATCTTTTTATTTTTTATTCCATCTTCCTTATGTTAAAATGAACTTGCTAGGGCTGAACAACCTAAGCTCTCCAGATGTTAGACTACATTTCCCTTATTCCTCATATATAAAGCAGCACTGTCACTTCTGAGTTTATAAAAGGTCCATACAGCGTGTACTGGAAATTTAATAAAATGAAAACATCTCATAAATCAATGTGTGAACTATTTTGTCTTGTGAATGTGTTGTAATGTGCTTGAAACACAGCAACACTAAGGCAGAATAGCTTCAGGTAAACATATGTTAAAGCTTACTTCTCCTCGGATACCACCATAGAAGCAGACATATTAATTGGTAGTGCCATTAAAAAAAAAATGCAAAGATCTATTAAAAGGGCACTATAAGCACGCTTTGGGCACCAACAAATCTTAAATGCACTTTATAGGTTTTGACCTCATTTTCATGCTTGAGTTTTCTCTACATTCAAATCTATTTAATTTTGCTAAAGAAAAAAAAAATGTTTTATAGCTTTTTGTAATATAATCTTGCCCCCTTAGCCATGCTTCCAATTTTCATAAACAACATTCTTATTAGAAGGGCTCTAAGTATTTACTCCACAAAGCCAATTAGAGATCAGTGCAAGCTGATTTGCTGACATGACCAACAGTCATCGCTGTCCTCTTATTATCTGCCGCTATTCTCCTTAACACAGCTTTGAAATACTATATTGATAATAAGATGACATTGATTGGCTGTGGGTCAGGGTCAGGGTCAGGTCCACAGCTCAGCTCCCACTGATATCTCAGTGGCATTCCTTTTCAACCAGGAAGCTGTTTTGGGAAAAGAAGAGATGTGGCTAAGGGGGTGGAGTCATGCTGAAGAAATCAGGAAAACATTTGTTATGTTTTTTAGCAAAACTAAAGATATTCGAATGTGGAAAAAATACAGCATAAATATGAAGCCAAAAACCTATAAAGTGCAAGTTGTTTTGGTGACAATGCCACTTTAAGCAAATCATTTGAAAAATAATCAATGTTTGGCACTACTGTTTTATACTATGAAGATTTATAAATGTGAATAAATTATGTGGGAAAATTATTGTGTACATAGTCAAATCTAAAACAAAGTCATGGAAATGTCTAGATAAACTGTGTAGAAATTTATATTAGTTACGCTTAAAAAAAAATGAACAAATGTATAAATACAAATGTACGTTCCTAATGGTAGATTTCTATTTGTTCTTTTTTGGTAATATATATTCATGTAATGTTATTTTACAATCCGACTTGTTTCAGTCAATAAACATTTGATGATTATTTTTTAATACCATTGATTGGTTTCATCACTGTATAATGACATTTTACTTATAAAATGCAGAGTGTGAAAAAGTGAGATTTTATCAGGACAGATACATTTTAGTTTAGAACTTAACCTTTAAATACAATTCATAAAAACCTTAACGCTTCACAATATAAAGAAAACGAAAAGAAATAGAGTCAAAGTATATACAAAAGCACATAGACAGAGTGTTTGTGAAGACCTCCCAATATTGAAAAACACTAATCATTTGTACTAGATCACTGATAGATTTGTGCACAAATCCTTTTCGATTGCGGTGATTGAATCAAATCCCTCTTAACCTATATCCAAATTAATTACTCCCTCTGTGATTTACATGTCAGATCGATTTGTTTGGGCATCAATTTTCATTATATATAATAATTTGCTTTTCTTAGTACCTTATATATACACCAATAATTTGCTTTTTGGTTTCAATACCATTTAGCAATTTTTAGATACCAAATAAGGTCTGGATTCCAATCAAATAAACAAGATGTTAACTCTTGGTGCGGGGATAACATATTTAAATTATTTGCATTATTACTGTCCTTTTTGTAATTATAATGTGATATGTGCAGTGATATGATGAGAGCAGCAGACTGCAACCGTGGACTACAGGCACCAAAAAATTAAATTAAATGATATACATGGGCTATGATGATAGGATTGTAATTTTTAAGAAATACTCACAGAAGTTGTTATGGTGTGTGGAATAACCCTTTAAAAGTTGACATTTTAAATTGTAGCTTTTTTTGAAACTGGTAGTAAAAAAATAAAATAACAAATTCAGAAGAAAAATAACAAACTTTGTCATAAATATTATATAACCAGTTACCCAGACATTATGGTGGATATATACATAACAGTCACTAAAGATGTATATTGCCTGTCCAGAGAGCTAGTACAACACACCTAGCACAGTGTTGGTAGAAATTGACTAAAGCCAAGATACAGTAATGTTTGCCGTATCAAATTCAGATGTTTTAATAATGTCTAGGGTAGAACAGAAACTAAATAAGTTACTAGAAAAATGGAAAGTCCATGTGAAAACATATTAATCGCCAGATCACGCACTAAGGTTTCAATTTAATTGTTTTTTGATAAGCTTTCCAAATGATCACAATCTGTTAAAAAAAAGTCAAATTATTTACTTGGAAAATTTCCCATAGACTCTAATAGAGACGTTTGTAGATAAATTATTTGAAAGGATTTTCTAACAGTTTATGATCATTTGAAAAGCTGATCCGAAATAATTAAATTAAGGCCTACATTTAGGTCTGTGCTGGTTACACACATTGGGGAGAATTATAAAAAGCCTTACTTACAGAAATAAAGAGCAAAGAACAAAATGGAGAGCACAGCAATCACCTTGAAAACCAGTGCATTTTAACTGACCAGTGCATTTTAACATGCATCCAAGTCCATGAATCATTTGCAATTTTCAGATCTAGTTCATTGCCTTGAGAATTCGGGGGCGGGGCCTGACTGCAATGATGACTGGATATGTTCTCCGAGTGCTAAACATGAGAAACATGATTTTGTCCAGCTGACTATGATTCCTGCAAGCCACAATAATCTGCTTGACACTCCCTGGATGCATGCACAGACTGACCAGCTCGGGGTTGCCTACCGCGGTCACCGGCTGTTGTTCGGCGGGGGAATTCCTCTACTTGTGAGACAGGCCTAGTGAGCATTGTGGGGGGAGAGGCGGCTGGCCTTAGGACCCAACACATGCTGACCAGTGGCATCACGACACTACTGCCCTGCTACCCCCCTCTCTGAACCGGCGGGGGTGATCCTGGTCCCCACCCTGAAAGTCCTGTACCTCTACAGGAGACCCACAGCAAAGTCACATGATTCAAGCATACCGCTAAAATAGCGGCTGCCGCAAGTGACCCGGCTTACCATGAAGGATCATCAGGTCTGCTGACCCGCCCATATTTGCGGCATTCTGGCAGAGACTGAGCGATGCATGATACTCACCGCCTCCACGGGCCACCCAGACACCTCTTGGTTTATCCCGACGTCGTGAACACAGATGTGAGGCACCTAGTATCCGAGCTACATGTGCGAGATGGCGGAGACCTTGTCGGCGTTCTGGGAGGAGGGAAACAGCCCAGCCGACACCAAGGCAGAGCACTCATAGAACACAAGTGAAGCTACAGCAAAGAGAGGAGCCGTTAAATGGGAGCACTGTGAAAATATCACTTCCACTACCTATTTCAACAGCACTAAGCTGGACGACCTGTGTAAACCTGGGGATCAGTGTACTACCCACAGAAGGTATAGGCTGACCGACACACTAATGACTTGGCAGAAGCTCACTCTAACACCTGACAGAAATCCTGCAGCAGCTATTGTGTTTGTGCACACTACTGTTGTCCGTATTGTTTTTATTTGAACCCACTATTTTATTAGCTCCTACAGAAGTTATTTAAGCCTCTATTGTTTGATGGATGAGCTCTGGATAGCCCGGGGGTTACTCAGGGTGTTACTATTACTTCTCATAGCTCTGTGTACAGGTTTAGCCTCTTGCTGCCAATAATCTTCAGCTATACACTGTATTATTACTACTTCTTGTGTTATATTAGGGCAACATTACATCTTCTAAGTGCATAACTTTGTTTTTTCCACTTGTTTTTCCTTTTATAATCTCATCAGCAATGCACTAGGTTCCTCATGTATGATTTTTGTTAGTTTAAAAAAATAAAAATGTGCAGTATTATTGAAATGCCTTGCAACTATTCTGTTATGTCTTCTCACTGCTTGTAACTGCTGTTGTGGCATTGCATGCCTGCTTGTACTACTAATATGTACGACAAAAATAAAGAATTATAAAAAAGAGAATATAGGCCATGGAACAGCGCAGCTAAGGGGAATGGGCCTTGACATTGCTAGGAGACAGGCATAGGATGGGTTAAGATATGGGGACTGGCTAGGATAACCGGAGGAGGGGTTTGTGTTAGAGGAGTATATATAGTGGCCATTTTAGATCAGTGGCCATCTTAATTAATCCACACTTACCTGTTTTGCTCACCCACCCTTCCTTATCTGGGCTCTAGCTCCCGTTTGGTCACGGCAGCGGGGGATGGATAGAGAAGTTAAAATGTAGGTTGTTTGTCCTGATGGAAAATAGTTTTGGTTCGCTAAGAACAGTTTATGTTTGGAAGAGTATTGGTAGGTTCGAGCTTGTCAGTATCTCTGAACCTGGTGTGTGTAGGGTGTATCATGGTATGCCCCTACACGGACAGTTTGGTGTGGAAGAGGATTGGTAGGTCATGAGAATTTTTCATTAAACCCTGAGTGGTGTTTTTTGTACATGTAATAGGCAAATAATTTTTATTTTGAGAATTCACAAAAAAAATTAACCCAATTAATTCAGTTAAAGGGTTAAAAGAAAACGATATCATTTTTTTCAGTTAGATGAGCACATTGCATTGCAAAAACCAAACAAAACCGGAAACTTTCTCTCTTATACATTACTTTCTTATTTACAGATCGATTTATTAGTGATTGTAAAACCTGCATAAGCAAGAAAGAGCTATATGCTTGCATTTCCTTTGAAAGACCTGTGAGATTAACTAGTCTAACTCGCTGAATTGGAAAGCAGGGTAAATATACATCACTTGCAAAATTATTTTCCTGGAGTACAGACTTTAAAACAGCTAGGCCTTGACTTAATTCTGTCTGCAAAAAACAGTCGATAATTATCAACTGTTTTTGTCGACCTCTTTTATCGAATTTAATGTCAGCAGAATTTCAAGCAGCATAACCTGATAAATAGATCACAACTTGTGATAAAACCACACATGAATATTCATTTATTGGCCTTTTAAATTACGATCCCAAAAAGACTATGTGGGTCAATATGACTACCATATTAGTATAAGCAAGGTTTTAACCCCTTACTCACCATGCCAAGCCTTCTAAGCAGGGAGAAATGATAGATAAAGTATTATATAAATATATATATATTATATGAAACCAAGAGGCTGCACTCACCTGAACATGCATATATTATAGGGTGCTGCTGGGGCCAATTGATACAACATACAAGATCCAGCACATGCTCATTCACTAAACAGCAATTTCAAATCTAACAGAATGTAATAGTTTTATTTAAAAACACCTAATCTAGGCAAAAAATAATGGGGGTTTAGTTACATTATATGATTATACATTGCGTGAGCATGTGTAATAGACATGTGCAATTCGTTTCAGACCAAATATAAATTCGGACAAATTTCGGGCAATTCGGACATTCGGGTACTTCCGAATGTCCGAATTGGCGAATTGCCGAAGTGCCGAATTGCAGACGCCCCGAAGTTCCGAAATTACCGAATTTATGAAGTGTCGAAGTGCCGAAGTGCCGAAGTTGCCGAAGTTCTGAAGTGTCAAAGTGCCGAAGTGCCGAAGTTCCGAAGCACAGTATTGCCTAAGTACTAATATACTTACCCAGTGAAAGAAGAAGAATGTTACATTGTATACAATTTTAAATAAAAAGTATACAAAGATAGCCAGGATTCAGCTGTAAGCATTTGCAACACTTACAACAATCAAGTAGCATACATTCATATAAAATGTAAGTTACTTAGCCAGTCAATGTAATGACAGGAATGAATAAGTAGATAACTCCCTAATTCCCACGGTATTAGGGAGCTATCTACTAAAAGGCTGAAAGACCTAAATTGGTCTTTCAGCCAAATTTACTAATACTAAATAAAGATTACTTAGTATTAGTAAATTATGCCCCTACTCGCTATACCGCGAGTAGGGGCATGTCTATTAAACAGTGAGCAGCCTGTGGCTGCTCACTGTTAAAAAAAAAAGGTCCCCCTTCCCGAGCCCCCACCCGTGCTTTTAAACTAAAGGGGGGACCAATTGCCCCCCCCGGCCCCCACCCCTGAGCGGCGGGTGGGGGCCCTAACGTAAAATAATGGGGGGGACCTATTGTCCTCCCCCCGGGCCCCCACCCCTGAGCGGCGGGTGGGGGCCCTAAATGAGAATAGGGGGGACCTAATGTTCTCCTCCCTGGCCCCCACCCCTGAGCGGTGGGTGGGGGCCCTAAATACGAATAAAGGGGGGACCTAATGTCCTCCCCCCTGGCCCCCACCCCTGAGCGGTGGGTGGGGGCCCTACAGTAAAATAAGGGGAGGGACCTAATGTCCTCCCCCCTGGCCCCCACCCCTGAGCGGCGGGTGGGGGCCCTAAATACCAATGGGGGGACCTATTGTCCTCCCCCCAGCCTCCACCCCTGAGCGGCGGGTGGGGGCCCTAAAAAAATGTGTTCCCCCACGTGACTACGGGTCCCCAAACCCCTAGTCACCCCCCAAAAAAAAAAAATTAACCCCCTACCTACTCCCCTCACCCTAAAAATAATGAGGGGGGACCTTTAATTAAGTACCTGTAAAAAAAAAAAACTTACCATTCGATGTTTTCTTTCTTCTAAAAATCTTCTTTTTTCAGCCCCAAAAAAGGGCAAATAAAAAACCATAATAACCGACACAATTAAAAAAAACAAAAAAAACAGCGCAAAAAAAAAAAATCCTTCTTCACCCGGCGAGAGCTCCGCACATACTGAGCTCTGCAGGGCAGGGGAAGGCTTATAAAGCCTTGCCCCGCCCTGCAATTAGGCTCAGAGCACTCTGATTGGTGGGTTTAAGCCATCCAATCAGAGTGCTCTGACAGGTAAATGAAGAGACTGACAGGTAAGTCTCTACATTTACCTGTCACAGCACTCTGATTGGTTGGTTTGAAATCCACCAATCAGAGTGCTCTGTGTCATTTTACACAGCATGGGAAAGTTCTTTGGAATTTTCCCACGCTGTGTAATTTGACTCATAGCACTCTGATTGGTTACTTAATCCACCAATCAGAGAGTTATGAGTCAAATTACACAGCGTGGGAAAATTCCAAAAAACTTTCCCACGCTGTGTAAAATGACACAGAGCACTCTGATTGGTGGATTTCAAACCAACCAATCAGAGTGCTGTGACAGGTAAATGTAGAGACTTACCTGTCGGTCTCTTCATTTACCTGTCAGAGCACTCTGATTGGATGGCTTAAACCCACCAATCAGAGTGCTCTGAGCCTAATTGCAGGGCGGGGCAAGGCTTTATAAGCCCTCACCCACCCTGCAAAGCTCAGTCTGCGCGGAGCCCTCCATGGGCGAAGAAGGATTTTTTTTTTTTAATTGCGTCGGTTATTATGGTTTTTTATTTGCCCTTTTTTGGGGCTGAAAAAAGATTTTAGAAGAAAGAAAACATTGAATGGTAAGTTGTTTTTTGTTGTTGTTTTTTACAGGTTCTTAGTTAAAGGTCCCCCCTCATTATTTTTAGGGTGAGGGGGATACATTTTTTTGGGGGGGGAGGGGTGACTAGGGGTTTGGAGACCCCTAGTCACCTGGGACACACACACATTTTTTTAGGGCCCCCACCCGCCACTCAGGGGTGGGGGCCGGGGGGAGGACAATAGGTCCCCCCCTTTTTAGTATTTAGGGCCCCCACCCGCCGCTCAGGGGCCAGGGGGGAGGACATTAGGTCAGCCCCCTTATACCAATTTAGGGCCCCCACCCGCCGCTCAGGGGTGGGGGCCAGGGGGGAGGACATTAGGTCCCCCCTAATTAGTATTTAGGGCCCCCACCCGCCACTCAGGGGTTGGGGCCAGGGGGGAGAACATTAGGTCCGCCCACTTATACCAATTTAGGGCCCCCACCCACCGCTCAGGGGTGGAGGCCAGGGGGGAGGACAATAGGTCCCCCCCATCATTTTACTTTAGGGCCCCCACCCGCCGCTCACGGGTGGGGGCTCGGGGGGGCAATGGTCCCCCCTTTAGTTTAAAAGCGGTGGGGGCTCGGGAGGGGGGACCACAGGCTGCTCACTGTTTACTAGACATGCCCCTACTTGCGGTATAGCGAGTAGGGGCAAAATTTACTAATACTAAGTCATTTTTACTTAGTATTAGTACAATTGTCTGAAAGACCAATTTAGGTCTTTCAGCCTTTTGGTTGATAACTCCCTAATACCATGGGAATTAGGGAGTTATCTACTAAGCGGCTGCAAAAGAAGTCCCAAAGTGCGGGAGTCCCGAAGTTCCGAAGTGCTGAAGTGCCGAAGTTCTGAAGTTGCCGAATTTCCGTAGTGTCGAACTGCCGAAGTGCCGAAGTTCCGAAGTGTTCAAGTGCCGAATTGCGAAAATCCCGAATTTCTGAATGCCGAACCGAACCGAAAATTTTCCCCATGCACATGCCTAGTGTGTAATGATATGCACACACTGTGCTGCCTAGGGACAGTTCTCTGGTATCCCCTAATGTGGGACATTAGAGAACTAAAACAGTATGGCATAGTATACATATGTTTTGACTTTTTCAGAGTTATTTACTAAAGTGAGAATTCCAAGTGAATTGAAAGTGAATTTTAAATTCCTGGTAAATATGGACAAACTCAAATATTCTCAGTCGGGAAAGTCAGGTATGCCTTTACATGGCTACTCTGGCTGTAAATATGAAATTCACTTTTCAATTCACCATGAATTCCCACTTTAGTGAATAACTTTGATAAAATATAAAATAAAGTTATGAAAGTTTTTTTTTCGTATATATTTGCCGGTTGCTAGGTTGATGCACAGCTTGCAATATAGAAGGAGCAATACTCTGTATTCACTGGGCTCCGTAGCAGTTTTCATTTCAGCAGCTGCTGAGTAGAAAGGCAGAGGATTGGGCACAGTGATTTACTGCTTTAAAAAGCATCCTTATTAGGTTCTAAAAAAATCTCAATGTACAGGCACTCTTATATCTGTATTGGTGCAAAGTATCAAGGTGGCCCATTAACCTTCAAATAATATAATACAAAAATTGATACTGCACTCAAAATAAGGCAAAAATTGATACGTATTTAATCATGAATGGTGAAACAATTTCATATATATACACAAAAAAGAGATGAAAAAGATGGATACTATGTATGACAAGTATCCTATGGCAACCAATGTGATGTCATGTAAAAAAAAACAAAAAAAAACACAATATCCTTGCAAGAGTTGAATTCATATAGGTATTCAAAAGTTAAATTCATATAAATAAACGTTGTAGTGGTATGAAAAATTCTCAATCTGGGATATAGACCAGTATGGACAGGTAAGTATATACAGTATATACAATATATACAATAATGGTAGAAAAATGAAAAAATGAAAAAAATTGAAAAAATTGAAAAAGAGAAAAAAAGAGAAAAAATGAAAAAAGAGAAAAATAAGAGAAAAAAGTATATACAGTCACCAGTGTGTACACACTATTGTATATGGATCGATCTCACCAGTGTGTTCTGCTGAAAAAAGAAAACATCCAGTCCCAAATATGTCTATCTTCGTTATAGATTGCAAACTGTTCCTCCTCTATTGCTGTTGCTTGGTAATGATGATTTTGGTCGATACTTGGTAGGTGCTTGGTAAGTTTTGGTGAGTCTTTAACCGGTCCGGGTCAGGTATATCCAGAATGTAGGTTCTTGCGTCGGATAAATGGGCTGCGCGCTCGGGACCCTTCAGCCCCTTCAATGGCCCTGTGTGAGTAAAATGAAATAGTAAGTCCCTTATTTATGTCCCTGATTCGGCGCGCCCGCTTGTTCGCGCGGGTCGCGACCGAATGACGTAATGACGCACATGACGTCATTACGTGCTCCCCTCCGTGTGCGCATGCGTGTATTGATTTCGCCTGCGCATGCGTCTTCCCGCTGATTGCGGTCTACCTGAGGTAGATTACTCCAAACAGAGTATATTATACCAAAACCATGGTATTGTACAGAAATGACAGGATATTAACAACATATAATATATACAGAAAAATGTAAACTAAGGGGACTATGGACAAATACAGGCTCTTGATATATTTATAAAAACACAGAAAAAATACATGACAAGACCTGCAAATATTTTGCAGGATATATAGAGGGGTATTTCTTTGAATATGAAAGGAATTTATATATAATATAATATAATATATAATAGTAAAGGTACTTATAAAAGATTAATTGTGTTGAAACAACCCTGTACCCATGTCTAAAAGTGTTTTTATATTTAGAGGATGTAATATTGCAACAGATAATCAAAAGGTCAATGATTAGCATAATCAATGCTATTAGGTTCTACCTCCTTAACGAGCACTACCACCCCATAGCAACTGTAGGCCGCCTCCTCCCTGTGATTGACCCTAGAAAGGTCAACCCCAGGAGCGAATAGGGAGGGGGGAGCATTACTGCTGCCCTAAGAGTTTGGCATAGCAACCAATTGGATACAGATGATTTTAAAGTTGGAAGCAGGGAATCCTGGCAAAATTATCAGACTACTGGTGAACAATGCTGAGGGAGCCTGGCAGTGACTTTCCTCTGGTAGTCCCTGTAAAGAAATTACATTTATGAAATTGAGTTTTCCTCCCAAATAAAATGCTAGTGCTTCAGAGATGTAGAGTGAGGAATTACTCACTCTGCTGCAGCCTTTCAATAGGGCTCATGGTGAGAGTCCTATGCTTCCTTAATACAAGGTGTCATGGAGGGCTCGGGAGAATATAGTGGATAGGACGGAGAAGTGGCTTCTTCACCTGTGAGCAGACAGGCCCGGCCCAAGTCTGACTCAGCAATGCAGAGCAACTTCAGCATCCTCCAGGAGTCCTGAACCAAGTGAGGCTGGTTTGGGGACTGACATCCTGGCGATTGCCCAGGAGAGTGTCAGGTGTAAAATTACCAGATCTGGGTTGCATTCCCAAGATGGCGGTGCAAGGCCTCAAGATGGTGCCGGCTAAGGTTCCTGAGCCCTAAGCCCTCTCATTGTGTGCGGCCACATGCCTGGGGAGACGGAGTGATGCTCGAATCTCCCTCAGGGGCACGTACGTGATATCCATTGCATGGACATCACAGGCCCCTACCTCATTCGGTGGTGCCAGATTAAATTTGGGAAAATTTAGCGAATTGCAGGCAAGAGGCAATTTGGCGACTGAATTCGGATGTCATTCTGGATAAGAATGTTATTCAGTCGCAGTTTTTTTGCCAATTCACAGGAGGGATTCGGAGTACATTCATTGGAGTACTCGGATGCAGTTCGCAAACGCGAATCTGAGTCTATTCAACACCAGAAGTCAGACAAAATTTTCCGCAAGACTTCTGCTTCCAGTACAGTTTGGTGAGCCAAAGAGAGCGAAGTGCAGTTTTCTGTGCATTCAGCTGATTCTCGGAGGATGGAGAGGCTGGTTCCCCTGCTCCAGGGTCGTGAATATGCTTGCACTCATACTTAGGCAGTGCAAACAGAGCCAGCAGGGGCAAGGGAAGTAGTGCTGCTCAGGGCAGTGTTAGAGTGCTTCAGGGTCTATGCTGGGTCTGCCTCCCTGTCCCTAGGTGTTCCTTATGGTAGTTATGGATTCAGGACCAGAGTTAAGTAGTACTCTCACTCTGGGTCAGTATGTAATGTTTCTACACTGGGTTTACACGTGCCCTTGGATTAAAAATTGTAATAATTATTAAGGGTGAGTCAGAGGACAGACAATGGCAAGGGGAAGTCTGGGAGGGGGACAAAGGTAAGCAATTGCTTAGAATGTTTGGAAACTGGTTCCAAGGCTTTGTGACACTTGCAATAAATTTGACTAGTAGGTTCTCTGAGAGGGCACTGTCGCTGTTCACCTATTTGGACCTCATTTGGGGTGCCTACACGGTATATAGAGGTCAGTGCTTGATCAGTATGACTACCAGTGCAGGAACCTTTGCTTGCTACTTATGACTCTGTGTAGCTCACTCACTTTCCACCGGCACTCTGTTGGCTTTTTAATGAGAGTCACTGTAGGTGGTATAGCAGCTGTCGATTTTAAGCACGTGTGTTCTGATTGTGGGGGAGCAAATCCAACAGTGCATTGTTTCAAGCTGGATAAGTCCCTACTGAGAACTTCGTCCAAGGACGACATGCAGAAAGGCTGTTCACATGGCTCGTTCAATACCCCAAGTGTAGGGATGTCTCAATTTTATGGGAAGGTTTTACAGATGGTGTTTTGTTGGTTGTTTCGCAGGACGCACCGTTTGCGCCTAATTTGCTATTGGTTCGGAGTTAAGGAGAATATCTTGTCAGAGAAACTTCAAAAGGAGGTTAGGCTGGGTCACTTTGACAATTTGGGGGTGTCCCCTTTGGACGTGGTTCCAAAAAATGAACCAAGTACCTTTCGGCTCATTCACCATTTATCCTTCCCATTTGGATTCATCATTTGGTGAATGATGGCATTGCTAAAGAAGTCTGTTGAGTACAATATGCATCTTTTGATCGGGCATTGGAAATGGTTCGTCTGGGAGGGCTGGGGGCCCTGTTGACAAAATCTGAAATTCAATCTTCATTTAGTTTCCTGCCAGGTCATTTAGATTGTTTTCATTTACTGGGCTGTCAGTTTAATAGTAATTTATTTTATGACATGTACCTTCTGATGGGCTATTTGATTTCATGTTTTCACTATTACTACTACTATCATTATATTTATATTTTATAATTATAGCTACTCAGTTCCTTTTTTGAATGGGCTTTTTGTGGATAGCAGTTTGTTAATCTCTTCTGCATTATGTTAATGATTTTTGTCTGTGGATTCTCAGGTTTGTACAGACTTGTTGTTTTCACTTTCATAGGGTAATGGCGAAGGGCTCTAGTATGATTATTGCTTCCTGGGGATTGAGATACAGTTCGTTAATAAGGTGTTTCACTTGCCAGAGGACAAGCTTCACGTTGTCAGCTCTGGTGGATCAGGTTCGATGGGCTCCCTATTGGGCCATTTAAATTGTGCAATCCCTACTGGTCAATTTTTATTTTGCCTGTAACTCATGCCCAGGGGGAGTACTTTTATTCACTGACTTTCCTTGGCTACAGTTGGAATTCATCTACCTATTAACTTTACTCGCTTTTTGGGAGTTTGGAGTTTTTTTCCTCATGGGTTACAATGGTCAGACATTCTGGTGCAGTTACACAGTGCCTAATTTGACCTTTGAGCTGTTCATGGAGGCTTTGGCTCAGTGGTTTTGATGCCTTTTTCCGAGGGCTATCATATGCGGGTCACTGGCGTGGTCAGATTCCTTTTTGATGCGATTCCCAATTGTAGTGTCGGTCAAGCTCTGGGTTTCGGCTTTGGCAAGGCAGCAGGTTCTTTTTCATACAGTTAACCTGAGCGTGGTTCATGTCCTGACTCAGTTATCTATAGGTTCTCTTCCGGCATTGATCTTATTGCAACGATTGGTTCTGCATTGCTTGGAATCTAATATTTGGTTTCGGTACATGTTCCAGGTGTGTCCAATGTATTTGCTGACTCTCTTTCCTGCTTCCAGTAGGATCTATTTCAGGAGGTGACTCCAGAGGCAGAGGCTTGTGGAGTCCACCGAATGCTTCTGGAACTTTAGTTTCGGAACTTGACTGACTTAATTGGGACATCCCTGGCTCCTACGTCTTGGGCAGCATACCTGACAGTGTGGAACCAATAGATTGAGTATTTGGTTGGTAGGTTGTCCGCTTTAGCCTTTCTTTCTGACTTGCGACATTGTGGGACATCCATGTTAGTGGAAAAGGGTATGTCAGCTCTTTCAATTTTGATGCACATCATGGGATGGGAAGATGTGACTAAAACATTTGTGGTTCAAAGGGTACTGTATTGTTGGAGGTGTAAACTGATGATGGTTGTTAGGCATCCTATATTTATGCACTTGCTGGTAGACATAGATGAGATCCTGCCTGCT
The DNA here is from genome assembly GCF_036172605.1 of Pelobates fuscus. NCBI lineage: Eukaryota > Metazoa > Chordata > Amphibia > Anura > Pelobatidae > Pelobates > Pelobates fuscus. The sequence goes on along the minus strand of NC_086325.1, from coordinate 63,816,370 downwards.
ATTTACGTTTCCCCATTTGAGGCAATTCTGTTTTGGGTGGCCTTTTCAGTGTGTTTTTATGCAGCTCTATGGGTTGGCAGATTGGTGGCTCCACGTTCTGGAGCTCAGTTACCCCCTTTTAGGAAGGATGTTCTTTAGTGTGAAAATGAAGTGGAGTTTTTGATTTAGTGACCTAATACTGATCAAACAGGTAGTGGTAAAGTGATTATGATTGGAGCAACCATTATTTGGAGATTCATCCCAGTGCTGCGGGTTCCTTTTTGTTGCATGCATATGGGCATATCCATTCACTAGAGTGTTTATGTTAGTGTTGTACTCATTAAGAGTAGATGACAGTGTTTACTTAACTCATTCATTCCGCATCGGCCGACCAGGGCCGGCCCAAGACATTGGGCTGCCTGGGTCCAAGGATAATATGCTGCTCCCCCCCCACCCACTTGCGCCAAAAGCACACTACGCCAACATCCATCATGTTATGCAGTTTGTGTAGTACATACAATGTCTGTTTATGTAGTGGACACAGCGTAGTGTATGCAGTGTGTGTAGTGAATGCATTATGTTGTCTGTTGTGGATGCAGTGCCATGGATGCTGTCTGTTTTCGTGTCGTGGATTTAGTGTGTATTGTATGCAGTGTGTGTTTTGACTAGATTGTTTGTGTGTGTGGAAGTGGATGCAGTGTCTGTGTTTTGTGTAGTGTGTGTAGTGCATGCAGTGTTTGTGTGATGGATGCAGTGTCTGTGTAGCAGATGCAGTGAATGTGTAGTGGATGTAGTGTCTGCGTATGTAGTAGTGTCTGTGTAGTGTTGGATAAGTGCTGGGGGGTGAGCAGTTTAAATTAAATAAGGCTTATATCCCTCTCCTTGCCTCTTAACTGTGGGCTGGAAGGGGGGCACAGTGTGTAGGAAGGTGACAGTATAGGGGGACAGTGTGTAGGAAGGTGACAGTATAGGGGGGCAGCGTGTAGGAAGGTGGCAGTTTGGGGAGCAGCGTGTAGGAAGATGACTGTATGGGGCAGTGTGTAGGAAGGTTGTGTGGGCAGCTTGTGAGGGTGACAGTGTGGGGGGGGCAGGCTGTGGGGCACGCCATTGTGGGAGTGCAGGGTGTGGGATAGCAGGCTGTGGGGGGGGGGGGCAGGCTTGGGATAGCAGGCTGTGGTGGGGCCAGCCTTGGGATAGCAGTGTGTTGGGGGGGGGGGGATCAGCCTTGGGATAGCAGGCAGTGGGGGTAGGCTGTGGGAGGGCAGGTTTGGGACAGCATGCTGTGGGGTGTGGGGACAGGACATGGGGGGGCAAGCTTGGGCTAGCGGGCTGTTTGAGGGCAGGCTGTGCGGGTTAGGGAATGAGGGTGCAGGCTGTGTGGGGGCATGGTGTGGGGGGTGGTTTGTGGGGGCATGGTGTGGGGGCGGGTTGTGGGGGCATAGTGTGTGGGGTGGCTTGTGGGGGCATGGTGTAGGGGGTGGTTTGTGGGGACATTGTGCGGGGGCATAGTGTGTGGGGTGTTTTGTGGGGGCATGGTGTGGGGGTGGTTTGTGGGGGCATGGTGTAGGGACGTTTACATACCATTTCCCTGGTGGTCCAGTGGGATCGCTGTCCTGTCTGCAGTTCTGCCGCAGACCAAGTGTTTGAGTTCTCGCAAACTTCAGTCACAGCGTTGCTGTGGTCACCTGTGGCAACTTTGTGAGCTCTTCTCAGGCAGACTGAATGGAGGGGCCCAACATACGGCAGCATACAGGGGAAGCCGCCGGGCCCCCTTCAGGTCAGTCTGCCCTATCTATGCAGCAGAGGTGGCCCGGGCTATTAACGGCACTGTAAAAGTGTTGCCTGTAGCCATGGCTCCAGTTTGTCCTATGGAAGGGTCCGACTATGCAGGCAAGCAGGTTAGGACTGTCAGATTCTTCCATTCAGCAGCTGGGAGCAGGTTTCGATTGTATGTTTGTCAGCATCTTTTAGTGGTGCCTGGGTATGGTTTATCTCTCTTTTTTTCTAGTTATTCTCTATATGTTTGGATCTTTGGGCATTCTTTTATTTATTGGGCAGATAGTCAGGCAGTCCAGAGGTCGTATGACCAGAATCTTGGGATTCCTCATCACCAGGTCAAGGTTAGGTATTGTGGAAGGGGGTTGCACTGGCAACAATTTTATCTGGAGTGATCACTTCTGCTGGAATGTGACGGAATCAGTTATACTGCTGATTCTGCTGACTCACTTACTCACTTACAGCCATCCTGCACATCCTCTCTCACTCAATTACAGTCATCCTCAACATCCCCTAGTTCTCACTCACTTACAGTCATCCTCCACATCCCCAGCTCTTACTCACTTACAGTCACCCTGCACATCTACCAGCTCCCACTCACTTCCAGCCATCCTGCATATCTTCCAGTTATCACAGTAATCCTGTTCATCCTCACCTCTCACTCACTTACAGCCAACCTGCTCATCCCCAAGTTCTCACTCACTTACAGTCATCCTGTACACCTCTCACTCACTCATAGTCATCCTGCACATCCCCCAGCTCTCACACAATCAAAGTCATCCTGCACATTCCTCAGCTCTCATTCACTTACAGTCATTCTCCACATCCCCCAGCTCCCACTCACTTACAACCATCTTGCACATCTTCCAATTCTCACTCACTTACAGTCAACCTGCTCATCCCCAGCTCTCACTCACCTACAGCCAACCTACACCCCCCAGTTCTCACTCACTTACAGCCATCCTGTACATCTTTCAGCTCTCACACACTCACTCACTGACTCATAGTCATCCTGCACATCCCCAAGCTCTTACTCACTCATAGTCATCCTGCACATCCCAAAGCTCTCACTCAGTCAAAGTCATCCTGCACATCCCTCAGCTCCCACTCACTTACATTCATCCTGCTTATGCCCCTGCTCTAACTCACAGTCATCCTGCACATCCTCCAGCTCTCACTCACAGTCATCCTGCACATCCCTAGGGCTCTCACTCACAGTCATCCGGCACATCTCCCAGCTCTCACTCACAGTCATCCTGATCATCCCCCAGCTCTCACTCACAGTCATCCTGCACATTGCCTAGCTCTTCCTCACTCATAGTCATCCTGCACACCCCTCAGCTCTCACTCACTTACAGTCACCTTGCACATCCCCTAGCTCTGTCACCTACAGCCACCCAGAGCACCTTTTCACCTACAGTCTTATACTACCACCCATCACACTCCCATCACGACCAAGTAACTTACACCCATCTTGCACATCCCCCCAGCTCCCAGTCATTTAAAGCCACCCTGCTCACCTCCCAATACATCCAAATCCGTTACACCCAACCTGCATATCAGCCAGCTCTCTGTCACTTACATCCAACTATCTTTTCACATATCCTCACAGTCACAGAATAGTTATTTATGTCCATTTAACCAACCTGTCCACCAATTAATCTCCTCATCTACCCATCATTTACACACCCCTGCCTCACCTCACGCAAACCCACCCACCCAGTGCATCAAGCCTCAAGTTGCCAAGTTTATACAGGGTTATTCACTAAAGTGAGAATTCAAAGGGAATTTAAAATTTAAGATCAAAATAGCCAAACTTTAAATATCCTCTGTCAGCTATATTTTCAGTCTGGTTGTTTTGGCCTTAAATGTTACATTCTCTTCGAGTTCCATGAATAACATTATAAAGTGTTTCTTTAAATGCTTATGATGATTAATACTTCAATTTCTCATAGTACATATAGTAAGAAAATATCTTAATATAATAGTACAGTTAGTCAGTACATAATAATGGGGCTATGAAAATCTTCAGAAACAGGCACACTCAATAAGTGAGCAGAAAGTGCTACTCTGAGTATAGACAGCTTTGTTGAGTACTCCATTTACACAGCAATCTCTAGCAGTATACACACTCACCATTCAAAAGGACTAACACTGGAGGACACCAGAGTATTAAATGCAAACAATGTTTATTAAACCAAAAAGCCAGTAATTACTTGCAGTTCAGTGAAGATTCGCAATCCAATCCATTGATTGTGCAGGTGCTCTCCACGGTGTAACTAGGACCATCCACACAGAGATCCCGGAATCTTGCGTGTCAAATAAGGCATTTCATCTAAAGTTTCCGACAAGGCCAAAAGTTGCAGGACCTCTTTTGACTGCCATGGCTCCATAGTAGATGTATTTTTCTGCACTTTCTCTTTACTCATTTTTTTTATTATGACAGTCATGTTTGCAGGTGACACATGTTTTTCCATCTTGCTAAGGAAGCTGGGATGTTTCCAGAATTTCTTGAGCAGGATGAGGCCATGTTTTCTGACCTTTTTAATGGAATCTTGGACCAGTGTAGAAATGGCTGGCAGAACTTTTTTCTGGATGTCCCAAGAACCCCACAGAATGCAACTGACTCCAGTTCGCTCCACCAACTGGCATAGGAATTTGGCAGCATATTCTCTGACTACATTGTTAGTGTTTGTGAGTGCAACGCTAGGGAAATTACACAACAAACGATCAGGTGGCAAATACTCCATTGCTGTGGAGAGGGTCTTGTCCACTTTCCTAATTAAAGTGAAGTTTGCTTTTCCAGCTTTCAGCAGCAGCCCCAAGATACACTCATCTGGGTCATCTAGCATGGTGTCTTTCAGATGACAAAACAAGCTTTCCATGCAGTTAAAAGCAGCCACAGAGACATTCAGCCTCATGTTTGATAACTCAATATTCACAACTTTTTTGATATCTTTTAGATGAGGTTTTAGTCGCTGCGGTTGTGTTGCTGAGAGCTTTTGAATGACATTAAGGCCCTCCATCTTGTTAATGCAATTATCACTACAAATTAATTCTAATGCTTCTGAAATGGTGGGTTCTCTAAGTGTAGGCCGAGATGGCTGTTCCAGCATTGGGAATTGAGTGGCCTTGGGATGTGGGGCTGCCAGTCTTGATGGCTCCATTGCAGGAGAAGGTTTGAAGTCAACAGCCTTAATGCAGACTCTGCTTTCCTTGCAGGGCAGGGTGGGTTCCTTGGTGTTATTGAAGCGGATGTTTCCTGCCTGGCCTCCATTTTTATTCCTTTTCACCTTAAAATCATTTCTCTTCTTTAGCAATACTTCATGGTGGCTTAAAATCCATGGTGGCAACGGTTGGTGTGAAACCTCTTTCGACACCTTGTTGCTGGTGTTGGACATTCACATATGACTTTGCACAGAGAGGGAAACAAGCTCTCACTCACTGAGGACTGTTTTTGCTTTGTCCTAGACTGCCTGGTATATTAATAAGAGCAAGGGCCCAATAGCTTCAATTCCAAAGAGTCCTTCCCCATATTTAGGAATGAATTCCTTTAAAAATTACAATAAAATATAATATATTGCGATAACAGCTGGCAGGCTCTAAGGTCAATCTCTTCTGTAGTTTGTTAGGACAAGCTGTGAACATTTTGTGCATAACCAGCCAGCAAGGCTTTGTGATGTAATAGATCACTGCCCATTGATGATAGCAGCATGTGTATAAATACATTGCACACCGCTAATACTTGCTGCAGGGCTATTTAAACACAACCCACTTTATATTACACTAACTAACTACAGATATTGCTCCTATGTCAGCCCCACCCATTACGCAAGACCCATGGCATTCCCTCCCCCCTCCTATTCCCCCCCCGTACACCCCCCCCCCCCGCAAAAAAAAGATTTTGAAGTTAACCTGTTTAAGTATTTATGTTTAAGATACACACTGTTTACATAGTACTCTTTTTATATATATATATATATATATATATATATATTATGCTCTTCCTTACTAAAGGTTGATTTAGTGCATTGTCTGAAGAAAACATGAACATCTTTAAATAACAATGTTATGTAATCATTAAAGGGAAACTTTAGTTTAGTATAAAATGTGTTTATATAGCACTAGCACCTCCCTGTTGGGGGTGTTTCTAGCCATGGGCAAGTGTGGCTGCTTGAATTCCTAGCTCTGGGAAAGCCACCAATAAATTACAAACCATACATACATACATACAATAGGTGGAGTGTGTAGTTTTTTTAGTAGATGGTTATGGTAACACAGAGATATACAATGGTGTAAGCTGAAAAAACAAAGGAGATAACAAGATCCTAGTGCAATATTGCCAAGTATAAAAAATTGTGATTATATTAACAACAAATAGGTAAAAACAAATAAAATGGATATAAAGTCAGTTTCTGGTACTGCAAGACATGCTTAGCCTTTCTCGTAGTCTTCGTCAGTTGCTTATGTTCTTCTTAGTTGCTCAGTCTCTTATACGGCTTATAGTAAAAACCAAAGGAAAAAATAAAGTTACCTGCGCTCTCTCCTTAATCCCTATTTATATTTAAACAAACAATCTTATAGGGCTTAAATTTCCCTCAATTCGCATCACCCGGTGTGATTTTGCCGACTTCCGTCTCTTCTTTCTGCCGTCCGACGTCGGAACGCATCTTTGCGCTGTACTTTCGGTATGTCCGTGTTTGGAACGCATCTATGTGTTCCATTCTTTAGAAAACTTTATTGTCCATATGCTGTTTTTTCAGGCTGCAATCTGGGCAGCCTCTTACATATAAATTTGTCAGAGCATCTCAAAATATGAAAATGAAGAACAAAAAAATAAAATTACAAACTTTCAATAAGACTGATGAGTATAGTCATATTAAAAACAGGGATTATTGCAAATGGATATAGTAACCCATAATTATCTAGGAGAAGTAATAAAAACTAGTGGTTAAGGCAAAAGTGCACAATGAGATGGAACAATGTCATACACAGTGGATAAAGCGAATAAACAATTAAAGGGGCCTCCTACCTAAACTGGAGGATACATAGTAGGAATCATTCTGATCTAAAAATATAAATATATAAAAATATGTAGAAAATAAATAGATAGGGGTGTAAAAGAAGAAGGAAATTGGTAAGAATATTGGAATGAAGAGATGACTATGAAAATATAAACATAAATAGGGCTTCCTAATAAAACAATTATGAGGATTCTTTTATATATATATATATATATATATATATATATATATATATATATATATATATATATATATATATATATATATATATATATATATATATATATATATATATATATATATATATATAAAACCTTTTCTATATAGATAAAGAGGATGTTGTCTCCAAGTGTAATCATTTTAAGAAATGGCATATCTCAAAGTCTGAATTGAGTCTGCGAGGGATGAGGGTATTAAAATTAAATATGTATTTCATTTCTTCCTTGCCTAATTTACTAATAAAGTCGCCTCCTCTCCAATCTTTTTTCACTGTTTTTAGAGCACAGAAAAATCTTTCGGATCTTGACTATGTGTTATGTAAAATGCTGGGAAACGCTGTGAGTTTCTAGACCTTTTTTGATATTTCTTATGTGTTCAGCGATCCTTACGTTAAGGGGTCGAGTGGTTCTGCCTATGTACAGACGATTACATGGGCATTTTATAACGTATATGACGCTTTTTGAATGACACGTTAGATGGTCTTGGATAGTATATTGTTTTCCTATAATGTGACTTATGTCAGTGAGATGTCTTTTATTACTTCTAATTTCCACATCTATAAAAGCCTAGAAGGTCATTGAAATTTTTTGGGGGGGTTTCGGTCTCTAAACAGCTCTAAACAGCAAATATTTTTCATATTTTTGGTTCCCCTATAGATGATTTTTTTGTTCAGGGGGTATAATTTTATTTAGAACTGGGTGTGTGACTGCCTGCCTGTGTGTGACTGTCTATCTGTGTGTGTGTGTGTGTGACTGCCTGCCTGCCTATGTGTGACTGTCTGCCTGCCTGTATGTGACTGTCTGTCTGTGTGTGACTGTCTGTTTGCGTGTGTGTGATACTGTCTGCCTGTGTGTGTGTGATACTGTCTGTCTGTGTGTGTGACTGCCTGTGTGTGTGACTGCCTGCCTGTGTGTGTGACTGTCTGTCTGCGTGTGTGTGACTGTCTGCCTGCATTTGTGTGTGCCTGACTGTCTGCCTGCCTGTGTGCATGGCGAGAACATGATGCCGCAAGCACGTTCATGTCACTAGTGATGTCATTGTTGGCAGCCCTATCATATAGCGCCCCCTTGTAGCGGCCGGCCTCCTTCCTGGTGCTGGACCCGGCCGCTGTCATAGGAGCTGTGCAGACGGAGAGGTGCTGGAGACAAGGTGAGTAACCTCTTCCTCCTTAAGTGTGACCGCACCGATGAGCTGCTGTAACATTGCGGTGTGATCAGGAACCATGACAGCGTGACTGCACTGATCAGGTGCGGTCACACTGAGGTGCCGATTGAGCACCGTGACAATCAGAAATCAGAATAGTAGTGCAATACCATTCAATACCGGTGCATAATTCTATATAAATGTTACATTAACAAACAAATTCAGAATTAGAGTCTGATCTACTCACAACCTGGGTGATATGGACCTCATTCGGTTGAAGGAGCACCTTCGTAAAAACTGAAGAGCACTGAGAGTGCACATTATTTGCACACAACTTAAAGATCACAAAGAGTGCAAAACAAAATATCACTGGTAACTCAATGTATGTCACTTCCTCAGGGGTTTGTTATGCTAGTGATACTTGCAGTAAAAAATCAAGTAAAAATTATAACACACAAAGGAGCCATGAAACCTGTTTTTAATACCTCTCTGTCCCCATAGTTCTACCAATAATCCTGTCTCCAGTGGGAACGCTGTTCCAGACTTCCTCCTGATTTTATTTTCACCAGATGCTAAGGTGGCAAGGGTTCTGAAAAGTAAATGAGGAATAAGCAGTACAGTCAAATACTGGGTTTCCAGGGCACACCTGGAGTAACTCTTGCCCAAACTTATATAAGTGGCTGTTTAAAGAAACTAACCAAAATATAAATAATAACTATAAACTATACCTTTTTTTGTGATAGAATCAAACAGAAGTTGCAGTTTTATTTGCCATTTATTTCCCTGAGAGCTCACTAACAAGTAAACATGTTCACATCACCTGCAATTCTATAAACAGGCTCCATCCACAGTTCCAATTACATAGCCTTAATTTGAGGTTTTACAATGTCATATTATCTGATTGTTACAAGCTGCAGTGAGATCAATAACCTCAGATCATTATGTCAACAGCTATAATAGCATGTTTTCCTTTACATGGAATGGTTTATAAAAAGGCAATCCCAGGACATCTCTGTCCCAATCCATGGAATCTTGAATGTGATTTAAATGCACTCAACTCCAACTCAACTTAACACGCTTTACTATTGGAACCAGCATGAGCACCAGCTTTTCCATTCATTGAGACCAATCTTAATATCAATTCTTGATTCTGATTGGTGATACTATTGCCCAGATTTACTAATGTGATGCAACTACCAATACCCATCGTTTTGACGTTTGCAGGATCCATAGGTCATGTGATCCTGCTGAGTTTAATATCCAAGGCCCAGCTGAGCAAGAGTGAAAGATAATGAATGTGAACTAGACATTAACAGACATCACATAATGTTTCATTACTGAGAGGAAGAGATGTGGATTTGATAGGGGCAAATTGCTTTACCGCTACCAGCGCTGGATAAAATAATTCTATATTATCAGCATCATATTTAAGCTGCTCCTTCAGGATTTAAGATTTATAAAAATTTTCTAGAATATTGTAAAATGTAATCACTACACCCGTGTTCAAGCTTTCATGAATCTTTAAGTGCAATATAAAAAAAATTAGATAGGAATACCTTCAAAAGCACATTTATGTTTTACACATTGGTTAAAAATTACAACATTGTATAGAACTTTGAAAACCACTGATAACTTGAATTTTATTAAAGACACGGAGGCTCCTATTATGCATAACTCTTTCTTTATTTCCTCAGCAGCAAAGATAGAGGAATATGAATATTGTAAAAAATGAAGAAAAAACAGTATAGATACACAGGCAACCAATCACATAACAGAGGAAGTGAGTATATAAGGCCTGTGTTTCCCACAATCCCCCTCTTTCTTTGCTGCTTCCTCAGATCAGCTAAGTATTTTACCTTGCTCTACATGTTCTCAGCAATTATTGATTTTATTGAATTTTATTGCTGTTTGCACTTTGCTCGTTTGTTTGTGCATTTAACATTTTCTCTCCTGGTGTGCCTAGTGGGTTTCCCATCCCTCTATTACTATTTTTCTCCGCGGAGGGGATTTTCCTCCTTACTTCCCCTGCGGTTGTTTTTTCCCCGCTGGGTGCTCGCTCGCTATCTTTCCACGGGCGGCTGTTTGCCGCGGTCTGTTTGTTCCGACCGCGGCTGCATGTCTCTCGCCCTCTCTGCATACGTGCCGCGGGGATAGGGTGCACGCGCCCCTTCCCCCAGTAGGTCCGGACCGCGAGAGCTATCCGCCGGCCTCCTCGTGCGGCGGCCATTTTGGAGGCGGAGCTCACTCGCGGCCGACACCACTGCTTTTCTGCGGCTCGCGGTCTGCCTGCTGTCCGCCTCTGCCGTTCCCTGGGTCCCCTGGCACACCTAGCAGCATCTTTCTCTGTTCTCGTTGGGTTAATCAACCCTGTTTGCTCTACATACCTTTTCCAACGTCACCTGTGAGTAATTGTTACCATTATGGAAGACAAGGATGAAGGGCAAGTAGGCCCTACTGGCACCTTTTCTCAGGATGCTCCAGAGGGTAATATAGCTTCCCAAGAATTCCATGCCCTCTTGGACGCCACTATGGCTTCATCCTTGCAAAAGGCCTTTGCCTCTGCCATGGGAGCGGTGTCCACATCGTTTTCCCAATCTCTGCAGAGTATGCTTTTGCCCTCGTTGGCGGCTCCCTCCCCCCTGGGTGATGGGACCCCCCCGCCTGCCCCCGCCATGCCTGGGGCCCGTAAGGCAAGGGCTAAGGCTAAACACGTCAGCTCCCACTCCCCGATGCAGGCTATGCCTGCCATGATGGACTCGCTTGACGCGGTCACAGACAGCGTGCATACCACGCGCAAAAGAGCCCCTGGCCGGGCTAAAAAGGCTAGATTATGGAAACGGGCTAGAGCCCTCAATGATATGTCGGATTCCGACAGGAGTGTGGAAAATGAGTCTGACGCTATGGAGTATGACTCCTATGATGAGGATGGCTCGGAAGAGGATTTGCCCTCTACGGGCGTAACCCCCTCGGGTTCCTCTACCGTTACTAAGGGCCTCGTTCAGGACCCCGCTGGGGATAGTAAAACGCTATTTGACCCTCAGGGTAACCCCCTGTTCGACCCCGACGACCTCCGCCATCCCCGGTCGGCTGAATGGGTTCCCCCAGAACACATAGCCCAGTATGTGGCCAGACGCATGCGTACCCCCCTGTCTAAGGAAGGTCGCAATAAGCTGCGGGCGGAATGCCCCAGGCCTTCCCTCCCGGGCTCGGCCTGCAAGACTCCCGATATTGACCCCCAAATTGCCCAGTTCCTGAATAAATCAGGCTGGAAATCCAAAAAGGGCCTAGACTACTCCCTTAAGGGCTGTCAGGACAGGATCTTGGATACCCTGGGCCCACTTACAAAGCTCTACGAGCTGCTGGACGCCACTAGAACTGGCGATTCGGTTTTAGACATGGATGTAGCCATCGGTTGGGTACAAAGGGCTATATGCCTAGTGGGGAACGCTAGTACCGCCATGTCCTCTGAGAGGCGCAAGGCAATTCTCCTCAAAATTGACCCGAAATTGGCTGCCATGACGGTAGCGGAGCCGGGCCCTTCCGAAGAGGGGGCCCTGTTCGGTAATTCTTTCGTTAAGGACCTGGGGTCCTACGTTAAAACCTTTACGGCCATAGACAAGGCTCAGGCGAACATGAAGCGCATGTTCGCGCCCAAGGTTTTTGGAGGGGCCGGGCGTAGCAGGAACCGTCCACCCGGCCGTGGTTACCGAGGCTCATTCCGTACCTCCAGAGGTTCCTTTTTCCCGTCCCGGGGATTTCAGGACTCGAAAACGCCTCCTTTCTTCCCGGCCAGAGGGAGATCTTGGGGCTCCAGATACCCCCGCGGTGCCGCTTCGGGCAGACGCCCTTATGGTGAGTACCCTTTCTTCCCCTGTCGCTCACGGGCGGGTAGCGGGGAGGCTGGCTCTGTTCCACCAAGAGTGGACATGTATTACTTCGGACGCTTGGGTCCTACAATGTGTGAAAGGTTATCACCTGGACTTTGTCTCTCTACCTGTACAATCTTATGTCCCCAGGGAACTGTCTCTTCCCCCAGATCAGGACAGGATGATCTCCGCGGAGGTCGAGGAGATGTTGTCCAAAGGCGCCATAGAAGAATTGCCGTTCGCCGCCCCGGGCTTTACGAGCAATCTCTTCCTGGTACCGAAAAAAGGGGGCGGAGTTCGTCCAGTGATAAACCTCCGCCCTCTCAACGCGTTCCTCCGCTACCAACATTTTCAGATGGAAGGTATCCACTGCCTCAGGGACCTCCTTCGACAGTCAGACTGGCTGGCCAAGTTGGACCTGAAGGACGCATATTTCACGGTCCCGATAGCGGTGGACTACAGAGACTACTTACACTTCACCTGGCACGGAAGGCGGTGGCGCTTTACCTGCCTACCGTTTGGCCTCTCCTCGGCTCCTTGGTGTTTCACCAAGATCATGAAGCCTGTAATGGAGTTCCTCCGCACCCATGGAGTGCGGTTGATCATTTACCTGGACGACATTCTAATCATGTCCCAGTCCAGAGACCATCTCCTGGTACATCTGAGGTGGACGATCGATCTGCTTCAGAACCTGGGTTTCATGGTCAACTGGGACAAATCAGTCCTGGAACCCGCTCAGTCGATGGAATTTTTGGGTTTCAAGGTGGACTCCGTCCGCCAGTTTCTATACCTACCGGACTCGAAAGTGAAGGCAATTCGGAAGGAGTTGCGACGGGCTCTTCGTGTATCAGACCTGTCCATCAGGCATTTGGCACGGATTATTGGCCTCCTTGCGGCCTCCATACAAGCAATATTCCCGGGCCCGCTACATTATCGTGCCCTCCAGAGGCTCAAAGGTTCACACCTCCGGTCGGGTCATTCCTACGAATCTCGGGTACAGCTGGACGAGGAATCCAGGGACGAGCTGGCGTGGTGGCTGGCACACATGGAAGCATGGAACGGAAGGGCCATCTTCGGTTCTGTCCCGGACGTGGTGATCGAATCGGATGCCAGCTTACACGGCTGGGGTGCTCGCTGTGGCAGCGTTTCCACCGGAGGCAGATGGTCCGAGATAGAGAGATCCCTGCACATCAATTGCCTGGAACTCTTAGCAGGGGCATTCGCGATTCGCAGTCTTACCCCAAGACGAGCGAACTGCTGCGTTCTCCTCAAGATGGACAACGTTTCGGCAGTACGCTATATAAACCATCTCGGGGGCACCAAATCCAGGATGTTAGCCCTGTTGGCAAAGGATTTTTGGCATTTTTGCCTTTCCAACAATGTCTCAGTGACAGCGGAACACATTCCGGGTCTAGACAATTCGGACGCGGATTGGAACTCCAGACATTTGAGAGACTCGGGAGACTGGCACTTGCACGTTTCGGTATTCCAAAGCTTAGACAAGCTGTGGGGACGGTTCAGGATGGACTTGTTCGCGTCCCGTCTGAACACTCAACTACCGGAGTTTTACAGCTGGAGGCCGGACCCGGCGGCTGTGGCGACAGACGCATTTCTCCAAGACTGGCCATCGGGATGCCTGTATGCGTTTCCACCGTTCAACATGATTGCCCGAACGATCTCGAAGTTGGCTCGCCACGATTGTTGCCTGGCATTGGTCACTCCTCTGTGGAGATCACGGCCTTGGTTCCCACGCCTGTTGGAGTTGTCGATAGACTACCCCCGTTTGATTCCGAGCTTCCCGGATCTGCTTCTGGATCCGGACGGGAACTCGCACGGTCTGGTGCTCCTGCAGCAACTACCTCTGGTAGCGTGGCTCCTTTCAGGGGAACCTGGACTGTCCCGGACGTTCCGAGGTCAACTCTCCTGCTCCTCGATAACGCCTGGGCTCCCGGTACAAGATCAGCCTACCGGGCTTCATGGAAATCATGGTCTAATTGGTGCATGGAACGGGCAATGGATCCCGTATCTGCCCCTCTCCATCTGATCCTGGAGTTCCTCACGTTGTTATTTGATGCGGGCAAGGCATACCGCACGATCAACCTTTTCCGCTCGTCGATTTCGGCCGGCCATAGTGGCCTGGATGGTTCGCCTGTCGGCAGGCATCCCTTTGTATGTCGTCTCCTCAAGGGTATCCGCCTCGCTCGCCCTCCTAGAGCCCGTTTCTCGGTCTTCTGGGACGTCAACATCATGTTACAGTTCCTCTCTTCATGGTACCCTAATCATGAACTGAGCCTCAAACAATTGTCCTCAAAACTAGTGATGCTTCTCTGTTTAGTATCGTGTAAAAGAGTGTCTGATGTTAGAGCCCTGGATTGGGACGCTATTGCTTTTACCCCAGAAGGTGTCGCTTTCAACATATCCAGAAGGACAAAATCGGCATCCAAATCGTTCGTGTACCCTAGGTTCCCAGAGTGTCCGGCTCTTTGCCCGGTTGACTGCCTGAAGGCCTATCTGGATGCTACCCAATCTATCCGCTCCTTGGACCTACATCCTTTATTCGTGTCTTTTAAAGCGCCTCATCGACCTGTGTCAACTCCGACCCTGGCGCGTTGGGTGCGCTGGCTTTTGTCTTCAGCGGGTATTGACACTTCGGTTTTTACGCCTCACTCCGTTCGAGGTGCCATGGCCTCAAAGGCGTCCGCGGTCGGCTGTCGACTGGAGGACATCATGCGTGCAGCGGACTGGTCTAGGGAATCGACCTTCCGCAACTTCTATTTCAGACCTATTGAACATATCGCATCTCAAGTGATAGCACAGCTTTAAACTTGCATAATAGGAGCCTCCGTGTCTTTAATAAAATTCCCAGATTTTACTATTAACATGACGTAAAGTCATGATTTTATTAAAGACACGGAGGCGAGTATTATTCCCTCCCACCCTCCCGAGGTGAGTTTTTGGGATGAGATGCTATTGGATTCTTTGGGTAAGTTCAATTCGGTCTGTCTTTTGTTGTGATTTACGCATGTCATTTATATGTTATATTAATGATTTTCATTATGTTTTTCAGATCCCAGTTTTCTATGATTGGAGATATCGACATTGTGTTTTGATTCAAGTTTTCTCTCATTGATTTGCCTACAGTTTGTTTTGGTAAGTCTACAGTTTGGAGTTTGGATATTACCATATTTCTCTCTCTCTTTTAGCTTGATGTTATCGGTTGGTTGCCATTTACTGTTCTGGACAAGTTGGATTTCGTTCTTCTTACCTGATCTTCGGTTTTCGCAAGAAAGAGGGGGATTGTGGGAAACACAGGCCTTATATACTCACTTCCTCTGTTATGTGATTGGTTGCCTGTGTATCTATACTGTTTTTTCTTCATTTTTTACAATATTCATATTCCTCTATCTTTGCTGCTGAGGAAATAAAGAAAGAGTTATGCATAATACTCGCCTCCGTGTCTTTAATAAAATCATGACTTTACGTCATGTTAATAGTAAAATCTGGGAATTATCTACTTTAACATGTGATGCTCCATTTTCTTTTTAATGCAAATAAAGCTTTAATCCACGCATTTCATTGGAAGAGGAGACCAGAAATTTAGTCTCTTCTCCTCTCACTATGAATTCTCTGCTGCGTCTGACAGGTGCAAAGACAATTTTCTTTGTATAACATTGATTAACAGGATACAAAGATGTAGACACTCTGTTCTAAGATAAAACAGTGTGGATATGTACATTTACTTTTATTTTCTGACTTCATAAATGCATATTTGCTAAATATAGTGGATAAGTAAACGTAAAATTAAAATCCTGATCCCCTAATGAATAACACGGGTTCTTGTATAATTATATTCATCTTTTTAACCCCTGCTTAACAAATCTTATGATGTTAGTTGTTGCATACTAAAATCACACAGTTGGGCAGTGCTACATGTGACATCTTGCCATATGGAATGTTGCAAAGTTTTGTTTTTTTTAACCACCATTTATTGTGGGGAATTAGATTCAATTCCCTTTATTATAATAAGTATATGTTACCGTATTTTGATGTCACATGCAGCATAAATATTACCTTGTATATATGTAGGATACGAACCAGCACACACCAGTTTCTCTGAGTGATATAAACGGACCCAGAATCAGCAGTACAAAAGGAAGAATGATTCCATGCTCCTTTTTGTAGATTCAAAATTCCTTTAATTACCTCATACACTGCAATGTGTGAGATCATATTCAAGGGCATTTGGATCTACATTCAAAAGTGTTGGAATATCCTTCATTTTATAAAATAAAATATTAAATTGAACACAATACACTTGTGCACTTGTTATCTAGGTAGATGCATATTTGAACAAGTATTACATTCTTTGTAAATACCCTCATGGAAAGTCCTTTTTTAATTATCACAAATAGCTTCAGTTTGACTGATTAACATGGAGAGCATGCTCAAACATGTTCAAAATGGAGAGTTTACATCTTGAATATTGTGTGAATGATGCTGATATACAGCATGACTTAAAGGTTACTAACCCTTTGGAGCTCCGATCTCTCTGAATTCTGTCAAAAAAGTATTTTTGCATACCTGGACTAACAAGTCATCTCCTGTTGTCACTGGGTGTGCTCGCTGTCCAATCACAGGCTTCTCAAAGCCAATTGCCGGCTCAGAGTGTGGTGGAATCTCGGTAAAAATAAATTTAGTAGGCCGAGATTACCACGTGGCATGTGTACGTGCATATGCTGACGTATCGGTCGGTTGGTTGCACGTGGCAAGATACGATCAGTAGTGTACGGAGCATGTGCGAGAATACAGGATGTAGTATTCCCCTCCTCCATTGTGCTGGACAAGCCATGCGGTCAAGCAGGAAGTTAATTCTTATTTGTTTTGATTGGTTAAGAGAATGTGCGGGTGGAGCTTAATATGGGAGGAGTTATGTGCCTATATAAGGAGCCTGCACATTAGTCCCTCTGAGTCCCGATCGGTGAACCGAATAAAGAATCTCTTCCTTCCTGAAGAAACCTGTGTCCATCTCTCTGTGCTTGGCTTCCATCAGTTTCTCCGGTATCATTTGGTGCATTGGCCGGGAAGCTCATCGTTCAACGGTAGCTGAGAAGCAGAGGCGTGAGACTGTCTATCTTTGCCCACGTTCTCTACGGCTGCACCCCTGAACTTCTGCGTGGACCTCCCTTCGTCTCGGCGCCACTGGTCTGTTGTCCAGGAGATCATCGGCCTCTACGTAGTAAGTGCTGGGGTGTCCCCATCGATGAGTGTGAACTCAGGTTCAGGAACGAGGAGGTAAGACGACCGCTGTTTTAGACGGCGGACCCACTAGGGGTATACCGATTGTGCGGTAGGCCCATAAGGGGTTAATCTGTGTATGGAATCTGCCCCCTCTGTCGGAGGGAAGGAGCGAAGGCGCACCGCTCAATCGAACGCTCTTTAGTAAGACCGTTTGATTTGGTTTGGAGTCAGGCGGGGTTCTGTGTAAATAGCCCTAGCCGGACACCGGTGTCTTGTCTAGACTAGCGTTCTAGGGTGTACAATTTGTTCGCTAGGTCGGAGGGACCGGGAGACTAAGCGGCGTCTGTGTAAATTCGGTCCGCTAGCTCTCAACCTATCTTGGCTAAGTGGGAAGGCGTGTAAATTTGGAACCCACTAGACTATTGATAGAGTAGAAAGACTAAAAGGGTTCTGTTGTAAATTCCGCCCTCTAGTTCGCTATATGTGGTGCTTGGGCAGTGTGGCTAACCAAAACGGATGTAGATAGTTTTAGGTAGTCCATCAAGGTACTGGCCAATAGATTAGTTGGGATTGTATATGTGATAAAGATTGTTTAGTAACGTGTATATCTTGTTAGATAGCGTGAGCTCTGCCGTCTAGCGAGAGTGTTAATAGTGTGTTGCTGTATTATAGTGCACGGTATCATAACCCTGTATATTTACTGATACTGTATATAAGTACTAATAATTGTCGTTTATTGCATGTCTAACACCATAACCACTAATAATTGTATTGTGACCTTAAATTGTACTTTGACCTATGCTAACCGTACTGTAACTGCTGTTTGTAAAGACGATGTTACTGGGGTGTGTTATAGACGGGTAATTCATATATAGAGAATTATAGCGTGGGTGACGGTATAGTTTCGCCAAATGGCATAATATTGATTACTTAGTGACTGGTGTAACAGCTGTGTGTACGGGAATTCCCTGAGTGTTTTTATTGTGTTACTGTGTACGTTTCACTTGGTAACTGTACCACGTGGTGCTGTTGCCGAAGGAACGGGTGTGACTGTTGCATAGAGTGTGTGTATAGCATTCGTGGTCAACGACGCTCCATTGTATGGGCGCGTCGGAGTCGACGATTTTGGATCCCTTAGGATGTATGGTAAAGAATTTTAAAAAGGGATTTACAGTATGTGATTTTGGGGTTAAAATGTCTCCTGCACGTTTGATCACTTTGTGCACTAGGGAATGGCCTACTTTGGTTGCGGCACGGCCGCCACGTGGCAGTTTGGATCCAAATCTGGTACAGCGTGTACACGTGGCTGTATTAGGTAGGCCTGAACTTTACGGACAGTTTCCATACATTGATTGTTGGAGGCAGGCCGTAAACGACTTGCCAAGATGGGTCCGAATATGCCACGAGGAGCAATGTCGCCTCATGGTGGCCAGGACTTGTTTGTCCACGAGGACCACGGTTAAGCCCATTTTGGACACGCCCCCTGAGTCCGAGATCCCTATGCCGCCCCCTTATTTCTCTGCAAGGGGAAGTTCCACACCCCCTCCCCCGTTGTCCCCATCTACTTCCTCCTCCAGCTCAGAATCCATCCCACGCCATACTAAACCTCCCCTTCCGGTACCAGCCCCCGTTAAGCCCACCTATCCCGATTTGGCGTCACTTCAAGCTTCCGGTCAGGCTTCCTCTAGCCCGGCTCGGAATATTTTATTCACCGGCCTTCCCTATGATAAAGCTTCTACATCCGCACGTCTTATTACCCCCCGACCGGAACCCCTAACCGACGCCCCTCCACGAAGCCCTATACTAACCCGACAACTGACCGGTACCCAAAAACCTAAACATTACCAGATGCCTCTTCGTTTGAATCCCGGGTCAGCTTACCTTAATGATTTAGGTCAAATGGTGTATGCTGACCCAGTCTTCGTATATGTCCCGTTCACGACTACCGATCTCTTGAATTGGAAGACCCACAATTCCTCGTATACTGAAAAGCCACAAGCCATGACCGACCTGTTCGCCTCGATAGTCCAGACGCATAACCCAACTTGGGCTGATTGCCAGCAATTATTAATGACATTGTTTAACAACGAGGAGAGGACTAGGATAAACCAAGCGGCTATTAAAGCACTGGAGGAAGAAGCCCGTACTTTAAACCAAGCAAATCCAGCAGCATGGGCCGCAACTCATTATCCTAATGCTGATCCCGAATGGGATGTTAATGGCGCAGATATGGTTCAACTAAAAGCCTATAGAGACGCTATAATTGCTGGCGTGAAAGCCGGAGGGAAGAAAGCCATAAATATGTCGAAGACGGTTGAGGTGATTCAGAAAAGTGATGAAGCGCCTAGTGTCTTTTATGACTGATTATTGGAGGCATACCGTTTGTATACCCCCTTTAATCCAGAAGACACTGAGAATTCCCGAATGGTAAACTCTGCCTTTGTCAGCCAAGCTTACGGAGATATTAAGCGCAAGCTACAGAAGTTAGAAGGGTTTGCAGGAATGTCCATCACCCAACTAATGGAGGTAGCAAATAAGGTGTATATGAATAGGGAATCAGAAAGTAAGAAAGAGGAAGAGCGCAAGATGCGTAAAAAGGCGGATATGCTAGCGGTAGCTATCGCAGGCCAAGATAGACGGGGCCCAGATAGAGGCGATAGTAGGTGGAATAGGGAACCCCTGAGTAGGAATCAGTGCGCGTATTGTAGAGAAGAAGGGATTCGCTATGCAGGATACGCAGTAACAACGATATATAAGGTGATAGAAGCTCGGCCACTGTCAAAAGGAACATCGGCACAAAAGGCAGAATTGATAGCACTGACACGAGCGTTACAATTGGCTGAAGGTTTAAGAGTGAACATCTACACGGACTCCAAGTATGCGTTTTTAACCACTCATGCCCATGGAGCTTTGTATAAAGAAAGAGGACTATTGAATTCAGAGGGCAAAGAAATCAAGTACGCAGTTGAAATACTACAACTATTGGAAGCAGTATGGGAACCGAAAGAAGTCGGTATTATACATTGTCGAGCGCATCTGAGAGGAGATGGTGATGTAACCAAAGGAAATCGGATGGCAGATAGTGCAGCTAAGCGTGCCGCTGAATCAGGAAGACAGGAATATGTGGAACATATAGCTGCTCTTATTCCAACTCCACTGTCTCAATGGACTCCGGTTTATACAGCTCAAGAAGAGGAGTGGTTAAAGACTGAACCTGGAAAGTATTTGGAGAACAAATGGCATCAGTTAGAAGATGGGAGAATAGTTATTCCAGCATCACTAGCGGTAGAAATCGTCCAAAACTATCATAACGGGACGCATTCTGGAAGAGAGAACATTTCTACATACCAAGATTGTCCAACTTAACTCAAGCCATTATACGAAGATGTGTAACGTGCTAAAAATAATGCAAGGCAAGGACCAGTAAAGCCACCAGGAGTTCAGTATATGGGGGGACTCCCTATGTCCGATCTACAAATTGACTATACAGTAATGCCTAAATCTGGTGGACATCGCTACCTACTAGTAGTTGTGTGCACCTATTCAGGCTGGGTAGAAGCATGTCCTACTCGTACAGAGAAAGCAGGAGAAGTTGTGAGATTCCTGCTACGAGAAATAATACCCTGATATGGACTACCCTGCTCTATAGGATCGGACAATGGTCCAGCTTTTGTTCATCAGTGCCTACAACAACTGACTCATATGCTTGGTATAAAGTGGAGACTTCATACGGCATATAGACCTCAGAGTTCTGGTAAAGTAGAGAGAATGAATAGAACTATTAAGAACCAGTTGGCAAAAATGTGTCAGGAAACCCAACTTAAGTGGAACGTTCTTTTGCCCATAGCTCTGTTGCGAATTCGCAGTACACCTACCAGAAGGATGGGTCTCTCTCCTTTTGAGATCATGTATGGGCGTCCACCTCCCATACTTGGTAACTTAAGGGGGGATTTGAGTCAGTTGGGAGAAGGAATTACCCGGCAGCAGGTTGTAGAGTTGGGTAAGACTATGGAGGAGGTACAGAAATGGGTACAAGATAGATTACCTGTGAATATTTATCCCCCTGTTCATAGTTACCACCCAGGAGACCAAGTGTGGATTAAAGAGTGGAATAATGTACCGTTAGGGCCCAAGTGGAGAGGTCCTTATGTTGTTCTTTTGTCTACCCCTACAGCGATAAAAGTGGCTGAAGTGACTCCGTGGATTCATCACTCCAGGGTTAAACCAGCAGCGGTAGATTCTTGGCAAGCTACATCAGATCCAGAGAATCCCTGCAAGATCCGGTTAAAGCGCACGACTCAGTCGGAGTGACGAGGAACCTTGTGGATTACAAATTTTATTGTTTCAGAGATTGGTAAGTGAGTGTTTAGACGGCCACAATAAAGCCTGTCCGCTCACCGACGTGTAATTTAAATACCAGGAAAGTCTCGAAGGGACCCCTGTGAAGACGAGCAGAACTCCATTCCCTGCAGCCCTTACATCCTGGAAGCTGAGGTGCCATCGCACGGACGAAGACTGAGGATGCAGCCGACGAAAGATGTGCTTGTGATAATGTTTATTTATATGTATTTTTATATTCAGGAAGGTAGAGGTACCGACACTCCTAGCTGTGAGGTATGCATTAAGACTACAAGAACAGGTAATCATAATTCCCAGACCCAAATTTGGCATCCGCAATATGAGTGTAAAGGTGATGTGTCTAGGTGTAGATACTTAAATGTAGAGTATAGTGTATGCCATTTAGGGATAGGAGAACCTAAGTGCTTCAATCCAGAGTATCAACCCCGTACAATTTGGTTGACTCTCAGGAATGGAGATCCTCAGGGGACCCTAATAAATAAAACAGTGTTAGAATCCGTACATTCTTCGGGTGTTCTGCTATTTGATGCATGTAAAGCAATATCAAGTGGTAGAAAGCCGTGGAATGTATGTGGGGATCTTAGATGGGAGAGAACGTATGGGTCTAATGATAAATATATTTGTCCCAGTAGTAAAAATAAGTGTGAGTCCTAGATGCCCAAATAGGGATTATCATTTTTGCCCATATTGGTCTTGTGTGGGGTGGGCAACTTGGGGACAGACAGCAGACAAGGACATGATTGTGACTAAGTTGCCTACCAATCCATACTGTAAGTCTATGGAATGCAATCCAGTCCATATTCTTATAAATAATCCTGACCAATTCTTAGATAGATATGGTAACTTATTTGGGTTTCAAATATACGGGACGGGTTTAGACCCTGGGACAGTATTGTTTATAGGGATAGAGACCGATACGGTAACCTCCCAAACTCATCAGGTATTCCATTCGTTTTATGAAGAAATGAGTATAGATAATAAGATCCCCCATAACGCTAAAAACCTGTTCATAGATTTAGCTGAGAGTATTGCCGGTAGTCTTAATGTAACCAACTGCTATGTGTGTGGAGGTACTAACATGGGAGACCAATGGCCTTGGGAAGCAAAGGAGGTAATGTCCAGTTCTGAGGCAGTTGAACAATTAATATCCTCACAAGCCGATTATCAGATGAGTGTTAGAGGTAAATCTGAGTGGAGATTAAAGACCTCCATCATAGGTTATGTTTGCATAGCAAGGAAAGGAATGATGTTTAATACTTCTGTAGGAGAGTTAACTTGTCTAGGGCAAAAAGCTTATGATGATGATACAAAGAATACAACTTGGTGGTCAGCTTCAAATGTCTCAGAACCATCTAACCCGTTTGCAAGATATGCCAATTTAAAGGACGTATGGTTTGATTTATCTATCACATCTAGTTGGAAAGCCCCAGCAAATTTGTACTGGATCTGTGGTAAGAAGGCCTATTCGGAGTTGCCACAGGACTGGGAAGGGGCATGTGTGTTGGGTATGCTCAAACCATCCTTCTTCTTGTTACCTATTGAAACAGGTGAGACTTTGGGTGTTAAAGTGTATGATGTGAATCATAGGAAGAAAAGGGGACCCATAGAGATAGGCGCCTGGGAAGATGATGAATGGCCTCCCCAGCGTATTATAGATTATTATGGGCCAGCCACATGGGCAGAGGATGGTACTTTCGGATATAGAACCCCAATTTATATGCTCAACCGCATTATAAGGTTACAGGCGGTGGTTGAGATAATTACTAATGAGACCTCACAAGCGCTCAATCTTCTAGCGAAGCATAATACCAGGATGAGGACAGCAGTGTACCAAAATAGATTAGCCTTGGATTACCTATTGGCAGTAGAGGGAGGTGTATGTGGGAAGTTTAACCTGAGCAATTGCTGTCTTCAAATAGATGATGAAGGGCAAGCAATAGCTGAGCTTACTAGCCATATGGTTAAACTAGCGCATGTGCCTACTCAGGTATGGAAAGGGTACAATCCAAGTAGTTGGTTTGGTAACTGGTATGAGCAGTTTGGAGGGCTTAAGGCATTGGTAGGCGGAGTCATACTGATTTTAATGTTGTGTCTGCTCCTGCCTTGTCTTATTCCCTTAGTAGTTAGGTCTGTGCAAAGCCTGATAGAAAATATAGCAGAAAGGAAGGCTGCAGCACAGATAATGGCCATATATAAATACGAGGCTCTAGATCAGGGAGAACCAATGCAGGAAGAGGAGTGCTGAGGGATTCACATCATAAGAAAAGTCTGGTCTGGTTCATGGTAACCTGAGGTGTATGCAAACCAAGGTTAAGTGATGCCTCAAATTATTGTGAAATATCAAGAGGCATCAAAGGGGGGAATGTGGTGGA
Source organism: Pelobates fuscus (assembly GCF_036172605.1). NCBI lineage: Eukaryota > Metazoa > Chordata > Amphibia > Anura > Pelobatidae > Pelobates > Pelobates fuscus. The sequence continues at coordinate 63,792,394 of NC_086325.1, read as the reverse complement.
ATCTCGGTAAAAATAAATTTAGTAGGCCGAGATTACCACGTGGCATGTGTACGTGCATATGCTGACGTATCGGTCGGTTGGTTGCACGTGGCAAGATACGATCAGTAGTGTACGGAGCATGTGCGAGAATACAGGATGTAGTATTCCCCTCCTCCATTGTGCTGGACAAGCCATGCGGTCAAGCAGGAAGTTAATTCTTATTTGTTTTGATTGGTTAAGAGAATGTACGGGTGGAGCTTAATATGGGAGGAGTTATGTGCCTATATAAGGAGCCTGCACTATTGTCCGGGGCTCAGAACTTGTTGTATTTTGGTGACATTAGTCCCTCTGAGTCCCGATCGGTGAACCGAATAAAGAATCTCTTCCTTCCTGAAGAAACCTGTGTTCATCTCTCTGTGCTTGGCTTCCGTCAGTTTCTCCGGTATCAAGAGCACATGTGCATGCTCCAGGCCAGTAAGGGGAAGGAAGTTTAAAAAACAAACAAAAAAAACCCCACAACAAACTGCCGACATCAGAGGAAGGCAAGAGGAAGTGCCTATGTCTACGTTCTACGTCAGTGCGCGGTGACAACAGCCATAATTTATGCACATAATTAACATTAGGCATCCAGGAACGTGTGCTGGGGGTGCAACTTGCGTACAGCACATAATTACTGATATCTCTGTAAGTGCAGTGTTTCAAGCAGAAAGAGTGCACATTCATACTCCTACCACCATGACCACTGCAAATCACTGAAATGGTCAGGGTGGTTAAAGTAATCCTTTTAAAAAATTACAGCATAATTGTAAATGACACCAATATGACTAAGGATGCAATCAGAATAGGTGAGTTCATTTAGAGGACAGGATGGTAATGGGGTAGCCATTGTCTTGCTGTTTTAATTTTGCAAAAAGTGCAGATTTCATTAGAAATTGACAATTTTAAAACTGAACCTGATTACACCCCTTTGGCTCTCAAGCAGACAACATGGAATGTTACTTCCTGTTTTCATTAGCTCAAAGACTGCTCATTAAGCTGCATTAGGAAGTCTGTGATTGGACAGCCACAGAAAATCTAGGCGGAGTTAGAAGAGGAGAGCTTGCAAAGGCAGCAGACAAGAGAACTGCATGTTCTGCAAGATTTTAGATATATTCCCAGTGAAAAATACATAATGAAAGGGACTCTCCAGTGCCAGGAAAACAATGCGTTTTCTTGGCACTGCAGATCCCCTCTCTCTCCCACCTCCCAATCCCTGGTTGCTGAAGGGGTGAAAACCCCTTCAGTCACTTACCCGAAACACCCGCCGATGTCCCTCGGCGGTGGTTTCGGGTCACCGCCACTCCTCCTCTTCATTACGTCGGCCGGTGGGCGAGACTGATCCCGTCGACCGGCCGTGGAGACCTAATGCGCATGCTCGGCAATGCCGCGCATACGCATTAGAGCTCTCCATAGGAAAGCATTGAAAATGCTTTTCAATGCTTTCCTATGGGGAATTGAGCGACGCTGGAGGTCCTCACACAGCGTGAGGACGTCCAGCAACGCTCTAGCACAGGTTTCCTGTGCTATGGAGCAGGAAGTGCCCACTAGTGGCTGTCTAGTAGACAGCCATTAGAGGTGGAGTTAACCCTGCAAGGTAATTATTGCAGTTTATAAAAAACTGCAATAATTACAGTTGCAGGGTTAAGGGTAGTGGGAGTTGGCACCCAGACCACTCCAATGGGCAGAAGTGGTCTGGGTGCCTGGAGTGTCCCTTTAACCCCTTAAGGACACATGACGTGTGTGACACGTCATGATTCCCTTTTATTCCAGAAGTTTGGTCCTTAAGGGGTTAAATGCATGCAATTTTTTTCATTTGGGGTATATCTACTAAACAGTGATTTTTATTTATTTTGTATTTGGGCAGTGGAGTGTGCCTTTACGAGTTACAAGAGAAACTGCAATGAGGCGGATGAGAGCTTAAAACACCAAAAAAGGGACTAGACAAAAAAAAGGGGAAGGTAAACTGGAAGGGGATAAAACTCTATTAATTTATTTTTTATTTTTTTTATAATTATATATTTTTCTATTTTGGATCCCTTATTCACACGCAATTCCACAAACAACATCTCTGACAGATTGAGAACTGATAGTTCTCACTGAAAGAAACTCTTGGATAATACAGCAATTTGCCTGCTCTTAGCAGGCGGTTATTTATTTGCCTGCTGTAAGCAGGCTTGTTTGCTCTAATAGGACAGTTCTTTCAATCCATTCTAAAATTGCCATTTTGTACATATACAACATTAAAGAGGTGCTGCAGTTAGGAAGATCACAAGTTCGCATGTGATACACGGTAATCATCCAGATTCTTTATTTTATTAATATCTCTCTGTACACATTTCTCTGGAGCTCTGGGGGGTGCCATTGAGAATAAAAAAAAAATAGCTCACACAGTCTATTTAATCATGACAGAATTTAGTAAATTGTTCCCAGTATATCATGTACACAACATACTTATATTATGGGAATTACTTACCTAAGAAATTATCAATATCTACATGTGAACACAAAATGCTCTTGAGTGCTGTATATTTCACAATTTTAGGATGTTTGAGTAATTTAACCCATACTATACATAACACTGTTCTCTGTATTATCTCAATGAATGCTTTTTATGCCCTGGTATGGAAGCAGGGCTACAGAAGTTATTTCACATTGTATGTGATACATGAGCCGACAGCATGTACAGATCACTGTCCACCATGTAGACATTCAAGACATCAATGTGGTCTTTGTTGGATCAGTGGTGGCTGCCCACATAAACAAAGTGCAAACAGAAAAATTAAAGCAACCATACAAGCATATGTACCACCCAGGTAGCCACACCCCACACACAACACCAGAGCATTCTGAACTATTTCACAAAATACAGAATGCTAAAACTAACATACAGTAGTTTGACACATGTCAGGGAGAGTGGCTTTTATTGACTTTAAACTCTGTGTCACAGAGAGATCAGTGTTCCACATTTTAGACTGTGAGAAAGCAGCATTGGAGGCTAAAGCGAGAAAATTGTGGACCAAATTGCTGTGAGACTTCCCATTTACCAGTGCCATTGTGACAAGCTTTATAATTGTCTTTTAAGTTGCATATAATAAATCAACTGTTCTCATCATAGTAATCATCAATATGTTATTTCTATGTTTTACAGGTCTGTCGATTAAAGCAAGCATGTCAGACCCACAATGGTTATTTTTTTTAATCATTTGTATTTTATTGAAGATTTTGTCAAATAAACATGACATAGTTAAGTTTCAAGAATGAAATCAATAACATGTTTCGTATTACAGGTTGTCATGGTTGAATCCACAGTGCAATATGGCCTATGATTAAAAAAACAGTGTGACCAATAGGATCTACGAATGTCATGTCAGTAATGGTTAATCGACAGTAAAGAACAAATAAACAGCATAACCGTAACAATAATATATCTAATTGGAAAGACACTAAAACAAAGTATTGGCATGTGTAGTGGGCTGAGATCTAGGTGATACCTACATTGGGTAGAACCAGATATGGTACGTAGTCAGTGGGTGTATGGGTGCGCAGGTGTATAGGGGAGCGGAATCTCTCCTGTGGTTTTGTGACCTGAGTGAAGGAGGGAGGATTAGGGGTGTGCATCATGCAATTTGCTAGGGTTAGCCAGCGATACCCATTTTGCCCATGTTGTCTGAAAACTCCTAGACTTCACTGGAGAGTCAAGGGACATCTTCTCATATTTGTAAAACTGTTGGACTTTATCCTTAAGCTGAGTGAAGGATGGGCATCTTGGAGTTTTCCAGTTTGACGCTATTAGGTTTCGAGCGGCTAGTGCAACAAGCGCTATCAGTTTGTGATGGGTATAGCAAGTGGTCGTGTCAGGCAACAGAAGAAGACATTTGGAAACTTTCAATCTGAAATTCTGTACCCCCAATAACCCCAGCAATCTCTGGACGTCGCACCACAGTGGACAGATCCCGCTACACGCCCACCAAATATGAAACAAGGTTCCCTCCTCAGTCAGACATCTTCAACAGTTCGAGGAAATCGTCGGATAATTCTTGTGTAACTTGTGGGCTGTCAGGTGCCATCTATACAGGAGCTTTCTGTGTGCCTCAATGTGTGTGTAGCATTTTGTCCATTTGGACAGGCCATTAATTGCACGCAGCCACATACTTTCTGTCAATTGCTCTCCACAGTCTGCTTTCCAGTGGGTCTTGCTGATTTATCGGGCTGCATTTCCAACTAGGCTTTATAGCAGAGAGAGAGGGCTTTCGGTTTGGTCGGGGCCAACCAGCACTAGAGGGGGTGACAGTAATGGGGAGTCGATATTGGTGTCGGAATGTGTAAGCGAGTGTGAGGACAGAATACTTTTTACTTGAAGATACAGAAAAGCATCCTGGTTAGGGACACCCCAAAGTTTCTGTAATTCCGGAAAGGTTCTTACCCTATTCCCTTCCAGTAGGTGGCCTATCTGTGTGATGCCCAGTCTTTGCCAGATATCTAATGATACTGTCTGAGTTATGGCTTTAAGCACTGTCAACGGTGCCTTCGGATGAATTTTGGATTTATACCCCAACTGTGACATTAAATTATCCCACACTCTCAAGGTCAGTTTGGTAGGAGGGAGAAAGCTCCGCTCTGTTTTACGTAGGTGTACCGAGGTCCACATATAGTCTGTCATGTTTTGATCCTGAAATTGAGCTTTCTCTAGGTCTACCCATTGAATTTGACCTTGGGGTGCATGCATGGCAATCCCCGCTGCTAAAGCAGTAGCTTTAAGGTATAGTCCTATGTTGAGGAGACCCATTCATCCATTGGTCGGGTTTTTTGCAAGAGAGCAAGAGGTAACTTTGGTCTCTTGCCGCCCCAGATTAATGAGCTGCATGCTGACTGTAGAAATTTGTGGAGTGAGCAAGGGACTAGAATTGGCAACATGCGAAAAATATAGAGGAAGGGTCACCATCTTGAAAGCATTGATATTGTCCAACCATGTTAGGTTAGCCCCTTTCCATTTAAGGTCTTCAGTTTTGCACATTTGAACTAAGGGTACATAGTTACCCTTCATTATGCCTGATGTTGATGGAGGGATCTTAACCCCTAGGTATGTGAGTGAAGACATTCTTCAATCGAATGTGTATATATCCTGTAAGTTTGCCACTATTTCCCTTGGTATCCCTATGGGCAACGCCTGTGTTTTATCTTGGTTTAAACTATAGTGAGATAGCTCACCAAAATTATTTAACAATGGCAAGATATAGGGTAATGCTTGGTGCGGGTTTGAAAGCGCTATAAAGATATTATCTGCGAACAGGGCAAGACAATAGTCTTTTCCATTCAGTCGGATGCTTTGCAGTGGCGTAGACATGACCTATGGGGCCCCGGTGCGAAAATTGATCCGTGGGCCCCCCCCTCACGCTTACTCTGCGCGGGCCGGGGCCGCAACACATGGCGGCGGGCACCTGGTCGCAGGGGTTGCAGGGTACACCAGTGCATGCAGATGCACACACACTTAAAGGACCACTACAGACACCCAGATCACATCAGCTCAATGAAGTGGTCTCGGTGTCAGGTCCCTCTCGAGTGGTCTGGGTGTCAGGTCCCTGCAGCTGAAAGGGTTAATCCAGCCTCTAGTGGCTGTCTCACTGACAGCCGCTAGAGGAGCTTCCGCGATTCTAAGACACTGAACGTCCATAGAAAAGCATTGAGTAATGCTTTCCTATGGGCGGTTTGAATGCGCGCATGGCTCTTGCTGTGCATGCGCATTCGGAGCTGAGAGGCGGAGGGATCCCCAGCGCCAAGGGAGTCCGGTGCTGGAGAAAGGTAAGTGCTGAAGACACACACATACACACTCTCACGAACAGACGCATACACACTAGCTAACAGACACATACATTTACTGACAGAGACACACTCAGCGACAGACATACATACACACTCACTTACAAAACATACACTCTCACTGACAAACACACACTCACTAACAGACATCAAACAGACTCACTAATACAAACACACTCAGTAACAGACACACACAGTAACACACTCACTGACACTCACTAGCAGACACACTCAACAGACACACTCACTGACAGTAACACTAACACACAGTAACACTCACAGTAACACTAACACACACAGTAACACACACACTAACACTCACAGTAACACTAACACACACACAGTAACACTAACACACACACTAACACTCACAGTAACACTAACACACACGCTAACATTCACAGTAACACACACACTAACACACAGTAACACAAACACACACACACTAACAGTAAAACACACACTAACACACACAGTAACACTAACACACACACTAACACTCACAGTAACACTAACACATAGAAACATAGAAACATAGAAACATAGAATGTGACGGCAGATAAGAACCATTCGGCCCATCTAGTCTGCCCAGTTTTCTAAATACTTTCATTAGTCCCTGGCCTTATCTTATAGTTAGGATAGCCTTATGCCTATCCCACGCATGCTTAAACTCCTTTACTGTGTTAACCTCTACCACTTCAGCTGGAAGGCTATTCCATGCATCCACTACCCTCTCAGTAAAGTAATACTTCCTGGTATTATTTTTAAACCTTTGTCCCTCTAATTTAAGACTATGTCCTCTTGTTGTGGTAGTTTTTCTTCTTTTAAATATAGTCTCCTCCTTTACTGTGTTGATTCCCTTTATGTACTAACACACAGTAACAAACACACTAACACTCACAGTAACACTAACACACACACTAACACTCACAGTAACACTAACACACACACATTAACACTCACAGTAACACACACACTAACACTCACAGTAACACTAACACACACTAACACTTTTTTTTTATCCCCCCAGCCTCCTTACCTTTTGGAGTGCTGATGGGATTCCCTGGGGTCCAGTGGTGCTGCTGGGCTCCTGGGGGGCCGGTCACCCGGCTGGCTGGTCCTGCGGGTGCGCGAGGGAGCACTCTCCTCTGAGTGCTTCCTCTTCAGCTCCCTCGCGCGCCGCGTACTGATACCGGCACCGGAAGATGACGTCATCTTCCGGCTCCGGTATCATTGCGGTGCACGAGGGAGCTGAAGAGGAAGCACTCAGGGGAGAGTGCTCCCTCGCGCGCCCGCAGGACCAGCCAGCTGGGAGACAGCAGGGCCAGCCTCGGGGGGCCCAGAGGTGGCCGGCTCCTGGGCCCCCCAGGAGAAGAGGCTGGCCCAGTGACATACAGGGAGCGCAGAATTATTAGGCAAATGAGTATTTTGACCACATCATCCTCTTTATGCATGTTGTCTTACTCCAAGCTGTATAGGCTCTAAAGCCTACTTACAATTAAGCATATTAGGTGATGTGCATCTCTGTAATGAGAAGGGGTGTGGTCTAATGACATCAACACCCTATATCAGGTGTGCATAATTATTAGGCAACTTCCTTTCCTTTGGCAAAATGGGTCAAAAGAAGGACTTGACAGGCCCAGAAAAGTCAAAAATAGTGAGATATCTTGCAGAGGGATGCAGCACTCTTAAAATTGTAAAGCTTCTGAAGCGTGATCATCGAACAATCAAGCGTTTCATTCAAAATAGTCAACAGGGTCGCAAGAAGCGTGTGGAGAAACCAAGGCGCAAAATAACTGCCCATGAACTGAGAAAAGTCAAGCGTGCAGCTGCCAAGATGCCACTTGCCACCAGTTTGGCCATATTTCAGAGCTGCAACATCACTGGAGTGCCCAAAAGCACAAGGTGTGCAATACTCAGAGACATGGCCAAGGTAAGAAAGGCTGAAAGACGACCACCACTGAACAAGACACACAAGCTGAAACGTCAAGACTGGGCCAAGAAATATCTCAAGACTGATTTTTCTAAGGTTTTATGGACTGATGAAATGAGAGTGAGTCTTGATGGGCCAGATGGATGGGCCCGTGGCTGGATTGGTAAAGGGCAGAGAGCTCCAGTACGACTCAGACGCCAGCAAGCTGGAGGTGGAGTACTGGTTTGGGCTGGTATCATCAAAGATGAGCTTGTGGGGCCTTTTCGGGTTGAGGATGGAGTCAAGATCAACTCCCAGTCCTACTGCCAGTTTCTGGAAGACACCTTCTTCAAGCAGTGGTACAGGAAGAAGTCTGCATCCTTCAAGAAAAACATGATTTTCATGCAGGACAATGCTCCATCACACGCGTCCAAGTACTCCACAGCGTGGCTGGCAAGAAAGGGTATAAAAGAAGAAAATCTAATGACATGGCCTCCTTGTTCACCTGATCTGAACCCCATTGAGAACCTGTGGTCCATCATCAAATGTGAGATTTACAAGGAGGGAAAACAGTACACCTCTCAGAACAGTGTCTGGGAGGCTGTGGTTGCTGCTGCACGCAATGTTGATGGTGAACAGATCAAAACACTGACAGAATCCATGGATGGCAGGCTTTTGAGTGTCCTTGCAAAGCAGGGTGGCTATATTGGTCACTGATTTGTTTTTGTTATGTTTTTGAATGTCAGAAATGTATATTTGTGAATGTTGAGATGTTATATTGGTTTCACTGGTAAAAATAAATAATTGAAATGGGTATATATTTGTTTTTTGTTAAGTTGCCTAATAATTATGCACAGTAACAGTCACCTGCACACACAGATATCCCCCTAAAATAGCTATAACTAAAAACAAACTAAAAACTACTTCCAAAAATATTCAGCTTTGATATTAATGAGTTTTTTGGGTTCATTGAGAACATGGTTGTTGTTCAATAATAAAATTAATCCTCAAAAATACAACTTGCCTAATAATTCTGCACTCCCTGTACAGACCCTGGTATGTACGCCACTGATGCTTTGTATGTGTGCGTGGTTTCTTATTTAGGCAGTTGGACTGAAATATTGGTTATGTGCAAATACATATATTTCCTTAAAATAAATTCACTCTTTTGATTACTTTGAAGCCCTACGAGCGTGAGCGTGAGCATGACCAGTGTCAGTTAGGCAATGTTTTTTTATACTGTACTTTTCTAAATAAACCTACCTAAATAAACTGGAGTTTTTGTTTTTTTGCGGCCCACATAAACTTAAACCTTGTTTATTTGGCCTGTGTTAGCCTTTGAGTTTGACATGCTTGCATTAAAGTAATAATAGCTGAAGTAGAAAAAAAACCTTTGGCCTTAAAGTTGAAATTCACTTTAAATTCTCATTTGAATAACCGTGCATATTTATTATGTATACTGTAATTATAAAAAAGGGCTTCTGAGTAGCTCCTGACTTTAATCATAAATAGAAGGGGAATGCACAATAAGAAAAGCTTCAAGGCCAGTAGTGAAATATTTAGTTTTTTTCTCATTTGATTTGCTGCAGCAATCCCACAATGATAGGATACACAATGTCCTCTGCTGTTAAATTCTCTCTACATGTGTAATCCATGTTGCCATGATTACCTACTGATGTGTGTGATTTAAACAAATCATCGCCTGTCAGGTTTCAACAGATGTAAAGGATCTTAGGGTTAAAGTGCAAAGAGAAAATTCATGCAGACATGGTTGATGAAATATGAATATAAATAATTATTCTGTCATTGTTGTCAAATCCAAAGTCTTTTGCTGAAAGCAATCATTTCACGCCATCATTCAGCCATCTACTACTCTCAGTCAGATATTACCGAGCCGCACCACTTCTAAATATCTCTGAGAGTGTTGCAAGTGTGACATATGTGTAACAAAGACAAGTATTTCCTGTGCTTTATATTCAATTATATCAGAGCTAATGGTATGATTTATTATAGCACTTCTGAAAGGAATCAACAGATGTTTTTCTAAGTATTGTAGAAATGTTTTTTTTCTTCTTTTTGTTCATGATTGCTAGGTGTAACTAATAGCATTTGTGACAGTCGTGTATCTTAGCAAATATATAACAAAGAGAAACAAATTAGATCAAATGTACTCAGTATTACACACGCTAATAGTGATAACAAAAAACTATAACTGTGTAATAGGCCGAACATATTCCTGATTTGATTACTTCAGGGCAGAATTGATTGAAGCAATCGTGCTACATTCGTGTAATTTCCTGCAATGCAGTATTATTTTTATTTTCAAGCATACATGTTAAAATCAGCAATTTGGTCACCATTATACCAATCTTACTTTTAGACTTTTACGTAAATATTTCTAAAGAGGCAATGAGTACAGGCTAATATGGATGGATAATAGTAACTCAGCTGTCAGTAAAATGTGATTTCTATTGTCAGTTTTTAAAGTAGCCAGTAAAGTCAAAACGCTGTGTATTCAGTGCAAGTATAGTGGAAAAGGTATAAACACTTCTCTATGTCATGAGATAATTGTGTTTATGGTCTGTTGCTTCTAACACTTAACAAGTTGTAATAGAAATATATTCAAACGTTTCTTGAAGATGTTAGTGGGAATTGTTGTGGTGTGAACATAGGTGGGTTGGTGAGTGAAAGATAACTGTGCCAATCACTACAATCTTTTAATATGTAACATTCTTTTCTGCATGTGTGTATGTCTCAAATCATTATGTGAGGGAGAACCATTCAAATACCACCGCCATTCAATATAACTTTCTTTAACTCCACACAGTATGACAAATTACCAACCCAACTGCCCGACTCAGTAGTGACAGTTTTTTTTATATATCAGGATTGGACATACATCAGAATAGACTTTGTCATTCCTTTGTCTAAACTAAAAAAACAAACAAAAAACAAACAGACATTCTAATAAGTCTTATAAGCCCATTGCCATTCGATCTCATTTTTGAGCTATACACTAACATAGACAATGTAGGTTTCCATGATCTCATAGATCACTATATGAAGGAATTAACAGCAGATTGGTCCATTCTCCTTTCTCTTAAGGCTTAGGGATAAGGGTTCATAATAATAATAATTCTTATTATTATTTATATGGTACCAACAAATTCCGCAGCACTGTACAATAATGAAAGATAATGAAAGTGTATCTACAAACGTAGATGGAAATTGATTGCAACAATGAAAACAAAAAATATGAGACTCAACACTGACACAAAACAAGCCAAACAGAATCACATTTAGTAAAACACTCAACTCGTTTAAAGATTCTTTGTCACTGTGTTGATATATGGTTGCAAAAAACCAAGCCAGGGATTGGCAATTTTACTGTGCCCCTGGTATTTATCTGTGCTTGAAGAAGTATTTAAAATCATGGTATTGAACACCTAATTTACGCATAATTGTAAAGGGGTACAAAGGAGAAGAGTCTTGGACAACCCATGGTCCTAAACTATAGCTAGTCTATGCTTACCTTAACCCTCATCCCAAAGACTCACACACTGGTCATCACCTTAACTTTTAATTTAGTATCTATAGGAACTTATAATCATGGATGTAAATTTGAAGAAAAGACATCCAAATTATTATTCTGAGATAGCAGATACATTTGGAGGTATAGCCAGTAAACGGAAGATGGATGGTGATTAAAAATAACAAAATGGCTTTGTTTGTATCAACAGACATTATAAGGCTAGACATAAGCCCTGACTATGAAAAATATCACAAGACTTGCAGTGTGTGATTGTGTTTCCATAAAATAAAAGCTCAATACTAAAAATAGTTATCTGAAATTCTGAGAATCAAAAGCAGGTCCCTAAGGAATGTAAATCATTAAAAGACTCTACGGTGAAATTGCATACTGCAGCGTTAATTGGAAGAGGTGTAAAGTGCATGACAAGCCATAAATACTCTGTATTTACTCTCCATGAGCAAAACTAATTATATTAGTAGTTATCAATACAAATACGACCCATATCCAAATGGTACTTTAATAAAGCATCTTTAAATAAATTACACCATTGGGGTTATTGCATCATTTAAAATTGAAGACTTTCAGGCCATAGCTAAAGGCGAAATAAATACATTCCAATACATCTATTTATAAACCTCTCCTACTGTGGCTGAAAACTTACAATTCTCTTTGCCAATTCCCAGTACTGGACATGTTTGCACACAGCTATTCTGCATCAAAGATACCACCAACTGGTACTCACCATAAACACACAAAAGAAAAATTATTCTGCAGCTACCCCAAAAGATAAAGTGCAATATAAGATTTACTCACTTCTTGTCTGCTGGTCAACTCGGTGACGGTTTCTTAGTTCAATTTGTACAATGTTCTATCAATGAAGTAAGACATTTTCACTCCTCTGGTATTCCGTAAAGTACCAGGAGGAAATTCCATGAAAAGTGCTAATTTATTAAGAATTCCAAAAAAGCTTCCTATCCTGGAAAATCTAAATTGGGCTGGAAAAAATAAAAATAGCTAGACATGTTTCACGTCTTTTAACGAAGCTTCATCAACTGCTCCATCAGCTTCATCAGGAAGTGCTTGCTCTTGAGTGGTTGACTATCTGCCATGAATGTGTATGTTTCTCAATAAATTAACACTTTACAAGGAGTTTCCTTGTGAAACTTTATTGGATACCAGATGGATATGATGAAAATTTCTTACTTCATCGATAGTCACTGTAAATGGCTAAAAGTTTCAGAAATAGTTAACACTAAGATCGACAAGATGTAAATCGGAAGAGAGAAGTTAGTTACTGCAAACTCATAGAATGTGACGGCAGATAAGAACCATTTGGCCCATCTAGTCTGCCCAATCTGAATACAATTATATGTTAATTAAAAAGTTATTTATTTTATATTTTAATATATTTAAGATAACCTTGTTAAGTGATCTTGCAAAGCTGCTACGGTAACACCTGCATCTTTATCGTGTCCCAGTAGAGATGTTTGAAGTGCCACAGCAACACTACCAGTACTCTAATTTGTTTCCTGAAATGTTCAAAAAAAAAAAAAAAACATATTGTATGTAGTATTTGTCTTTTCAACTTAACAACTGGGAGACTTGAATTGGTGGTCTGCTAAACTGCCCAAAATGTGACATATGCCACACATCATATTGTCCATATTTAAAAGACTAAAATGAGCAGATACCTAAATGTTTAGCCTTGTAAACATGTATGTACAAAAGGGCTGAAAGAGCCAAAATGGCTTTATAAAAAGTGTCAAAATATCATGGAGTGCAGTTCCAAATTGTGGAAACTGATTGTATGGTTTGATCTAGAATTAGAATAATCTGTTTCACTTCATCTTATTTTATTATTATGTTTATTATCCACTATATTAAAACATATTAAATGTATATGTCTCTGAAGTCGGAAAAAAAAAACCATAGAAATTCACACACATTTGTTTAGATCTATCCTGGACCTGAGTATTACCACCCTGGCTCTCCGACAATCATTGTTATAACTGCTACCCTTTTCTGTCATTGAACATAATTTGAGGAAGTGGAAAAAGTGAAATTTTGTTGCTGTTTCTCTTTACCCAGTGTGGTGCGTGCCTTGGCTATGCCTGAATTGAACTGGATCGTGACATCAATTGCTGAATATTTATTTAACATTTAAAAGAAAATGGAGCATCACATGAAAAAAATAGTTGAAACAAGTTATAGACGATTTATAACTGTTTTATTCCATGGTGTAATCTCAGATAAGGCGGCTATTCACCTTTAATTCGGAAATCTTTGTGTGTAGACCAAATACATTTATCTATGTGGACATTTGGTTTTCCAACTTATTGAATGTGGATAGCAATTAATTTTGAACATAATGGAACATGTTCCTTGATTATATTCGTCAACACATAAATTTGGAATTTTAGACAGATATTGATGTACAAAGAGACTGCTGGGCTCTTCTGCCTAAATGACTCACACGCGTGAATGATTTAGCGAACATTTATAGGTAAGGCCTTTGTGCATTACAATTACACTCTACTAATTTAGTATTAACAATCTTTGATACAATAATAGAATGTGTGACAGGTAAATTATACTATATTTCTTATCTAATCAAATTATTGGAATCCCAATCGCTCCCAGAGGTATGATTTACGGTAATACTTCAGAAATTATTGATTCTAAGCACAAAAAAGAGAGGTAAGATTTTATTCAGATTTATATCTAATCACAAATGTCTACATTCAAGAAGTTACAACCATTCTACATGGATGTATTTATTCAAATTCACTAAATTACAAGATATTTTCCCTTGTGTATATACATGCATTTAAAGGGATGAAAATTTGCTGATTTTCTTTAATTTACAGCTATGAGGAATAAAACACAAGTACAAAACATGTGAATTTTTAATAACAATTACAGAGAATGTCTCAAACTATTAAATAAAACTTAGTTCCATTTCACCTTCCCTAATCCTTGTCCAGTTACTAGTTTTTAATCACAGTGAGCACCACTGACTGTGCACTGTTTAGTATACATACCCTACTCATGGCAAGACGTTTGGAGGCACAAGGGAGATATTATATCTTACAAATATGGGGGTTACATTGACCAACATAGTTTTTTTATTTTACATTTACAGTTCGTCAGAATCATTCCGCATGGATGAAGTTTATCTAAGCTGAAAAGCCAAAATACAAAATTATTTCCTTCAAATAAAAATACTCAAAGGGAATTTCCAAAATACAGAGGAAAGTACAGTATTTGAGTTTAGAATGATAATTTACTTGAACACTATAGACAGGGTTAATTTTTTATTTATTTTTTTAACCCTGAGGGGTTTAATTTATTAAAGCAATTAATTTAAATATTTTTAAACTATATATTTTGCTAGCTGGGGTGGGTGGGAGTTATGGGAAATTGGTGAATTTACTATAAGGGCTGCTTACTGCTAGTTAAGGGTTAACGGTAAAAAAAGTTTATACAAATTTTTAAAAGTGTAAAAAAGCTTTACGAAAGTTTTAAAAAGTTAAACAAATTTAATAAGTAAAAAGAAAGTTTATAAACAAGTTTTAAAAAGTAAAAAAAGTTTAAAAGAGTAAAAAATAGATGAAAAATGCTCATTACCCCTACACTTGGAACAAACTAGCAAAAGAATGTTCCCAAGCTAAGGTTCAAAATATGCCTTTTGAAATACCCCAGGGTGTATTCTTTAAAAAATGGTATGCGTTTGGGGGGAAATTTGAATAACAAACTAGCTAAACTACTCCAAAATGGAACATTGACACAGCATAAAACTTAAAAGTTAGAAATAAAATTGAATGGCTGTGTCTCAAATGTGTCCCTTCAACATCCACATATACCTAACCTGGCAAAGGTACATACGGGAGCATTGTTGTACTCATACAACAAAGCTGAGCAACATATGAAATATTATACAGCTGTAGCACACATTAGATTTGCAAAATATACTGTGCAAAATCACTTTGTGAATCAAATGGCAGAAAACATGTTTATACCACTACACTTGGTACAATCTAGCAGAAAAATGATCCCATGCTAAGGTTCAAAATTTGCCTTTTAAAATACCCTGGGATGTCTTCTTTAATAAATGGTATGCCTTTATGGGATAGTTGGAATATATAGTCTGCTAAAATACTCCAAAATGGGACCTGGACACAGCGTAAAAATTCAAAGTTTGAAAAAAAAAACTAGAATAGCTGTGTCTCAAAGGTGCCCCTTCAATGTCCACATATACCTGGCAAAGGTACATACGGGGGTATTGCTGTACTCAGATGACATAACAGAGCAACATATGAACATATTATACAGTCGTAGAACACATAAGGTTTGCAAAATATACTGTGCAAACTCACTTTGTGTCAAAAAGGCACTTTGTGTCAAAAAGGCAGAAAAAATGCTTATTACCATTACACTTAGTACAAGCTAGCGGAAAAGTGATCCCACGCTAAGGTTCAAAATATGCCTTTTGAAATACCCCGGGATGTCTTCTTTAAGAAATGGTTACATAGCTACATAGCTAAAAAGAGACTTGCGTCCATCAAGTTCAGCCTTCCTCACGTATGTTGTTGCTGTTGATCCAAAAGAAGGCAAAAAACCTAGTCTGAAGCGCTTCCAATTTTGCCACAAACTAGGAAATAATTCCTTCTTGACCCCAAAATAGCAGTCAGATGGTATGCCTTGATGGGATAGTTGGAATTTATAGCCTGCTCAAGTGCTCAAGAGTGGGGCACGGACGCATCAAAACCCTCCATGAAAATTCACACTTAAAAAAACATCTCTTTTATAGCACTGTAACTTCACAGAATAGTGTCTAGGTCATACATTGGGCATATTGTTTTATTCAGAAGATCTAACTGAGCATCATTTGAGGGATTTTATGACAGTGGTACAAATCAAGTGTAAGAAATACTCTGCAATTTATTTCCCCTCACCACACACATTGACATAAATTGGTGAAAAAATGGTGACAAGTTAAGGCACAATATACACCATATAAGATACCCTGGGGTGTCACCCTCCTGTCTCTTACCTTTTCTTTGCAGGAGGGTGGCTGGGGATGACGGGAGTCGGCATGGCTCCCTCTTCACTGCCTGGCTCTCCCTCTTCACTGCCTGGCTCTCCCTCTTCACTGGCGCGTGCGCTCCACCCGCGCAGCGTGAGCTGGGAGGAAGTGACCACTTCCTCCCAGTAGCACTTGTGGCTGCTTTTTTTTTTTTAAAGGTGCCCGCTCGCGCTATACCACGACCACAGCGTTGACCGTGCCCCTGAAGATATAGGGCCCATCGGGTGGCCCTAAGTGTGTGGGCCACCCAATGGGCCCCACATGTGGGGCATGGACGGCCGGGCCCCCCAGGGCCGCCGGGCCCGTGACAACCGTTATGGTTGTCACCCCCTGATGGCGGCCCTGAGTGGGGTTATTTAAACAGTCAAACAACTATAATACCCCAAAATGAGACATAGGCCCATCATATCCATCTATGAAAATTCTTTAGAAACTTTAGAAACTGAAATAGCCTTGTCTCTTATATGGCATTGTAGCTTCAGAGAATAGTGCCAAAGGCATACAATGGGGGTGTTGTTATAATCAGCAGATGTAGCTGAACACAATATGGGGTTCTGTGCAGGAATAGCACACACCAGTTTTCCGAAATACACATTACAAAAATCTTGTTATATGTGTATATGCCAAAATAGAGAAAAAACACAAAAAACACAAAAAAATTTTACTCCAATATGTAGCAGAGATTGCCAATGAAATGGCTACATAAAAAGTATCAAAATAACCTTAGGTAAATAGCCTGTGATGTCTACTTTATATAAATATATACTTTTGTGTGGCAATTTTGTTTTCTGTGATGGCTACTAAACCTACAAGACAAACATACCAATAGAGATGTCCCGAACAGTTCGCCGGGAACTGTTCGCCGGAGAACATAGTGTAGCGGACTGGACCCTGCACCAGAGTCTGCCCCAGTTTCCTGGAGGGGACTGCTTGCTCGCCTCCTGACCTGTGATTATGGTCCCTGGGAGATATGGCACGTCAAGTACAATATTTAGGGAATAATGGATTATGTATGACCTTACTGGCCCTTTAAGAACCATCTGGGGACATACTGTGGAGTTACTGGGTGACCACCATTTCATGTATCAGAGGCACATGGTGAGAACAATGGATGAAGCACATGGTGAGAACAGTGGATGGCGGCCATTTTAACTCACAGACATTGTTGTGACTTTTCTACACGGTGCCATTTCGCCGGTATTTGGCACACAAAGACATCGTGCAGTAGTTTTAAACTATACAACATGGGACACATTATACAGTAATTATGTTTTATATAATCTGTATATGTTCTGTGGAATCTGCATTAAACTGTATCTTCCAAACTACTGAATGGATCTGGGTGAATTTTGGATATGTGGTTCACCCAGATCCCCTGGTTCTGATGGTATAAGTTATATGGGGTTATTGCATGTTTTGGGGTCCCTGTGATATTTTTTATAAAACTGTATTCCTCTGCCTGTGATAATGAGATTACCCATTGTGTTCAGTAATCCTATTACAGACAGAGGGGAGGATTTTGTGTGGGAGTGTCTGTGTGTATTGTACCGATTGATTGGTTGTTTTGTCCCTCCCTGTGGGCGGACCTGTATTCTCAACAACTGTAATAAAAACCAGGCTGGGAGTGCCAGCCTCAGTTCCTGTTTAACCCTCAAAGTGAAGTGTCGTCTCATTATTGGGGGAGGATTTATTGTATGCTGTTCCAGTTTGACTGCTAGGAGTGTAAACCTATTTGCATGTTTTTTCCTATTCGGCTGTATACAGCATTCAAATGCTTGAGCGTATTCATATGCTTCTCCGGTTTGGTGATTGTGGTGTCTGCCAGAGTGCTTGGAGTCCTCAGGAAACGCTAGGAGCATCCTTCAATGGAGGTACCCAGTCGGGGTGCCAGGCGATCCGTTACACATAGCTTGTTCGCGGTTGCCGCGGTGGGCGAACATATGCGATGTTCGGGACATCTCTACATACCAACTTCTAAAATTGTTTCACATTGAAATTTTATTTTAGTCCTTTTATTTTGTGACCTGTAACTTTCAAAGTAAGCTGAAATCCTATACATATTATGTACTCTATAAATGAAGACACATAAATTAATTTATTTTGAATTACTTTTTCTAAGCTGGACATATTATGCACACATTTTTGTTTTGTCCCCCCCCACCCCCCCTCCATTTTTTGGCATTTGTTTTATAAATAATGAGAATTTATCTATGTATATGTGACATCAAATTGAAGCCCTTTTTGCCCTATTAAAAAAAAAAAAACGGTATAAAATATGTGTTGGTGCAATAAATGACAGAGATGCAAATTGCGTTTGAACACAAACAGCAAAGATTGCAAAAATTGCTTTTGACCTTAATGGTAAGTCCAGTTTTTGAAGCTGCGTCCTTAAGGGGTTAACAGGTGCATGTCAGTGGAAAGATAGTCTGTGTGTGTCTGGTTTTATTTTGATTCCTGATGGAAAAATATGTGTGTGAACTCTGTGGTGTGAATCCAGTCACAATAGATTCGTTCCAGGTGGATAATAAATTGAAGCATAAAATATACCCATCTATGACAGGCATAGTGTTTTACATGGCTACGTATTTGATAGCATGCCAACATATATTATTTTTCAAAACAATTTTGCAATAACATTCAACCTCGCTGTCTATTTATCCAGTTTATATTTTTCAACTTCAATTTGCAGTAGAAACTAGTTAATAGATCTTTTTCTGTCTATATACACCTGAGGTAGTTCTTTCCATCAAGATTCAGTTTAATAGTATTTAAAGTATTTTATTTATTTTAGGCGTTTCCTGATTTTTTAGCTTTGACAGCTCCATGAAGTCCTGCTGGTAATTAATTTGGCCATTATACTTTGGAAGATCAGAATGCTATAATGGCATAGACTGGGGCTAGGCAACCTTCTGCACTTAAAATGTTGTGGACTACATCTCCCATAATGTTCTTACAGCTTAATTGCTGGCAAAGCATCATAGGAGATGTAGTTTAGAACATCTGGCAAGTCAAATGTTGTCTACCCTGGCATAGACCATTGTTGATCCTTAAAAGAACACTCCACACCCCTAAAACTATTTAGTTAGCTGAAACGCATTATGTGTGTGTGTGTGCGCACTTTTTTCATTTTACATAATGTGTTGATTTCAACAAAATCTGGCACACATTTACCTACTAACACCCCAGACTGTCAGACAAATGGTCCTGTTACTTCCTGGTTTGGTTAGCTCAGTTGAGCTAAACTTAAGAGGCAGCAATTGCCCAAAACACTTGCCATACATAGACTGCTCATTGAGCTGCTTTGGGAAGTCTGTAATTGGACAGCCAGAGAAAGCTAGGCAGGGTTAGAAGGGGAGGGCTTACAAGGGCAGCAGACAAGAGAACAGCTTTTGCAAGCTATTTTTATTTATTCATAAAATATTTTACTAGGAAGTATACACTGGGACCACATATATTGCATTGTTACAATAGGGTACAATATAATACTAAAATACCAAATTATGTTAAAATACACATATATAAATTTAACACAAAACAGGTAAGAAATATAATCAACCATAATTACAAGTGCATTCTGTGTTTAGATGTTTACAGAGAGGTCTTTTTTTTTTTTTTTTTTTTAGATATATCCCTAATGAAAAATGCATAATTCAATGCATGCATGTTTCCATTGAGGCTATATCTACTAAATGGTGATTTTTTTTTTTTTTGGTGGAGTGTCCGTTTAAGGGATTAAAAGACCCAGGGACACGGCCTGTAAAAAGCTGATAGCATCATATCCTATTTGGTTATATATTTGGAGAGCTACTTTCATAAATTGAAGATATATCTCTTTCACGAGACACTGCACAATACCATTTAAGTATTTGCTGTTATTTTGCAGTTTTTTTTGGGGGGTACATGAGGCACTTTATCAGTGTTCAGTAATTGTCATTGGTGTTTTCACATATTTATTTTTCCTGTTCCCCTTTTCTTGTGCTGGTACTTTTTTTATTTTTTTATTGTTTGTGATTAGTTGGTACAAACAAAATAAAATACTGAAAATACTAAATAATATTTGAAAAAACTCAAATCCAAATCCAAATGGAAAATACTATCCCAGGTGCATATAGAAGATCGATGAACTAGTTTCTACTGCAAATTAAAGTTGAAACATATACACTGGATAAATAGAGCACAAGGTTGAATGTTATTGCAAAATTGCTTAAAGAAAAAAATACATTTTGGCATGCTATCAAATATGTAGCCATGTAAACACTATTCCTGCCATTGATGGGTATGTTTTATGCTTTATTTTATTATCCACCTGGAACGAATCTATCATGATTAGATTCACACGCAGAGTTCACACACATATAATTTTGCATCAGGAATCAAAATACTTCTTGATTCTATAATGGAACGGTCAATTTACCACATACTTACTCCTGTATAATTGAAGCTTTCACCAACTTTAATCACAGAACACACAATATTTATTTTCTTCTTTATAATACACCATTTGAACGAGTTTACCGAACATTTCCCTGGAAACCGGACCTGCAGAACTATTTTCGAAGGACCTAATGAATTCATTAGGGTATTTTCTAGATCTCTACCTCACATTGTGTATTGTTATATTCTGCACCGTCTTCATATCCTGCTTCTCTGACTCAATTTTGTGTTTGATCTGATTTATCTCTCATTTGTTGCATGGAAAATATTCTAAAAGCTTCTGGTAATTGCACTTGATTGTTCCTTACATTGGTGATCCCACCAGGAATCCCGATGCTTTTCTATATAAAGGAGTTTAAATGTCAGATGAAACACAGTAAATGAAGCTTAGAACATTCTTAGTTTATCTTGAGACCTGAGCAGGGATTTATCGAAGGGTAAGCTACTGAGTTCCTCTAAGCTTTTGTCAATTATCAGAATACTCATATTCTCTGTTTTTGTTGCAATGTATTAACTTGGCTCTCCCCAAGTTCAAAAGGGTAATCCAGACATGGACCCCATGCTCACTGTGCCTAGAGGGGTATTATCTACACCTCACTGACGAGGCCCAAAGTAGGCCAAAACGATTGTCTGGGGTTACTGTATATCTTGTACAGAGAGAACTTGCCGGTATTTCACTTCTATACTGCCCTTACGGGTGGAATCTGTCTGATATGCTATGGAATATGTTCTCACTGTAAAGACACAAGTGAGCAAAAACTATTTTGAGATTTGAGCGGCGATTTACCGAAGGGCAAGCTACTGAGTTCTTCTCAGCTTTTATCCGTTCTCAGAGTTCTAATATTCTCTGTTTTGTTGCAATGCATTCTGTCTTTATGTTTTACAGAAGAACTTGAGAACCCCCTATAATAATACTGATTTGCCCTTTTATGAATGCTACCTTTGAGCCTATATGTTATGTGATCACTATACAAATATAAAAAAATAAATCAATAAATATGTTCTCCTTTTGGATGATTCTGTGCATCCCCTTTTTCTTTGCAGACATATAGAAGATAGTGTTCCTGAATTTCTCTTACGCATCCTTCAGTCCTGCCTGAGATATTTAAAGCAGTTCCACAGGCTCAATTAAATGTGAGTGCTCTGAAATATGCTTATCACAAATCACACTATTTTGTACTACATATTGCTGATGTTATTATACATTATGTTTTTATTCTAGCCCCCCAGAAGATCTTTGAGAGTGACTGTTGTATGTATTTAGTGTGCTTTTTTGTGTTGATTGGTTTACTACACAAATATCACTAAGGATATTTTGATAGGATGGGCCAAAATCAGATTCTGCCTTCCCTTCCCCTTCCATATGCATAACAAAGGTACACATGCCCCCAATAGTAAGAAGAAGGGCCCAGTGGTCTGTTAATTGCTATAGATAGCGAAAATGAATAACATATTAGAATTTTCGAAGTGGAATCTGAGGTTTTTGAAAACCTTCTCTGTCAAGAAGGCAGAGAATAAGGAATCACCATTGTAAAAGCAAATTGCTTGTTCTTTCAAATGAGTGATCCCATTTCCACCTACAACGGCATCATGAGAAAATCCCATCATACCTCTTGGTTGAACATAGATGTATATTTCAGTTGTGGATCCTATATCCAGGGGCGTATTAGCCGCGAGGCAAACAAGGCATTTGCCTTGGGCGGCATTTTCCAGGGGGCGGCAAAAAACGCCGCCCCCAAATGCCCAGGGCAAATGCCTTGTTAGCCTTGCGGCTAACTGGGCTGCCGGTCGGGCTGCTGGGCTGGTTGCTGGGCGGGCGGCTGGCGAGGGAGCTCTTCCTCTGAGGTGTCTGCTCAGCTCCCTCGCGCGCCGCAGAGTGAGGCTGGGAGCCGGAAGATGACGTCATCTTCCGGCTCCCAGCCTCACTCTGCGGCGCGCGAGGGAGCTGAGCAGACAGCTCAGAGGAAGAGCTCCCTCGCCAGCCGCCCGCCCAGCAACCAGCCCAGCAGCCCCACTAGACCCCAGGGAGGTAAAGAAACCCCCCCCAGCATTCCCAAAGGTAAGGAGGCTGGGGGGGGGTAGGTTAAATTAATAATATATTATATATATATATATATTATTATATATATTATATTATATTAATTATTATTTATTTATATATATTATTTATATATTATATATATATTATATATATATATATTATTATATATATTATATTAATTATTATTTATTTATATATATTATATATATATTATATTATTATATATATTATATTATTATATATATTATATTATATATATATATATTATATTATATAATATATATACTATATTATATATATATTATATATATATTTTATATATATAATATTTATATTATATTATATATATATATTATATTATATAATATATATATTATATTATATATATATATTATATTATATAATATATATATTATATTATATATATATTATATTATATTATATTATATTATATATTATATTATATAATATATTATAATATATATATATATATAATATTATATTATATATATATATTATATTTTATATTATATATATTATATTATATATATAATATTATATATTATATTATATATATAATATTATATTATATATATATATTATATTATATATATATTATATATATATTATATATATATATATATTATATATATATTATATATATATTATATATATATTATATAATATATTATATATATATATTGTTATATATATATTATATATATATTATATATATATTATATAATATATTATATATATATATTGTTATATATTTATTATATATATATTATTTATATATTATATTATATATTATATATATATATATTATTTATATATTATATTATATATATATTATATTATATTATATATTATATATATATTATATATATATATATATATATATTAATATATATATATATATATATATATAATATTATATTATATATATATATATATATATATTATATATTATATATATATTATATTATATATCAGAGAGTGTATGTGTCTGACAGTGAGTGTGTGTCTGCTAGTGAGTGTGTGTGTCTGTTAGCTAGTGTATGCGTATCTGTCAGTGAATTTGTGTGTGTGTGTGTATTTAGAAGGCGGGACGGGGGGGGGGAAGGGTTGGGTGGGGGGCGCGCGCTGGGGGGGGGGGCGCCTGAGTTTTGTCCTGCCTAGGGCAGCACAAAACCAGGATACACCACTGCCTATATCCCCTTGCAGGGTTATTCACTGAAATGAGGTGTGTTGGGAATTGGATGTGAATTTCAAATTTATGGCCAAAGTAGCCGAAATGAGAGCATAGCTGACTGGGAGAATGTTTCCAGATCGGCTACTTTGACCCTAAAATTTAAATGAACTTAGAATTCACTTTCAATTCCTGAGAACTGTTACTCTAGTGAAGAACCCTGTATGTGTGCATGGGCATTTTTTTTTTTTTTTTTGTGTTGGTCTGCAAGTATGTATGTGTAAATCCCTGTAACTTTCTTTGTATGAACCTTTCTCTACAGAATTGTGTGCTTGACTTAATTTGCCAATTTGCATGTCTATTTATTACTAGTCACTGCTAAGAGAATGAACTCTTCAGTACTCATTACTGCACAGATCACCGTATCGGAACAATATGTATACCGTCTGTGCTCATGTCTAGTAGGATGAACTGAGATCAAGGGGAGCGGGCCTTAATCATGGAACCTAATCATGCATCAGAGCCCAATATAATTTTAATCCACCTCTGCTGATTTTGATTTGAATGTATAGGCATATAATCATCATAATATGAGGTGTTTTGCAAGATGAAAATATTATAATCTGTAAAATTGTCAACAAAACAACTAGGCTGTTGATTGCCAGTTTGCTAACATGTCTGACGGTATTTTTCCCCTTTGTATTTTGGTTAGTGTCATCTTTCTATATTTTAAATGCTGCCTTATTTAAAAAAAGAAATACTTTTCATTTAGATAAGGATATGATAGATAATGGGAATTACGGGAAAATTATGACATTGTTGGGTATAGGAGACACCACAATAAAACACAAAACAAAAGATTGAGTGGTGTATAAATGTCTCCAGAACCCCCACATGACATTATTCTCTCCTAATACACACTTTACCAAAATGTTAATATTTTATATATTAATATTTGATATTTTTTTGATTAGTTATTATTAAATGTTAAAATAGTGAAAGGACTAATGCTAGCGTTATCATAGTGTAAGGGTCAATGTACAGTGTAGTGTGTTAGGGTAGTCTAGGAATGACTTTACAATTTATCCCCCTTCTTCCTTCTTCGCTCTTACATTTTCTGTCTTTTTACGGTACCATTAGCAGGAACCACACACTGTTTGTATGAGCAATACAGAACACAATGTGCACATCTGGTGGTTCTAAAGTGAAAAAAGTGTGGTTGGTGTTGAGAAAGCACCAAGGGGGGTGAGAAAAAAAAGTTGGTGTTGAGAAAGCACCAAGTGGGTGCGAAACGCGTCCAGGGCTTTATTACTCAACCTTTTCACTCGGGTAGCTGTGTGGGTGGTTTCTCCCCTGTCTGGCAACTGCAGGTTTGCACTGTTTTTTACGATTTAAACCTTTTTTTTGGCTGAGTGTGATTGTGTATGAAGTTATGTCTGTGATTGTATGTAGGGTTTGGATGAGTGTGATTGTGTATGAAGTTAGATCTGTGATTGTATGTAGGGTTTGGATGAGTGTGATTGTGTATAAGTTATCTGTTTATGTGTGTGGGGTTTGGTTGAGAGTGATGTATGGTATATTGGGTTTGTGTTTGCATTATTCTCAATAAAAAAACATGTTTAAAGGCCCTCATTCTTACCTTATTGCAGGGGTTATAATCCCTGGTGATCCATTGAGGGTATGATCTGAATGTATCCCTGGTGGTTCAGTGGAGGAATGTGTTATCCTTACTTCCAGCAGGCGCAGTCCACATACACGTTCTTATGCTCCAGCGTTTACTCAGTGATTCAGAGTATTGCCATGATAGCTCTCTGACTTATTCATTGAGCGCCAAAACCGCAATGGAGTGTGAAGTGCTCAATGCTGTAATTTATTGAGTATATTGCAAAACTGACAATATACTAAATAACAATTTTGAAAGTGGAGTCCCACGTCACGTGAATGCCTCCTTGATAGACAGAACTTCGTGCCACTGCTGGGAAGTCTCATCATCAGCTGTCTTACAATAGAATGTGACCAAGGTGACATTTTAAGGTGACATTTAGAAAAAATCCACTCAAACATGAACATGAATTTAATACGTTCTGCTGGGCGATTTTTGTTTTTGCGTATGTCATGCAATAAACATACATATTAACTACCTGCCAGGATCTACATAAAAAATACATACATGTGGATATATTGCAGATACATTGGCGAACCTGACATTAAGCATCTTTAACTACTTTGCCTTAAAAAAAATGCAATAATACAGAAAAATTACAGATTTTTCTTGTGGGAGTAGGTGGATCACGTAACCACAAAAGCACCTGAATACGATTAGATTTTCCGCATGAATTTTCCCTGCACAATGACAAGTTCTAGTGAATGCATGAGAATACTAGATACACCTAACCCATTCACTTCCAATTTATTTTAACAAAAGAAAAAAAATGGTAAAACTTAAAAAATAGGATGCACAGTTAGAAAATAAATACTGAATAAATCCCATGCTTATAGTGTTACTTCTGAGTGGGAATTTACATATTTTTCTTTTTTAAACTATCCCTCTAGCATGTAAGCTCATTGAGCAGGGCCCTCAACCCCTCTGTTCCTGTGCGTCCATTTGTCTGGTTACAATTACGTGTCTGTTAGTCCACTCATTGTACAGCGCTACAGAATTTGCTGGCGCTATATAAATAATAATAGAATAATAATAATAATTCCAATTTTACAATTTTGTGTATTTATATATATTTCTAGAAATATTGGGGGAGAAAATATAGACATTAATTTAAGCAATTAAATACTATTCCTTATTGTCAGGTCTAAACTATTTATGTCAGGTCTGAAATCTTAAACACATATATAATGTTTTATCAGACTTTAGTTTTCTAATCTTCTGTATTTGAGCAATGTAAGAAAAACAACATCACTATGATACAATGTTGGTAACATAAGTTATTAGTACTGGATTAACACACATCAATTAAATAGAGTTGACATTTTTAACTGCAATATTAGTAGTTAACAGAGTGAGGAGAAAGAGATTGGGAGAAGGATGAGAATGATAGCAAGTTGAAGATGTAGGAAATAAATTCCATTATTGTTATCCGCATTATGAATTACATAAATCAATTAAAATGGCCCGTTAACGTGCCTACAGTTATTGGAAAGTGATGATATTTGGGGGATTTCAGTTTCCTAAAAAACTCTACCAGAATGTAAAATGTATGACTGTTCTTGGGCACAAGGCTCCAATAAACAAGTACAGTAACACAAAGCATCTAGCTCATGTAGTTTGATCAGAGCTATAAGAATGCAGCCATGATGTTTAATCTAATACGTTTTTTTGAGATGAATGGAGCTGACATATACAGTTCCTCTGAACATATGGAGAGGGACACACTAGAACCCTGACAGTGAGGTTAGTTTGGCTATAGCAAAGCATAATAGTAGCTTCATGGGGTACATTAGGTTTTGCATTGCTTTTGCAGTGCGTAGCAAAAGTTAGATCACATATACTGTTTGGGAAGGACAAATATGTTTCATTGAAAATGTTTTTCAATGTGCTTATGGGGCATGGGAGTTCAGACACTTGTGAAAGAGATGAGATGGCAAGTCTACACACTGCCTAATTCAGGGACAAAATGTCCTCTCCATTTATAGGCCTGAAAGTGAGAATATCAAAGTGAGAACGTTTGGGAATTCACCGTGAATTTAAAATTTGAGGACAAAGTAGCTGGTTTAGAGGTTTTGTTTTTTTTGATATTTCCAGTTAAGCTATATTGACCTTAAATTTACTTTGTGAATAATAACCTTGTATGCTTGGTATACCAATTTAACCCCTGCAGAACTATCTACTCTGCCTGGGGGCTTACAGAACTGTGGAAGGAATACACAAGTACACATGCACCTGTACAGAATTTCTCAGTAAATTCCAGAGTGCCGGGAGCATCATGGGGTGACAATATTACCTGAACATTAACAGGATGTGGATATAAGTATTTTTTATTTTTTTTTACTCATCTCTGACAAACTGCTCACCCCTGTAAGCACTTCAGTAGCCTTCACTGTAGTGAGGGCACGAGAACTGTAAATTCCAGATAGAAAAGATAATGAATACTACACTCCTTAAGCTTTCAGGGTGCTAAGGACCGAAGGACGACCAGGTCTCACTTCGAGATATAGAAAATAAATATTGATCCAGGCACTCAAGGATAAAAGCTAAAATACCAACTTTATTTAGTGCAAAACAACAACAGCAATGTTTCGACCTCAAGCTCTGTAAATTCCAGATGACCAAAACACAAACAACCATCCCCAGGTGTATAGTACACCCTGGTAAAATGATCTGCACACATGTCTCTGGCTGTGTTTGAGAATACTGGT
The DNA here is from genome assembly GCF_036172605.1 of Pelobates fuscus. Taxonomy (NCBI): domain Eukaryota; kingdom Metazoa; phylum Chordata; class Amphibia; order Anura; family Pelobatidae; genus Pelobates; species Pelobates fuscus. The sequence continues at coordinate 63,763,991 of NC_086325.1, read as the reverse complement.
ATTATGACAGTACTGGGCATGTTCCTAATAATTATTAATAAAGAGTGTTGTTCACTTTGTTGAGGTTCTACACAATGACCTATATTTAAAAACAATGGCGTAAACATTAAAATGCCACCACTATATCAAATGATCCCATTTGTTAGTGCGTATTAGCCCTGGGCATGAATTAATATGTGGGGCACCCTTCTATAACCCAAACTACTAAGAAAATCTATATATAATAATTGGTACCTTTAAATGATGACGTTATTGATTATCACTTGGTAAATCTGCTGAAATTGAGAACATCCCTTGTAATTGAACATATATTACTATTATTATTATTATTATTATTGTTATTATTGTTTTATTATATATATAGTCCCAGCAAATTCTGTAGCACTGTACAATGGGATATATAGATTCTAAGTACAAGAATGTCAGCAGCAGAACTCTAGTTGGAACATATACTTATCCACCAGTATAATAAATAAAATCCACTATAATCAGACTGCACCAAGTGGAAAGTAAAGTGTAGTAAATCACTTTAATTCATTAAAATGATGAATACAGCTCAGCCCAGATGAAACCACCCTGCCTCCCAGTGTTTCACATGTACTTGAACATTAATTTGTATACTCCAGGAATCTTGGGTGACCTTCTGCTGTCCATGACCCCTTCCCTCCCACCCCACTGCTTCACAGACTCACAGCAGCTCGTAGTATTTCATCTGCAACTCCCTCAGCTTCAGGAGGATCTTAGCAAACCCTGCTTACACACACATACACACACACACACACACACAGAATCACAGGGAGGGAGTTTTATTAAGCATCTCATTTATCTAGCTTCCCCCCCTTCATTGCACAACATATGATGTGGATAATCCCTTACTATGGTAGCCAGGAGAGGACCATTGCAGTCTGCTGCTGGTGGACAGCTCTGTAAAACACAATCTCAGGGAATGTCAGTAAAGTGCTGCTGAGATGGTGGTGATTGTCCTGGAGATGCTAAATGATACTTTGATGTTTAATCTGAGCCATGAGGATAGCACTGGCTCTCTGCTACCAATACCTGGGCTGAGCAGGACCACTCACAGCCTGGTAGCTGTGTGCCTGGGCTGCATCTTAGTGCTGGGATCTCTCTATAACTCTTTGGTGCTGCTGATCTTTGTGAAGTTTGATACAATCCGGACTCCCATTAACATGATCCTCCTGAACATCAGTGTGAGCGATCTCTTGGTCTGTATCTTTGGCACCCCATTCAGCTTTGCAGCCAGTGTCTCCGGTGGATGGATGATTGGTCAGCAGGGCTGCAAGTGGTATGGATTCTGCAATTCTCTGTTTGGTGAGTCCCAAGTACCTGCAGCAAGTTTTATTGCTACATTGTGTGTACTTGAAAAACTCTACACAAAAACAAAACATTGTTAATACACGATTGGCATCAAGCATGCTTTTTTATCCAAAGCATTACATGCACTCTGCACTCAATGCACAGATCAGGTACATACCTCAGGGGGGCTTACAGGAAATACAAAAGAACGCTCACAGAGTCTTGCCAGGAGCTCTCTGGAATGTATTCATCAGGTAACAGAAATATTGACGTTTCAGTAACTCATCTAGAGTTGTCAAAATGGAATTCTCCTTGAGAGACTGATATGTCAATTATTTTGCTAACATGATAAAAATAAATCTGTCAGGATTGATGAAAAGAACCTTTGGTTGCATTTCTTAGATGGCTGTATAGTTATCTATGTGTTGCTAGCTATAAATTGGACTGTACCTGCAAGATATTAGATTGTTCATGATTTTTCACTTCACTGTATAAACGTATCTGTAAACATTCAATATCTCATTGTATTATATGCTGCAGGTATCTAAAACTACCTGGGGCAAAGGAAATGAATGTAGGAATCTAAAAGAGGTCTTAACATTATAAAAGATGTTGGTGCCTTTATTTGTGTTATTTGTCCATTTATATATTTATGTTTATAGCATATTAACACCAGGATGTGCATGCAGGGAAGATTGAGATCTATACTAAAAAATTTTTTTGTAAAAATTGAGGTATATTCTGTTGTATGCAAAGAAAGTACATTTTCATAATGTTTGACTTCAACAAGATAATGAGATAACACAAACTAATAAAATAATGCAGGATACAGGAATGACAATTTGAAACTACCCATCCCTTGTGTGGTCCTGCTGGTTCAGTGAGCTAGTATATACAGGGAGTGCAGAATTATTAGGCAAGTTGTATTTTTGAGGATTAATTTTATTATTGAACAACAACCATGTTCTCAATGAACCCAAAAAACTCATTAATATCAAAGCTGAATATTTTGGAAGTAGTTTTGCGTTTGTTTTTAGTTATAGCTATTTTAGGGGGATATCTGTGTGTGCAGGGGACTATTACTGTGCATAATTATTAGGCAACTTAACAAAAAACAAATATATACCCATTTCAATTATTTATTTTTACCAGTGAAACCAATATAACATCTCAACATTCACAAATATACATTTATGACATTCAAAAACATAACAAAAACAAATCAGTGACCAATATAGCCACCTTTCTTTGCAAGGACACTCAAAAGCCTGCCATCCATGGATTCTGTCAGTGTTTTGATCTGTTCACCATCAACATTGCGTGCAACAGCAACCACAGCCTCCCAGACACTGTTCAGAGAGGTGTACTGTTTTCCCTCCTTGTAAATCTCACATTTGATGATGGACCACAGGTTCTCAATGGGGTTCAGATCAGGTGAACAAGGAGGCCATGTCATTAGATCTTCTTTTATACCCTTTCTTGCCAGCCACGCTGTGGAGTACTTGGACGCGTGTGATGGAGCATTGTCCTGCATGAAAATCATGTTTTTCTTGAAGGATGCAGACTTCTTCCTGTACCACTGCTTGAAGAAGGTGTCTTCCAGAAACTGGCAGTAGGACTGGGAGTTGAGCTTGACTCCATCCTCAACCCGAAAAGGCCCCACAAGCTCATCTTTGATGATACCAGCCCAAACCAGTACTCCACCTCCACCTTGCTGGCGTCTGAGTCGGACTGGAGCTCTCTGCCCTTTACCAATCCATCCATCTGGTCCATCAAGACTCACTCTCATTTCATCAGTCCATAAAACCTTAGAAAAATCAGTCTTGAGATATTTCTTGGCCCAGTCTTGACGTTTCAGCTTGTGTGTCTTGTTCAGTGGTGGTCGTCTTTCAGCCTTTCTTACCTTGGCCATGTCTCTGAGTATTGCACACCTTGTGCTTTTGGGCACTCCAGTGATGTTGCAGCTCTGAAATATGGCCAAACTGGTGGCAAGTGGCATCTTGGCAGCTGCACGCTTGACTTTTCTCAGTTCATGGGCAGTTATTTTGCGCCTTGGTTTCTCCACACGCTTCTTGCGACCCTGTTGACTATTTTGAATGAAACGCTTGATTGTTCGATGATCACGCTTCAGAAGCTTTGCAATTTTAAGAGTGCTGCATCCCTCTGCAAGATATCTCACTATTTTTGACTTTTCTGAGCCTGTCAAGTCCTTCTTTTGACCCATTTTGCCAAAGGAAAGGAAGTTGCCTAATAATTATGCACACCTGATATAGGGTGTTGATGTCATTAGACCACACCCCTTCTCATTACAGAGATGCACATCACCTAATATGCTTAATTGGTAGTAGGCTTTCGAGCCTATACAGCTTGGAGTAAGACAACATGCATAAAGAGGATGATGTGGTCAAAATACTCATTTGCCTAATAATTCTGCACTCCCTGTAGTGGTGTAAAGTAAGGAAGAGGAAATTACAAGTTGTGATACAGTGTAAGTGATACATGTGTACAAGACCAGAAGAGCTCACCACTGAACCACTAGGGCGCCCTGTTCTTTTTGTTGTTGCTGGTATTTTTACAGTGACAAGTATGATCTGGTACAGGAAGGGGTCACGAGGGCAGGCGAAACCAAGAGTTGTCACAATGGTTGGCACCAAACCTAGTGAAGTAACTTTGATATGTACATCATTTTAGATCAAATGTTTTATTGAACCTGCAGGGAAACATGAATGTTAGATTAGTCTACAGAAAATAGCTTGAAGAAAACAACAAGATGTATAAATGTGCAAGAGCAAGATGCAAAAAAAATCACATGGAAATATATATTCAAATAAAAACAAAAAGAAAAATATATGAACAAAAACATGTAATTGCAAGGACCAAGCTATGTCACACGAATGAAAATGACCTACTGGGGCCCTGGTGGGTCTAACGGGCTTAGGTGCAGTGGCGGATCCAGGGGGGGGGGCAACGGGGCAATTGCCCCCCCCGAGAATACCGACGGTCTCCCCTACCGACGGTCTCCCTCTCCCTCCCCTGCCAGCCCTTAAATGTGCGTGCGGACCGGAGATCACAGATCTCCCTCCCCGGTCCGCAGGCACTGTGCTGGCGGCCGGCGGGGGAGGGAGGGAGTTAGAGGGAGGACCCAGTGGCGGATCCAGAGCCTGATCTCGGGAGGGGCACTTGTAGATTATTTAAAGAAATAATCCAGACACAATAACCACTACAGCTCAGTGTAGTGGTTATGGTGTCTATAGTGCCGGGACCCCCTCCCAGAGTAAGTAGTCAAACCGTTTAAGAACAGTTTGACAACTTACCTGAAGTCTGCTGGGAAATGGGGCTGTAGTAGTGCATTGGAGCAGTAGTGTGTGTGAGTGGTGCAATGTGTAAGGGGTGCAGTGTGTGTGTGAGGGGGACAGTGTGTGAGCGTGTGTGAGAGCGGCAGTGTATGTCAGGGATGCAGTGTATGTGTGGGACAGTATGTGTGTGTAACAGTTGCAGTGTGTGTGTGTGAGTATTGCAGTGTATGTGTGAGTGTGGGCAATGTGTGTATATGGGGCGGCAGTGTGTGTGTATGAGGGGGCAGTATGGGGGGCAGTACAGGTCTATGGGGGTCAGTGTGTGTGTATGAGGGGGCAGTATAGGTCTATGGGGGTCAGTGTGTGTGTATGGGGGCCAGTGTGTGTGTATGGGGGCAGTATGGGGGGCAGTGTGTGTGTATGGGGGGCAGTATGGGTGTATGGGGGGCAGTATGGGTGTATGGGGGCAGTGTGGGTGTATGGGGCAGTGTGGGTGTATGGGGGGCAGTGTGGGTGTATGGGGGGCAGTGTGGGTGTATGGGGGCAGTGTGGGTGTATGGGGGCAGTGTGGGTGTATGGGGGCAGTATGGGGGGCAGTGTGTGTGTATGGGGGGCAGTGTGGGTGTATGGGGGCAGTATGGGGGTCAGTGTGTGTGTATGTGGGTCAGTGTGTGTGTATGTGGGTCAGTGTGTGTGTATGGGGGGCAGTGTGTGTGTATGGGGGGCAGTGTGTGTGTATGGGGGGCAGTGTGGGTGTATGGGGGGCAGTATGTGTGTAATGGGGGGCAGTGTGTGTGTAATGGGGGGCAGTGTGTGTGATATAAGGGTATGGGGTCTTTTTTTTAATATTTATTTATTTTTTTATTTAAATAAATATTCTATGTCCCCCCTCCCTTCTTACCTTTACTGGGGGAGGGGGGGGCATTTCCCTGGTGGTCCGGTGGGCGATTCATTGGTGGTCCCAGTGGGGAGAGTGAACTCTAGCCCACACTCCCGGGCTAGAGTTCACTCTCGCGAGATTTGGAGCGTTGCCGTGGTAACCGCGGCAACGCTCCAAATCTCGCGAGAGGAGGACCCGGAGGAGCTGCAGCCTGACCTCCGGGTCCTCCCTCTAACTCCCTCCCTCCCCCGCCGGCCGCCAGCACAGTGCCTGCGGACCGGGGAGGGAGATCTGTGATCTCCGGTCCGCACGCACATTTAAGGGCTGGCAGGGGAGGGAGAGGGAGAGGGAGACCGTCGGTAGGGGAGACCGTCGGTATTCTCGGGGGGGGCAATTGCCCCGTTGCCCCCCCCCTGGATCCGCCACTGCTTAGGTGGCACTTGTGTGTTGTGCTATGCTACTAGCCCCGTCATAAAAGTTACTCAACATCCCAAGTTATATCATACCCACCAGGTGTTTCTACTCACCAGGGCTAAATTTTAATTTCCTCACCAGTGGAAATTTTTTGCTCTACTTGGGATGTATTCCTTACCAGTGCTTCCTCCTCAACTTGACAAAATTGGTGAAGCTACTGCAGAACATTTTATAGTTACCAGACTATAGTATCACTCACAGATAATGACCAGGTCCTTTAGTGACATTTTTGGTGCAGTAAATCAACCATCACAACCTAGGTCCGGGGAGAGATGCTTGGGTGGATATGGCTCTGGGGACATGTAGTGCAATGGTATGTTGCTGGGTGATTTTGGGCATGTCTAATAGAGAGCAATTGTTCTGGGGACATGTGTTGGAGGAAGTTCTTTGGATATATGTTGGGTTGGATACGATTTGGGGGAGATGTGTTGGAAGGAAAATGGCTCTTGGGAGTTGTGCTATGGGAAATGACTATGCAGGTTTGGATTTTTGTGAGTGGCTTAAGCAGCCTATTAACCTAGGTTCCAGGCAGCACAATGTCTTGAGGCTATCCTGAGCACAGTAGTAAAAATAAAAGGGTAGAGAAACAGGGTGGCAGGGGATTGTGTATTAAACGTAATGGGAATCTAGGATCCCTGAAAACTAAAGAACTGTTCCATGCAACAAATGAATATACCGTATATACTCGAGTTTTTCAGCACATTTTTTATGCTGAAAATCCCCAACACGGCTTATACTCGAGTCACTGTCTGTATTATGGCAATTTACATTGCCATAATACAGACTGGGGGCTGTGTGCGGTTACTTACCTCTCCTGCAGCTCCTGTCAGCTCTCTCCTCCTCCGCGGCGGTCCGTTCAGCACCTCTGTCAGCTCCCAGTGTAAGTCTCGCGAGAGCTGCGGGGTCATAGTGTGGCTCTCGCGAGACTTACAGTGTGAGCTGACAGAAGAGCTGCACGGACCGGCGCGGAGGAGAAGGGAGCTGACAGGAGCTGCAGGAGAGGTAAGTGCTCTCTGCCAGCCCCCCTTCCCCCCCACTGAACTGCCAATGCCACTGGACCACCAGGGAAGGAGAGCCCCCCTCCCTGCCATGTATCAAGCAGGGAGGGGGGACGAAAAAGAAATACATTAATAATAATAATAAAATAATAATAAAAATAAATAAATAATAATATAACAAAAGAAATTTAAAATAATAATAATAAAAAAAAAATATTAAAAATGCCCACCTCCCACCAAGGCTCTGCATCACACACACACACACACACACACACACTGCATTCACACACACACACTGAACTCATACACACACAATGTATTCATACACACACACACACACACACACTGCACACACTGCACTCATACACACTGCACTCACACACACACACTGAATTCATTATATACACACACTGTAAATAAATATTCAATTAATATAATTTTTTTAGGATCTAATTTTATTTAGAAATTTACCAGTAGCTGCTGCATTTCCCACCCTAGTATTATACTCGAGTCAATAAGTTTTCCCAGTTTTTTTGGGTAAAATTAGGGGCCTCTGCTTATATTCGGGTCGGCTTATACTCGAGTATATACGGTAAAAAGATTCTGGCTCAGATCACCTGAATTTTTTAAGCTGGCTCTACTAATTTACAAGACAGAAACGTCATAACCCCAATGATTCCTGAAGTGCCAGTCATCTGTACCTGTAAGGTACTTAGCCCTTAGCTGCCCTATCATTTTAGCCAAAGGAGGCCTTGATCTAACCAGTAAATGGCTGGATCATAAGATGTGCATGGTTTGTGCGACAATTACTTTTGTACAAAACTCAAAGACCTGTGTACAATATCACTACAGTACAAAGTATTTCACTGTGGATTTGTATGTATCTTGCATAACTGTCATGTCTTAGTATCAATTTACAGAGTATGTGTACCGATTTCCATTGTAAACAAATTCTCAGTAAATGTATAGATTATGTTATTTTATCATATGTTTGTTTTGCTTTTCTAATTTCCTGTTTTTGGTCTTTGCCATCAACACAGTGGTAATACTTCAGACAAAGAGGTCCACAGCAGCTGCATATGCACAGTGGCCTCTCATCACTACACCCACTAATTGGGAGTATTAGGAGGCTACACATATCACTTAACTCTGGACTTGTACTTCTACAGTCTAACATTCCATTCCTGGATGCCATACTGGATGAAGAGGGAGAGATGTTCAAGTAATAATATATCGTAATCAGCTCAATGTATGGATTGAATCTAATCCTTCCTGAAAGTGAAATTGTCATTCCCATGATTTATCGATGAAAGATTCACTTTTGAATTGAAGAAATAATGAATGCACTGAAACACTTAATGGTAACATGTTCCCATACATCAAGGTTAGGAGGAAATTCACCTGTCATCAGGACAATGAAGCAGAACACTGATTTGTAGTAAATTGAAAAGCAACTTGTAAAGTATAAGCTAAGATAGCCATATTGTGACTACAGCTGAAGGTTTTAAATTATTTAATATTGTTGGATAAACATTCTAGATATTTTAAAAGTCTTGATTTGAGGCATCTATCCTGTTGTCTGTGTTATTTCTCTGGTGTCCTGCTGTCTGTGTTATTTCTCTGATGTCCTGCTGTCTGTGATATGTCACTGGTTTCCTGCTGTCTGTGTTATGTGTCTGGCGTCCTGCTGTCGGAGTTATCTCTCTGGTGTCCTGCTGTCTGTGTTATTTTTCTTGTTTCCTGCTGTCTGTGTTATTTTCATGGTGTCTTGCTGCCTGTGTTATTTCTCTGTTGTCCTGCTGTCTGTGTAATTTCTCTGATGCCCTGCTGTCTGTGCTATGTCTCTGGTTTCCTGCTGTCTGTGTTAATTCTTTGGTTTCCTGCTGTCTGTGTTATTTTCGTGGTGTCTTGCTGTCTGTGTTATTTCTCTGGTGTCCTGCTGTCTGTTAAATTCTCTGGTTGTCCTGCTTCTCGTAAATGCCTCAAAAGTGAAACATGCTGTGTAGCCACATGAAATTAGCTCTTGCCATGTGAGTAAACATGTTGCAGTGCTGGAGCTCTTCTGTAGCACTTTGCGCATGCCTAGGGAATAGTTGACTGGAAATGAGCTTGGTGCTCAATTGTATTGAGCTATCACATAGAAATCTAAAGAAGCCATGAAAATGGTAGGCTATGGCACACTCGTTTTCCAAGACGTTTTCTGACTCCTTCCTACCACCCTCATAAAACCCTTTGACTTTTGTGTCATTTTATGTCATAAATTTACAACTTTCAAGATGGAACATTTAGTTGGTCTTCTCCTATTTTCTTTCATAAATCTATTTTTCTTCTCTTTTTTTTATTTTCTTACCAAATACTATTACCCACATTTTTTTTCTTCTACTACCTAGCATGGCTTGTCCTCTCTTGCAGTGATGTGAGTAAATTGGTCTTTTTTTTATACTTTTTCAGACTTTTCACTCCTATTCTTTCAAAGTACTCAACATTCTCAAAGTGTTCCAGTTCACATTCTAAAATTGCACTTTAAGGAGATAAATTCTTGATGATGTCACTGCTAGAAGCATACCTATTTTTTCCAATTTTGGACTTGCAGGCTACTCTTAAATTTCCCTTGTTATGATACATTAATTGTTTCTAGTGAGCATATTCCTTTTAGATCCATCTGTGCTGGTATTTTATACATTTCTCCCATTGAAAAATCAAATCAAATGACACAATGATTATTAAGGTATACTGCTATTTTAATGGCATGTAATTAATGTTGTTTGCTTATGATAAGTACAGAGCCAGCGATAATTGTAATATATTGTAAATGGGATATAAAGGTCTTCGTTTACAAAAAAAATAAAAAAATAATAGCTTGTATCAAATTAATTAGCTATTTCAAACAGAGATGGGTAAATGACTGTCTAATCATGAATGATAATAGTGAATGTATGCTTCCAGGAAAAAAACTACTTTATTGCCAATACTGACATGGAGTTAATTATATTTCTAAGTACCTGTAGATAAACAGATATATAATGTTAAATATACAGGAGGTGGATAAAATTCTGGAAACACAACTAACAGCATATTACTATCAAATACCTCTTAATAGATCTGGGATTTACACCATGCAATAAAACATTAAAAATCATCTATAACTTGTGCTAACTTTTTTTTCAACAGAAGATGGTCCTCTTTCTTTGGGCCATGTGCAGGTCCAGCAGCACTGACAGGAGGGAAGAGCGCAGCAGGGGCAGCCGGAACACACAGTGGGCGGCAGGTGCAAAGGGGGCGGCAAGCTGCCAGGATGGTGAAGTCGGCTCATTGTCACACAGGGCGGCTAAGGGAGGGCCAGGCGCAGCGGCTGAGGGAGAGCCACTGGGGCCAGCACAGGTGGAGGAAAGCCGGGGGGACGGAGGCGGGCGGGAGGGCCCTTCAGGCTGCTCCCAGGGGCGGCAAAGAAGCAAGGATGGTGCATGGAGAGAATGGAGGGAAGAGTGGCGCAGCACCAGCGTCAGGTGCGGCAACGCTAGGAGCACAGTGGAGAGACAAAGAAGCAGGGACAGGAGCCCATCACAAGGCAGGTGCAGTGAGTCAAGGCCCAGTTACAGGGATAGGTGGAGGAGGTCCAATTCCGGGGATAGGTGGAGGAGAAGTCGGTGCAGCGCATCTGGTTCAACAGAGAGGAGTTTCCAGGAGCAACGGCGTAATGCATATAACAGGGAGTGTCGTTCAGCAAGGCGGAGCGAAGTAAGGGAAAATAGAGAGGAGCATAGGGAGGCAGGGCGGGTAGGGACGTGGTTGTACAGACTACCCAGGTTATCTTCTCCCTACAGGTCGCGGAGTAATACACCTGCGGTCCTGAGGCGGGTGTCAACGGGACACGCCGGTACTTGGAAAGGTGGACGGAAGGACAGCGACCCCGTGGTCTGTCGCGGCCGGGGTGTCAGGCGGTGAGTCCATATCTACACAACACTCAGGGCAATAGTTAGGCTGTTTAAAAACACTTTGGGAATCATGGTCCGGGGAGGGGGGGTCGACACTGCAGTTCGAGAAGGTGTGGTCTCCGGAGGGCGGTCGGGACAAGGGGGTTAGGTCTGCGGGGGCGGTAGCACAGGGGTCAAGCGGTGGTGAGACAGGTGAAGAGGCAGCGTCGTCGGGGACGTCTGAAGGGGGGGTGAACAGATAAAAGAGTGTGGCGATATCCCAGATGCGGCGCAACAAAACGTACACGTGTCATTCGCGGGCCCCCTGGGATGTCATTTAAAGACGGACTTAAAGGAAAAAATTTGGAAAGGGGAGTTTGTGGAAATATTTTCCCTTCTTCCCCTCGAGGAATAGGACAAGAAAGATGCAAAAAAGGAGGAAGAGGAGAAAAGGCAGAGGTAACGTAAGATACCAAAGACCTTTGGGAATTGGCTGAGGGCATTCTGTATCCTAGCTAGTGTAATCAGGGAAAAAAGCCTGGGTCATTGTTCGCAACTTTTGTGCTACCTGGATGGCATAGGTGACGCGTACAGGGCGTATGGGGGTTTGGCATGGTGGAGATACGACGAGCAGTTTCGTCAACGATTAGCAGCTGAAGGTAGCATGCGGCGGGACCAGATGGACCTGCCATTATGGATGAGGCTTATGATGGCGCAGAAAACTGTGCCCTTTCCTGGGTCAGCCGGTGCGGCCACAGGGGGTGCTGTGTTGGCGGGACAAAAGAAGGGCTTCTGCTGGCTGTATAATGAAGGCCAATGCAAGTGGGGAAATTACTGTAGATTTTGTTCGGGTTGTGGGGGGAATCATGGCGCCAACAGATGCTTCAAGAATGGTAAGCCTAATGTTGGAGGGGGAACCGTTGGGGCAGCAGCCCCTGCGACCAAGGTTGGGGGCGTCCCCAGTGAAAGTAGGTGCGATGTTGCCTTGGCTAAGGCAATACGCTAACCAGGACTATGCAAGATTATTATGGAAGGGATTAAGGGAGGGCTTTACGATACCCTTTATAGTCAAGGGCCCGGGTACGGTGTGAGCTAACCTTATGTCCGTTCGGGAGCATCCGGGGTGGTGCGGGAAAAGCTAAGCAAGGAAGTCCAACTGGGGAGGATGGTGGGCCCGTTTCCATCCCCGCCACAGGCGGGTTTGAGGATTTCCCCGCTCGGGGTGGTCCCCAAAAAAGAGGCGGGTAAGTTTCGGTTGATACATCACTTATCGTACCCAGAAGGGGCCTTGGTAAATGATGACATCGATGCGGCCCTATGCTCTATATCCTATACATCATTCGACAAGGCAGTTGAGTTGGTCCAGAGAACAGGGCGAGGGGTGCTGATGGCGAAGGTAGGTGGGTGCTAACGGCTGCTTCCCATACACCGGGGGTGCTGACGGCTGCTTCCCATACACCCATACTTCCCATACACCCGAATTGTCATCACCTCCTAGGGTGTTGCTTCGAGGGTTTTTTTTCATGGACTTGTGTTTACCAATGGGATGTTCCATATCACGCGCCTATTTTGAAAAGTTCAGTAAGTTTTTGGAATGGGTGGTATGGCAGGAATCGGCGGGGGGCGCGGTAGTGCACTACCTAGACGATTTTATATGCGTCGGCCCTGGGAATCGGACCGTTGCAGGCAGTTATTGGAGGTATTCCAATGGGTAGCGCATTCCTTCGGGGTTCCATTAGCGGAGGACAAGACCGTGGGGCCCACCACTTGCCTTAGCTTGTTGGGTTTAGAAATTGATTCCGTAAAAGGGGAATGTAGGTTACCTTCGGACAAATTGCAGAGTATGCGGGAGCTGGTAGCCACAGTCGGGAAGGCTAAAAAAGTAACTCTACGGGGGCTACAGTTGTTAGTAGGGAGCCTTAACTTTGCATGCAGGATTACACCCATGAGGAGGGTTTTCTGTAGACGGTTGGCGCGAGCAACGAGTGGGGTGCGGCTGCCGTCGCATTACATCAGGGTTTCGGCGGAAATGAGGGCGAACTTAGTGGTGTGGGATCGGTTTCTATGGGATTTCAATGGTAGGGTGTTCTTCCGGGAGCCGGCGGCGTCTTCGGAAACCATGGGGCTGTTTACTGACGTTTCGGGTAGCGTCGGGTTCGGGGCTTATTTTGTCGGGACAATGGTGCGCCGAAGCGTGGCCAGAGGCGTGGAAAGCGAGCCCGCTGATCAAAAATCTGGCGTTTTTGGAATTCTTCCCTGTTGTGGTAGTGGTGGCATTATGGAGGTCGGAGTTGACGAATAAAAGTCATATTCTATTCTGACAACATGGCAGTGGTGCAGGCAATAAACGGCCTGTCGACATCCTCCCCCCAGTACTATGTTTATTGCGGCAGTTAGTACTTCTATGCATGTCCTTCAATATAGTGTTCAGGGCTAGGCACATCCCAGGATTTTCAAATTTAGTGGCTGATGCGCTGTCTCGTTTTCAGTGGGAACGTTTTCAGAAAGCAGCCCCGGACGTGCGGGAAGCCTGGGCGAGATGTGGCAGCTCGGGATGTCGTGCTTGGGGAATATATAAAGAAGTCATTGGCGCCAAGCACGTGGTTGTCTTGCGTTAAGGTTTGGAAGGCCTGGGATGAAACGGTAGAGCAGGTAGGAAGAGATCTTTAGGTGGGTCATCGGTTGGATGTTTTTTTATGGTTACTGTGTCGTTTGTTTGGGCATCACCTGCTATGGTGGACAAACATATGTCAGCCTTGGCCTTTTTGTTTAAGTTTAATGGGTGGGAAGGCATCACAAAGCATTTTTTAGTACGGCACGCGGTGCGGGGTTTTCGGAGGGGGAAGAAGACAGTGGACATGAGAAGACTAGTGTCGTTCGCGGTCCCACAAGGGTTGGTGGAGACATTGCCTAGGATATGTCCTTCACCATTCTGGGCATTTTTGGGGGCTTTTCGGATTGGGGAGTTGGTTAGCGCTTACAAGGCGGGGGTTGGCGGTTAACAGCTTGGAGCCGGGTGCGGATTAGGCTGAACCGATCTAAAACGGACATTTTTGGCAAAGGTGGTGTTGTATGAGTTACCAGGGTCGGGGGTGTGCCCAGTGGCTTGCGGCGCAGGGTACTTGGACATCCGTCCAAGGGTCAAAGGATGTTTTTTCTTGCACGCCGACGGCACGGCGCTGTCACGTTTTCAGTTCATACAGATTTTTTGTTTAGGTTTAGGGAAGCTGGGCTTGGAGCCTATGCAGTTCGGTGCGCACCCGTTCCATATGGGGTCAGCAATGGAGACGGCACGCTTGGGTTTGGGGGACGAGCGGATTAAGCGAATAGGGAGGTGGGAATCCATGCGATTCCGCTCATACGTGAGGCCCGACAGGTTGATGTAAAGGGGGCTTGGAAAAGTGGAAGTTTGCTCTGCCGTGTATTTAATTTTGTTTCTTTTCAGGTTGGACGGTTTGGTTATTTGGCCACTCGTACCTGTACTGGGCACAGAAGAGGGCTGCAGTTAGAAGAAACGGAACACAGCTGGGCTTTCTCCTGGAGTGGGTGGCATTATTATGGTTTGGTTTTGGGGGATTTAGTTGGCAGACTTTAAGTAGCGTATTGTTTAGAAAGGTCGCGGGCGGGTCTGTCCCGCATGTAGTTTTGGTTCACGGCGGGCGGAACGACCTATTGTTGATCCCCCAACGAGAACTGGTAAGGAGAATGAAGAGGGTGCATGGAGAGAACGGAGGGAAGAGTGGCGCAGCACCAGCGTCAGGCGTGGCAGCGCTATGATCACAGTGGAGAGACAGAGAAGCAGGGACAGGAGCCCATCATGAGGCAGGCGCAGCGAGTCAAGGCCCAGTTACAGGGATAGGTGGAGGAGGTCCAGTTCCGGGGATAGGAGGAGGGAGCTGATCCCTAGCGTGTTGGTGGTGTGGTCTGAGATGGTGCCTCGCTTTATATGGCAGCACGCCAGGGACTCAGCCGCAGTAGCCCGATGTAGGGGTAAGGTCAATAAATATATGGCTGTTTTTATGAGACGTTTGGGTGGCATAGTGGTACGACACCGGGAGTTGGAGGGCATGTTGCCGGGATATATAGGAGGGACGGAGTACATTTGTCGGATGTATGGAGCGACCTACTTAACTTGGGGTTTCAGGAGGGCGTCGCCCAGGCCCTGTTTAAGTGTGGTGGGGGTCGCACATGATCTTGAGGGGGTCAAGCCATGTGCTGTGGCGGAACAGGGCGCAGTTAAGTTGGAATTTTCTGGTGGAATTGGAAGTGGACAGGCCAAGGTCTAGGCTGGAGTAGGCCGGACGGAAATAAGTGTTGGTAGGTTCTAGCTCTTCGGTGGCTACGAACCTGGGTGGGCAGGGGTGTCTGGGTACACCCCTACAGTTAACCTTATGATATGGGGCCTCTTTGGTAGGCGGTGTGTTTCAAGTTAAATGTTATTTGGATGTTATTTATTGTTCAAGTGGTAGGGTCATTGTCAGGGGAATTGTGCGAGGGGATAGTACATAATGTTTATTATGCCAATGACCCTAACTATGTTAATTTATTATTATAATAATTTAATAAAGCTGTGGACTTTATACTCCAACAGTATAAACTGTGTCTGTGTCTTATTTAAGTTTAGGTTTTTATAGCACATGCCGAATAACGACTGTGCACATGTCATGAAGCCCATGAAACGATGCAGTGGGGGAGTGGGCCTTGACAGAGCCAGAAAGTGGGCAGGTGTAATTGAGTTAGGGGCTGGATTAGGTTAATGTAGCTTGGGGGTGGAGGATAGGTAGTTAAATAGCGGCCATCTTAGAGAGTGGTCATTTTAATCGGAGCCTCACTTACCTGTTAGTTGTCCCACCCACCCTCCCTAGATTTTTTTAGGCAATTTTCCCGTTTTGTCACAGCGGCGGGAACAGGGCGTAGTTAAGTTGGAATTTTTTGGTGGAATTGGAAGTGGACAGGCCAAGGTCTAGGCTGGAGTAGGCAGGACGGAAATAAGTGTTGGTAGGTTCTAGCTCTTCGTTGGCTACGAACCTGGGGGTGCAGGGGTGTCTGGGTACACCTACAGTTAACCTTATGATATGGGGCCTCTTTGGTAGGCCGTGTGTTTCAAGTTAAATGTTATTTGGATGTTATTTATTGTCAAGTGGTAGGGTCATTGTCAGGGGTATTGTGCGGGGGGATAGTAACATGTTTATTATGACAATGACCCTAAATATGTTAATTTATTATTATAATAATTTAATAAAGCTGTGGACTTTATACTCCAACAGTATAAACTGTGTCTGTGTCTTATTTAAGTTTATGTTTTTATAGCACATGACGAATAACGACTGTGCACATGTCAAGACACGGCAAAGCCAGGGGAACCGCTGAAAATTAAGATTGGTAGTAGAGGCATTTAAAATGTATATCAAAATTAAGGCCATATCGGCCAAACTGAACCTTAAATTCGCTTTGAACCTTGAAATCCACTTTGAATTCACCTTGACTTCTCACTTTAGTAACTAATTACACTTAACAAATATATATTTAATATATTTAATAAATATAGGGATAAGTGCACGTAATATTAAAAGTCCTCCACAGTGACATTTCTACTTTGTAGGCATGGAGCCAGCATTTGCCCAGGAACTTGTTGAGTCATTCTTGGAGCGAATGTAAGGATGTGGCAGTTAAATGGCTGTGTAAAAAGTGTCAAAATACCCTTAGGTAAATACCCTGTTGTATCTACTTTATGCAAATATATATTTTTGCTTGGATATTCGTCTTCTAAGTTTAATAGCCATCACAGAAAACCAAATATACCAAATTCAAAAATCGTTCCATAATGATTCTATAATTGTATTTTATTCCTTGTATTGTGTGACCTGTAACTACCAAAAATAAACTGAAATCCTAGACATGATTTATTCTGTAAATCAAGACAACAAAATAATTAATTTTGTATTACTTTTCTTAAGCTAAATTAATTGTGTAAACAGAAGTATTGCCAAAACAGTGAAAAAAATGTTTTATTTGTAATTTATTTATTTTTTGTAGGAAATTAGTATTAATACATATGTATGTCTCCTCCAATTAAAACCCCCTTTGTCCTTTGAACAAACTATATATAATGTGTCTTGTTCCAATAAATGAGAAATACGGAAATTGTGGTTAAATACAAACGCAGCAAAAATTCCATAATTGACTGTGTCCTTAAAACAAAACAAGCAAACTGAAGCGGTGTCATAAAGAGGTTAATTATTATCAGATTGTGTTATTGGAGAGACCATACAATGCATTTAGCTTCTTCATCGTGTTCATGAAACTCTCTTTTAACTTTGCTATATATGATGAGTTGTTTTTCAAAAGGAAATTTAATGATTTGGATCTGGATAATTACCCCCTGCATACAAATGGTTTATATTCATGCATGATAATAACGCCTTGTAAGGTCCATTGAAAAATGCTGAAATGAAGTTCAATATATTTTTTTCAAGTATAATTCAATAAATAGTAATTTAACATACAAAATACAGGAGGTTGATAAAATGGCACAAACACTAAAGATTATATTAATATTAAATATCTAATGATGAATAGAAGCAGATATTTACCTACAGAACATCGTCAATGCTTTATGAACTGTGTTTATTGATGGCTACAGGGAAAAAGTGCTTAGAGAAAAATGGAGACAATGTGTTTTTGCCCTAAGCTGGGTTTGTGAAGCAAGGCCTAAGAAATAGGGATGAGATAGCACACAGTTATAGGAAGGTATTTACAGCTAGGAGGGGCAAGGGGTAGAAAGAGAGGTGGTAGGTAGAGCAAATATCTTTTGTATAAAATTGAAAATTTCACAAACCAAAATGGATCACCCCAAATATTAATAACAATATGTACATGAAATATTGGTGGAATTCATCCACTGCGATTAACAATAGAAAATTGCATGTATAGAAAATTACCATGGTGAACAACAGGTATAAATGGTAACATTGTTATAGTCAGTGATGTATTTAGTATCTGTGCTGCCCTAGGCATGACGGAACTCGGGCACCCCCTAATTTACATTTGCCCCCACCATTTCCTGTCAATGCCACACCTCTTCCTGTTAAACGACTAACACACACTTTGACTGACAGACACACTCTCAGATACACTGACATACACACACTGATTTGACAAACAATCACTGACTCACTGACATACACACAATGACGGAGACACACACACTGGCAGGCATACACAATCACACACATTCACTCAGACACACAGGCGCCCTCACAGACGCAATCACTCAGAAACAAACACTCTCACTCACTGACAGCCACACAGTGACAGACACATTGACAGACATACACACACACAATCACTCACATACACACCGACAGACATACACACACTGACAGCCAGACATACACACTATCACTCAGATACACACTGACAGACATACATACACAATTACTCACATACACACTGACAGACATTCACACACTGACTGCCAGACATACACACTGACAGCCATGCACACACTGAGAGCCAGACATACACACTGTGACATACACACACTGACAGACAGACACACACAATCACTCAGATACACACTGACAGACATACATACACAATCACTCACATACACACTGACAGACCCTCCCTCCCCAAACATTAACCGATTACTTTTTCTTTTTTAGTTTAAATCCACCCAGCCTCCCTACCTTTGGGAGTGCTGGGTGGATTTTTTTTTACCCCGGGTCCTGGGGTCCCTTCTGACATGAAGGGAGGCAGGTGGGCGGCTAACTAAGAATCCAGGCGGGCGGGCAGCGCTGGCGAGGGAGCACTGATTAGTGAGCTGTTTCTGCTCAGCTCCCTCACGCGCCTCAGAGTGATGCCGGGAGCCGGAATATGACGTCATATTCCGGCTCCCGGCATCACTCTGCGGCGCTCAAGGGAGCTAAGCAGAGAGCTCACAAATCAGTGCTCCCCCGCCACCGCCGCCTGCCCGCCTGGATTCTTAGTTAGCCATCCACTTGCCTGGATTCTTAGTTAGCCGCCAAGCTAACAAGGTATTTGCCTGGGCATTTGGCAGTGGGGTTTTTTACCGCCCCATGGAAAGTGCCGCCCAAGGCAAATGCCTTGTTTGCCTCGCGGCAAATACATCCCTGGTTATAGTAAAAATAGTAATATGTTGAAAAAGGTAGAATAAATGAGGAGGAAGATCTTCTAAGGTTTAGTCAGTACCTAAAAGTTGCAGGGAGAGAAGACAATAAGAGTCCATGTTTTTGCTGTGAGCTTGGATGCCAAATGTATCCTCTAATATGACAAAAAAACTCAGACCACTATTATGTTTAGTGATAAAATGTTCTGATATGGAATGACTTCTAATACTTCTATTAACAAAACTCAAATGTCCAGTTATTCTACTGTAGGCCACAAGGGCAGCTCATCACATAAACCACATTCTTTAAATGACATGTAATAAGTTCCTGAATGTTTTACACTTTTTTTAGTGTCAACAGCTTTAAAATCTTAAAGTTTTCAATAAGGTTGACCCATTATTTTACAAAAAGTACAACTCCCAAACTACCAGAGAAAAGTTCAGTCCCTTTGGTACAAAACAAAGTACCACCCCACCTTGAAAATGATCAATGTGGTTCTAGTGCGTCCCTTGACTCTTACTGCCATCCATGAGACGGTGTGAGAAGGAATAAGGGATGCCTTTGTGGGACATTCATAATTGTGTTAACCCATATCCCTGGGCATGGTCCAAGTCAACTCTTTGTTGATTTACTTTGCATGGTGTGGAGGATTGGAAGGAAGTACAGGTCTGAATCTCAGAATATTTTAATTTTTTTTTCCTTTTATTATCTTTTCTTCCTTAAAATGTGGAAGTAAACTTTAGTTGCATCTATACAAAAAAATATGTATACACTTAAACACATCTTTCACATAGGGCCTCAATTTTAATAAGCTTTAAAAAATTATTCAATACTGTAAGAAAAGCTTTCCAAATTATTTATCTACAGAAGTCACCATTAAACTCTATGGGAATTATTGTAGATAAATAATTTGGAAACAGGGGCGGATTGACCATTAAGGCACTCGGGCATTGTCCTCAAGAGGCCCTACCATGCTGCCAGGTTTGGAGCCCCCCAGTCACTGCACTTTATTTGGAATGTCGACATAACTGTTTGCTTGGTGATCTTTAGATCTGGAGAGAGTGCTCAGCCTCGGCAACACCCAGGCCCAACCAGAACACCAGAGCTCGCAAAGCTCGCAAAAGCTGATACACAAGAAAAGCTAGGAAGTATACTTCCCAAGAGACCACCAGGGATCACTTAAACACCAAGTATTCTCTCCTCCCTGCCCAAAGTAAGCCATAGGGAGAGGGGAATAACTTTATTTAGTTACTTGTTTTTTTTTAAATTAAAAATATTTTGGTTTTTTATTTAACCTTAGTCCCTACCCTACAACTAGAGCCCCTCTACCCCACTGCAACCCTTATTCCCCCCAAACAGCTATAGTCACATACACTACAGTTCCATTCCCCACTAAAGACCCTAACCTCCACATTACAACACTTTCTCTAATGCAAGGATGTACATGTGAGCGGTGCGTGTATGTGGGCTTATATGGGTGTAGCTTGCAAGTCGGTGGGCAAAAGGGGTCCTCATGATCTCTTTTTTGTCTGGTGGACCCATGCGTTGTCAGTATGCCCCTGTTTGGAAAGTCTTTTTAATGATATTGAATAATTTGAAAAATTGAATTTTGAAATCGAGGAAATAATTAGTTCAATGACACTAGACTACAAAGGATCAATTATCTAGCTAATGAACCTTTAGCTTGAACACTATATAATTTCTATACGTTCCCTTCATGATAAAACTTATTATTATATTATATATATATTATTACAAAAATACATCCAATTAGGAGAGATTCACAATTGTCTTTGAAGACTTCACAGTCTGGTTATAAAAGACTCTCAAGAGCAATATGTGGGCAAACCTCAAACAGAATCAAACCTCAAGTAGCTTTATGAAAAGAGAACCTTCTCTTTCTTTGATATATCACTTCCCTTATGATGTATCATCATTAAGGTTCAGGAGGTCACACACCCATTCAATACTTGTAAGTGACCTGTTCTCAGACATCAATATTATTAAAGGAAATTTTTTCCTTTAATAAGGAAAGGAGTGCTAGGAAAACATATGTCATACAAATAGGGCTATTGGTGGGTGAGCCTGAGAGAACATATTTTCTTCATCTGCATTTTATTACCCAGATAATGTGATACTATCGGTGGGATTCAATTATAACATATTATCAAATACATGTGTCCCAAGATATGCTTACTTCCCATTGATCCAGAAAATGGTACAATGATTTAGATGACTTAGATATGTCTACTGGGCATTATATAATATTTTGTCATGATATATTTATCTCAAAGTCTACAACTGCTAAAAACTTTAGTGTCTGGTTTTCAGTGGAAACACTACAGAAATATAAAGAGTACAATAAGGCATAGATACGCTCTGTGACTATTTACCAGCTTTAACTCCAGAAGAGAATAAACAGGAACAGCTTTAGAGACAGGAACATGCTTACCACTAGTCTAATAGAAAATATGGAGTTATAATTCAGTAATAAGGTTTTTGCAAGGGTGTAAACAGTGAGTTTAGAGAAGACATATCTGTTGATTAGTTAATGTAAGTGTGGTGGACTGCCTGGTACCCTGAATGGGTACCTCCGCCAAGCATCTCTGAGACACCATAAGCACTTTCAGCCCCTTAGCCGCTGCAGCTTGGCTGGGGTCTCGCTGTCTTTTCCCTATCTGGATCCGAGTCCTGGATCCAGCTCCCAGTGGTCAAAGTTCTCCTCCAGAGATTATAGCTGTATAGCAGTAATTGTAGCCAATATCGCATATCCCCACAAACATAAGCCGAGGCTTAGTGCTGGGAGTAGAACTGTTTAATGCAGGCACAGTCACAGAATTTATACATACAGTAAACTCCTCCCCTGTGCCTGAGAGATAATTGAGTCAGGAACTGTACAAACTCAATTATCTCCAGGTACAGAAAAACATAAAAATTTCACAACACCTCAAAAGTACCACCAAAATCCATGGAAACTCCTCAAAAGTCACATCCTCGCATTGCCCCGATCTGAGTGACCAACTTATCCAAAAATCACTCAGATCGGTTCAGTGGTTCGGATTTTCCATGGAAGTCAAGTTTTAACTGACTGCACACATGGCTTCTGCCCAAAATAGTTCCATAAGAAAAGTGGTAGAGGTCGGTCAATTTCAGGAGTGTAAAAATTAACAAACTAGCGAACGCATACTCTGACTCCTAGGTAGCCATTGTTCGCATAGTTCAAACATACAATCCGACCGAATAGCACTCTTTTGTGGAAAAGAAGCAGGCGTTTGTCAAAGTTCAGCAGGGTTTGCGGGGGTAAAGTGTCCGATTTGAGTTCCATGAACTCGACGACCAAACACAGCTGCCTGCGTTCGTGTGAACATGATGGCCGCCAACTTAGTTCCCACGTGTTTGTGCATACGCATGGAGGCCACCCAGCAGAACAATTAGAATCCACGATGATGGAGGTGTAAGGAGAGGTCAATGGGGGTTAACAAGCACAGAGATGGTCCCAGTTCGTGTGTTTGTTCGGTTCCCAAAAAATACAGGGAAATCCCATGAACAAAGTCTTTTAACGTGTCTTTTACATGGCCCTTAGTCCTTTGACAGGAGGCTAGCCAGCAGGCTCATCCAGGAGCTTGTGGCAGAGGCATCTTTGCCACAGTAAGTTAAAGTGCAACTCCAAGCACCATTAGCATTTCAGTATTTTTAAGTGGTCAGGGTGCTTGGTGCCTGTCAGAGATGTAATTTCACCTTCAGCAGTGTCATTAGCAAGTGTCATAAACAAGATTTACTGGCTGGCTAATGTAAATTATGTGCACCTTTCTTTGCACAGATACTCATCCATTGACCGAGAACCCCAGTTGAACCTCTCAGCCAATGAATGAGCAGCACGATTGGCATCCGGGTTCTGCAGTTCTGCAGAAACGAATTGAGTTTAATCCAGCATTGTGAGAGCCTCAAAATGGTTTACCTCATTACCGGGGAATAGCACTACTGTACTCCTATCATGATAACCACCTCAGCAGGCACTGCTAGAGACTCTAAAAATGTTCTTTCACATTTGTTAACCCCTTAAGGACACATGACATGTCTGACATGGCATGATTCCATTTTATTCCAGAAGTTTGGTCCTTAAGGGGTTAAAGGACCACTATAGTGCCAGGAAAACAAACTTGTGAGACAGCCACTAGAGGCTGGTTTAACCCTATTATAAACATAGCAGTTTCTCTGAAACTGCTATGTTTACAGCAGAAAGGGTTAATCCTAGATGGACCAGGCACCCAGACCACTTAATTGAGCTGAAGTGGTCTGGGTGCCTATAGTGGTCCTTTAAGTAATCGCATATTCACATAACAAATTATAACATAAGAAATCCAAATTATCCATATTTTTTTATATTGTCCGGTTTTTATGTAAATATATGCACAAGTTTTAAATTATTTCTTTGTAAAACATGAAACGAAAACATAAAAAAATATTTTTTGATGTCGAATTTAAGTCTCCTGTATTGTTTAATTCTAGGTATCGTGTCACTCGTGTCCCTGTCTATCCTGTCATATGAACGCTACCTTACGGTACTCAGATGCACAAAAGCTGATGTTTCTAACTACAGGAAGGCTTGGATTTGCATTGTTGGATCATGGATTTACTCCCTGTTTTGGACATTGCCTCCACTGTTTGGGTGGAGTCGTTACAGTCTTGAAAGTTCTGGCATTACATGTTCTGTTATGTGGCATTCCAATTCCACAAACAATGTGTCCTACATAGTGTGCCTCTTCCTGTTTTGTCTTGTATTACCTCTGTTCATCATGATATTTTGCTATGGACACATAATCAGAGTAATTCGAGAGGTAAGTCATATATTAACTACAAATCTTACATTAATTCCACTGTCATCTTCTGCTAAAGTGAAGTATATCATAGAAAACTTTTAAAAAGTTTTATGGGGGGATAATAATGATATTATATTAATCATATAAAATAAATAATAATTAATTTGTTGTCATGACAAAAAATATTTATGATTACTTTGTAGAGATTAACACTTTATACAGTTGCAAGAAAAAGTATGTGAACCCTTTGGAATTATATGGATTTCTGCACAAATTGGTCATAAAATGTGATCTGATCATCATCTAAGTCACAACAATAGACAATCACAGTCTGCTTAAACTAATAACACACAAAGAATGAAATGTTGCCATGTTTTTATTGAACACACCATGTAAACATTCACAGTGCAGGTGGAAAAAGTATGTGAACCCCATAGACTAATGACATCTCCAAGAGCTAATTGGAGTGAGATGTCAGCCAACTGGAGTCCAATCAATTAGATGAGATTGGAGGTGTTGGTTACAGCTGCCCTGCCCTATAAAAAACACACACCAGTTTTGGGTTTCCTTTTCACAAGAAGCATTGCCTGATGTGAATGATGCCTCGCACAAAAGAGCTCTCAGAAGACCTACGATTAAGAATTGTTGACTTGCATAAAGCTGGAAAGGGTTATAAAAGTATCTCCAAAAGCCTTGCTGTTCATCAGTCCACGGTAAGACAAATTGTCTATAAATGGAGAAAGTTCAGCACTGCTGCTACTCTCCCTAGGAGTGGCCGTCCTGTGAAGATGACTGCAAGAGCACAGCGCAGACTGCTCAATGAGGTGAAGAAGAATCCTAGAGTGTCAGCTAAGGACTTACAAAAGTCACTGGCAAATGCTAACATCCCTGTTAGCGAATCTACAATACGTAAAACACTAAACAAGAATGGATTTCATGGGAGGATACCACAGAGGAAGCCACTGCTGTCCAAACAAAACATTGCTGCACGTTTACAGTTTGCACAAGAGCACCTGAATGTTCCACAGCAGTACTGGCAAAATATTCTGTGGACAGATGAAACCAAAGTTGAGTTGTTTAAAAGAAACACACAACACTATGTGTGGCGAAAAAGAGGCACAGCACACCAACATCAAAACCTCATCCCAACTGTGAAGTATGGTGGTGGAGGCATCATGGTTTGGGGCTGCTTTGCTGCGTCAGGGCCTGGACAGATTGCTATCATCGAAGGAAAAATGAATTCCCAAGTTTATCAAGACATTTTGCAGGAGAACTTAAGGCCATCTGTCTACCAGCTGAAGCTCAACAGAAGATGGGTGTTGCAACAGGACAATGACCCAAAGCATAGAAGTAAATAGAAGTAAATCAACAACAGAATGGCTTAAACAGAAGAAAATACGCCTTCTGAAGTGGCCCAGTCCTGACCTCAACCCGATTGAGATGCTGTGGCATGACCTCAAGAAAGCGATTCACACCAGACATCCCAAGAATATCGCTGAACTGAAACAGTTCTGTAAAGAGGAATGGTCAAGAATTACTCCGGACCGTTGTGCACGTCTGATCTGCAACTACAGGAAACGTTTGGTTGAAGTTATTGCTGCCAAAGGAGGTTCAACCAGTTATTAAACCCAAGGGTTCACATACTTTTTCCACTTGCACTGTGAATGTTTACATGGTGTGTTCAATAAAAACATGGCAACATTTCATTCTTTGTGTGTTATTAGTTTAAGCAGACTGTGATTGTCTATTGTTGTGACTTAGATGATGATGATCAGATCACATTTTATGACCAATTTGTGCAGAAATCCATATGATTCCAAAGGGTTCACATACTTTTCCTTGCAACTGTATATAGGTTATGCTTGCCAAATTTCTAGTATCTACATAAATTTAAAGTTATTCCTGTTTTGTATATTTTACCTAAAATTTCAGTTAATTAAGCATTTGTTTCAAAACTGAATTTTTATAAAGGATGATAGAAGCACCCAGAAATGATTCTGTGAAACAATGGCAATGCCAGAAGATAATACAGAAGTCTTTATTAATTCAGGGGTCCCCAAAAGGTAGCTCTATTTAAGGACTGCTAGTTCCATGATGTTTTGCTTCTGTGTTCTTCAGCCTTCATGATAGATTAGGAGGCTGTGATACATGTTTCCAAAGTAACAAGGTGCTTTGGGGTTCCATTAACGTCGAGCTGCAAAGCTGTGTTTGGCATCTACATTATACATAAGAACAGTATGTATGCCAGTACACCCTGTGATATATTTGTTAATGAAGAAAATAGTTTTGGGAGGCACAAGTAAAAGAGACCTTTACAGTGTCTCCAACTCAGAGGTGATCACACTCCCAGGGCTAAATAATAGAAAAGATAGGACTGGGCAATGATATGAGGTCCAAACACTGGCGGATCCAGGGGGGGGCAACGGGGCAATTCCCCCCCCCCCCCCCGAGAATCCGAGGTTCTTCCTCTCCCCTGCCGGCTAATGCAGGGCTGGCGCTGTCCAAGCGCCAACCCTGCAATGTGCCTTCATGGACCGCAGGGAAGATCAGAGATCTCCCTCTCTGGTCCGCAGGCACTGTTTGCTGGCCGCCGGCAGGGGAGGGAGAGAGAAAGGACCTGGGGAGCTCAGTCTCCAGCTCCTCCAGGTCCTTCTCTCGCAAGCACGGAGCGTTGCAATTGCAACGCTCCGGATCTCGCGAGAGTGAACTCTAGCCCTGGAGACCGGGACTAGAGTTCACTCTCACCACATGGACCACCAGGGATTCCCCACCGGACCACCAGGGATCGAGAAATGTCCCCCCTCCTCCCTAAACAAAGGTAAGGAGGGAGGGGAACATTATGTATATTTAAAACCTTATTTAAAAAAAATCATTTTAGCAAATTAAAAAAAACCATTAAAAAAGCCCCACATCCTTATCACACACATACCCTACAAACACAAACATACACTGCCCCCCCCACACACACACATTGTCCCCCACATACATAGACTGCCCCCATACACACACACTGCCCCCACATACATACACTACCCCCATACACACACATTGCCCCATACACATACACTGCCCCCATACACATACCCTACAAACACACACATACACTGCCCCCACATACATACACTGCCCCCATACACACACATTGTCCCCCACATACATAGACTGCCCCCATACACACACACTGCCCCCACATACATACACTGCCCCCATACACACACATTGCCCCCATACACATACACTGCCCCCATACACATACCCTACAAACACACACATACACTGCCCCCACACACACACACTGCCCCCACATACATACACTGCCCCCATACACACACATTGTCCCCCACATACATAGACTGCCCCGTACACACACACTGCCCCACATACATACACTGCCCCCATACACACACATTTCCCCATACACATACACTGCCCCATACACATACCCTACAAACACACACATACACTGCCCACACACACACACACTGCCCACACATACATACACTGCCCCATACACACACATTGTCCCCCACATACATAGACTGCCCCCATACACACACACTGCCCCCACATACATACACTGCCCCCATACACACACACTACCCCCATACACATACACTGCCCCCACATACATACACTGCCCCCACACACACACACTGCCCCCACATACATACACTGCCCCCATACACACACACTGCCCCCATACACATACACTGCCCCATCCACATACACTGCCTCCACATACATACACTGCCCCCACACACCTACACTGCCCCCATACACACACACACACTGCCCCCACATACATACACTGTGACTGCCCCCACATACATACACTGCCCCCACACACAAATTGCCCACCATACACATACACTACTGCTCCCACACACACATACACTGCCCACATACACACACATACTCTTCCCCCATACACACATATTGCCCACATACACTGCCCCCAATACACACACACACACCCTACACACACATTGGCCCCCCACACACATACACTGCCCCATACACACAAACTTCCCCCCATACACACATTGCCTCCCACTCACACTGCAATGCACACACACACTGCCCCCCTAACACACACTGCTGTCCTTACGTACACACTGCAACTTTCACACACACACACACACACTGCTCACACAGTCCTTCTTACACAAACACACACACACTGCACCCCTGCTCCTATGCCCTACTACAGCCCCATTTCCAAGCAGACCTCAGGTAAGTTGTCAAACTGTTCTTAAACGGTTTGACTACTTACTCTGGGAGGGGGTACTGGCACTGTAGTGGGTATTGTGTCTGGATTATTTCTCTAAATAATCTGCAAGTGCCCCTCCCGAGGTCAGGCTCTGGATCCGCCACTGGGTCCAAAGCAGTTTTTATTGAACAGGATACAACAGGTTTTTTTACTTTGATGTATTAATGAAAGCTAGGTTAAGCTCATGTTGTTTCTAGTTTGTATTAGACAGCAAGAGACTTCAGTTGTCCATAATGGAAAGGCTGTCCCCTATGACGTAACTGCATGTATGTTAGCACCCCCAAGGTTGCATGGTTTTTAAATTAGACTAATACATTGAAAATAATTCATCAAATGTCCTGAGAAAACATTAAAAAACATAAATTCTATCTTGCTATATGCAGAACATAGTAAACATATTTAACAGTCAGTTCTCCTCCCCATTATAATAATATAGAGTCTTCACATACCCAGTGGAAACATATCAAGATATCACCTCCACCTTGACTTATGAATAACAGAGTAAAAATACATTAATGTATGTTCACTGGATGCCCATAAAAGCCTGGATAATATTTAACTATGTGTATAACTCCAGAAACCAGTGTACACACTTGAACAAGCGCATATAATATAAATGGACTGGGTATAAGAGAAACAAACAGTAGAATGTGGATTTCGTGATTATGGAATATTTCAACATCTCTTGCCAGCTTGTATCTTGTGAGATGCCTTGAAGTATGTGTAAAGAGTACAAAACCATCAGAGGATGTGCTTATACAGCAAGGTTATTTGCCACCTGATTTTATTAAAGACACGGAGGCTCCTATTATGCATATCTCTTTCTTTATTTCCTCAGCAGCAAAGATAGAGGAATATAAATATTATCAAAATGAAAGAAAAAAACTGTACAGGCATAACGAGTAGCCAATCACATAACAGAGGAAGTAGCTATATAAGTCCTGTGTCTCCCACAATCCCCCTCTTTCTTTGCTGCTTCCTCAGACAGCTAAGTATTTTACTTGAGCTCTCCTACTCATTGCATTTTGTTTACTTGTGATTCATGTTTTGCTTATGCTTGTTTCATTATTGTCGTTTTTATTTATTGTTGATTACTATCTAGTACCTACATCGTTGGTGTATTTGGGGGTTTCCCCTAGGGGCTTTGCCCGCCGCCGCGGGCTGTTTTCCCTCATACCGCCCCTGTTGCCGCTTCTCGGCGCTATCTCAGCCGCGTGCCCCCTTTCTCTGTGGACGCGACTGAGTGTGCTCGTTTTCCCCTCTCGCGGGCTGCCCACGCGGGTAGGTGCACGCGCCCCTTCCCCCGCCTGGAGCCGGTCCACGGGCACACCCTGACACGTGCGGCGGCCATTTTGGGCGATCATTCGTTTCACCCTGCTGTGCCGTGCGGTCGGTCCCTTTACTACGGGCCCCCTTACTACACCAACGATCAGGTTTAGCTTTTTCTCTGTTCTGCTGGGTTAATCAACCCATTTCTAGTATTCAGTTTGCTTCTCTCATACCTCATTATGCAGGATAGCAAGGATGGGCCTACCGTCCCCTCTGGGGATTTTCCAGTAGATAATCCTGGGGGCGCTATGGCCTCTCAGGAGCTCCAGGCCCTGTTAGAAGCTACTATGGCTTCCTCCCTTGAAAAGGCTATTGCCTCCGCTATGGGGACTGTCTCATCCTCTTTTGCCCAGTCCCTTCAGTCTGTGCTCTTGCCTTCTATGGCTGCCCCTAACCCTCTGAGTGTGGGGTCCCCCTCCCCTGCCCTAACTGTGCCGGGTGCCCGTAAGGCAAAGGCAAAGGCTAGACATATCGGGTCCCACTCCTCGATGCAGGCTTTGCCTGTCATGATTGACACGCCTCTGGCGGTCGCAGATAGCGCGCATCCCACGCGCACAAGAGCCCCTGGCCGGGCTAAAAAG